>NW_020538040.1:122407719-122656310 GCF_003426905.1 Ctenocephalides felis
GATACTCTTATCCCCTAAAACTTATAAATTCCGTAACTAGTAACAGACGAACGTACCTTTTGAATAAAATGGACAATTGCACAGTACATAACGATTTACCTGACTCAGAAACTCATTCTGGTGTAATATGTTTGCCATACATTAAAGAATTGTATGTTCCTTGGAAAAAACTTTTTTATAAATCTGGACTTCGACTTGTAACCATTTTAGTACAACTACTAGCACTATTTTACAAAAACAAAAACCCATTTAATATCGAACGACTCAGAAATCTCGTCTATCAAATAAATTGTTTAGACTGTAATTTAATTTACATAGGGAGAAACTAGCCAGAACCTCAATAAACGGTTACAACAAACATAAAAACAATTCAAAAAACCCCAAACAATTCAAAAACTGTTCTTGCAGACCATATATACACTTTAAAACACAATATGGACTTTTCTAATCCGACTATACTACAATTTGAACAAAATTTATTTAAACGAAGAATTATAGAGGGATCTTTTTTAACTATTTATAACAATAAGACAATAAATAAACGGAATGAACTCAACACGCTGTGCGACACAAATCTCTTCTATTTAGATAACATTTCCAAATTTCTTACAAAACAATAAAAGCGTTCGCGCAAAGGTTTTACAATTCGTTCCACACATGTGCAGAATCTTGGTAAAATATTTTTTAAAAAAATGACTTCTCCATTACATCTTCAACCAGTCTACGAATAAACACTATTCATTTGTGATTTTTTCAAATCAGTATTTTGTGAAAATATTGTGTAATTTCAAGTTAATGTTTATAATACATAGTGTAGTGCATTACCATATCCTAATACCATGGATTATTAAAATTTCCAATTTAACACTAAGATCAACTAATTGTAAGTACTAATTACTATTTTATTTTTTTCTTTTCACTCCAATTCAATTGTTTTAGTTTTTAATTTTATTTTAGTTTCCACTGAATGAAGGCTAGGATTATAGCCGAAACGTATGGATTTAAAATAAATTTTTGAAAGAAATTCATGTTTTTATTGATGTTATGCCCGATTATTAGACTTTGTTAATACATATGTCAACATCAAATTCAGAATCATACAAAATATTTTTCCTGGGCTGAAAAAAGGATTCATTACTCTCAGTACTTATACAAGATAAAATACTAAAATTCCAACTACACAATTATTATCCATGGAACCACTACGTCATTATAATAGGAAAATGGTCACTCTACAGCACAACAATTGGAGATTACAAGGAAAGCAAAATCATTTTGCAGATCACAACCTGTCATTTTTTGAATTTATTAGGCGCAATTACGGGTTTTACATTTTTTCACAATTTAAAAAAATTTCTAAGCTCAATTCTAAACTTATCATAAATTTCAACAAACAAGTGTTCTTATTAAGATGTCGCAAAGAAAAAATTGTTCCTAAATTTTACGAAATAGACATTAAAAAATTCCAATTCATTAGTAATAATTCCCAATACAATAGTTTACAAAAAGTTAGTTTAAAATACATTACACTCACAATTAACAGGTGTATCAAAAATATTTGTAATTTTAGAAACACGATTGAAAAAATCACAAATTGGTTGTGTCGCACAGTAGAAATTGATATTTTTGAAAACTTTTTATATTTAGAAACAATTAGAAACAACAAACAGTTCAATAGTTTGAAACTTTCGTATACTAACAAATTTAAAAACTATTACAAAATAAATTAGAAAAAAACAAAATAATTTTAGATAAAAATATTATTGATAAATGGTTAAAAAATTATTCTTCTATGACATACCAGACAGACTATGTATTGTACATATCGCTTTAGGACCCAATTTTTCAGTTCCTCCTACTTGTCGTAATTTTAACTTTATTAAATTGCTTAGTAATTTAGAATATGGATTACAACAAATTAAAGATCCGAAAACTAAAATTCACACGAGAAATCTTTTTTGTAAAAAATTCATCCAACATATTAATTCCTTTAATACTAAAAATACAACTTACGATAATATTCTTAGAGACCTTAAAGCATGCAAAATATTTCTCAAAAATCATCCGGATATAGTGGTCACTAAAGCGGATAAAGGCAACATCACTGTTATCATAGATAAACAAGACTATATAAATAAAATATCTGAATTATTACTTGACACTAATACTTACAAAATTACCAATAACGATCCAACTGACTACATAAACCGCACGTGCCATAAATTTTAGACAAACTTACAACAAACAAACAACTAACAAAAGAGATAACTTCTGACCTGAAAAATTTACACCCATATTTTCCCAGACTTTATGGCCTTCCCAAAGTCCACAAAAATAATTTACCTTTTAGACCAATAGTTTCCGACATTAATACTCCCCTATATAAACTCTCAAAATACATAAGTAACATTTTAACTACAATAACAAAACAATCACCACACTACATAAAAAATTCTTATGAACTCGTTACTGACTTAAAACACAAGATAAGTTATATACCAGACAACTACAAACTAATTAGCTTAGACGTAGTCTCACTTTTTACTAATGTACCCCTAGACCTTATTTTAGACGCAATAACAATCCGATGGAATGAAATTTCCCCGTTGACTTCTTTATCTTTACACTGGTTCAGGGAAACTGTCAAGTTCATTGTCTCTAACACTTATTTTGAATTCAATGGCTCTTTCTATTATCAAATTTTTGGGGCGCCAATGGGGTCCCCAGCAAGTCCATCTCTAGCAGAAATATCCTTACAACTCCTTGAAAATACAATTTTTAAAAATTACAATAAACATATTTTTTATTACCGTTATGTAGATGACATTATCACTTGTATCCCTAGTGATGATGTCACTATGATAATTGATCAATTTAATAACGTCAACAAAAAATTAAAATTTACAGTGGAATTGGAGACAATGAACTCGATAAGTTTCTTAGACATAAAACTTATACGTACTACAGATAACAAACTAATAACAAATTGGTATCAAAAACCAACTAATTCCGGACGCTACCTTAATTACTTTTCTTATCATCCACTCAAAATGAAAATAGGTACTATAATAAATCTAACGGACCACGCAATACTTCTATCGGACAAAACATTTTGGGACAACAACATCAAATTAATTACAAAAATTTTAACAGATAACTCTTATCCCCTAAAACTTATAAATTCCGTAACTAGTAACAGACGAACGTACCTTTTGAATAAAATGGACAATTGCACAGTACATAACGATTTACCTGACTCAGAAACTCATTCTGGTGTAATATGTTTGCCATACATTAAAGAATTGTATGTTCCTTGGAAAAAACTTTTTTATAAATCTGGACTTCGACTTGTAACCAATTTTAGTACAACTACTAGCACTATTTTTACAAAAACAAAAACCCCATTTAATATCGAACGACTCAGAAATCTCGTCTATCAAATAAATTGTTTAGACTGTAATTTAATTTACATAGGAGAAACTAGCCAGAACCTCAATAAACGGTTACAACAACATAAAAACAATTCAAAAAACCCCAAACAATTCAAAACTGTTCTTGCAGACCATATATACACTTTAAAACACAATATGGACTTTTCTAATCCGACTATACTACAATTTGAACAAAATTTATTTAAACGAAGAATTATAGAGGGATCTTTTTTAACTATTTATAACAATAAGACAATAAATAAACGGAATGAACTCAACACGCTGTGCGACACAAATCTCTTCTATTTAGATAACATTTCCAAATTTCTTACAAAACAATAAAAGCGTTCGCGCAAAGGTTTTACAATTCGTTCCACACATGTGCAGAATCTTGGTAAAAATATTTTTTAAAAAATGACTTTCTCCATTACATTTTCAACCAGTCTACGAATAACACACTATTCATTTGTGATTTTTTCAAATCAGTATTTTGTGAAAATATTGTGTAATTTCAAGTTAATGTTTATAATACATAGTGTAGTGCATTACCATATCCTAATACCATGGATTATTAAAATTTTCCAATTTAACACTAAGATCAACTAATTGTAAGTACTAATTACTATTTTATTTTTTTCTTTTCACTCCAATTCAATTGTTTTAGTTTTTAATTTTATTTTTAGTTTCCACTGAATGAAGGCTAGGATTATAGCCGAAACGTATGGATTTAAAATAAATTTTTGAAAGAAATTTATGTTTTTTATTGATGTTATGCCCGATTATTAGACTTTGTTAATACATATGTCAACATCAAATTTAGAATCATACAAAATATATATATATATATATATATATATATATATATATATATATATATGTGCGTATATACATATATATTTATATACCTATAATCTATTGTTAACTTCCCGTAGGGTAAGTTATTGTAATGGGCCGAAAATCGGAATTGAAAATTTTTACATTTCTCGACGTTTTGAAGGTTTCTGAACGTTTTGGCATACCTCAGAAAAAATGGATGTGTGTGTGTGTATGTATGTGTGGATACAAATTTCCAGTCACGTTTTAGGGCGCACGGATCAACCGATTTGAATGGTTCAAAAAACATCCGATTCCTATTGATAGTGAAAAGAGCTGATTAGTTTTTGGCAAAGACAGGTCCAGCCGTTTCGGAGATACGGAGCAAAGAGTGCAGAAAATAGAAATCGTATTTTTGAGAGAACGGAGTATCCGATTTGAATGATCTAAAAAACATTCAATTAGTAATGATTGGGAGAAGTGTTTATTAATTTTTGGCAAAGGCAAGCCCAGCCATTTTGAAGATACGGAGCTAAATATGTAAAAAATGGCAGTTTTTGAGAGAACTAAGCGTCCGATTTAAATGATTTAAAGAACTTTCTGCTTGTCTTAACAAAATAATCGATTTTGGAAAAAAAAAATTTGTCCCATTTTTTTTTTTTTTTTTTTTTTTTTAGTTTTTTGTATATAGAAAATATTTCTGATTTTATTTTTAATTCTGACTATAGTTCTAATATACTTTACAAATAATTTCAACTCTGCAATTCAGTTTATATAATATTTATAAATATTAGACAATGTTACAATATTTATAATAATCTATTTGAAAACATTCAGTAATCCTCGAACATTTCGTTACGGTACGGGAAGTTTCAGCAATTTGCCTTAAGGCACGATGCCGCCCACCCCACTAGTTTTTTTTTTAATTTAAATTTATTCTATACTTTACAATATTTTGGAAATTTTGCACTTTTCAAAACAATTGCAATACTTTAGCTGCGCAACTGGATAAACATAGGTACGGACCCCATACAAATGTAAACAAAATTTGTTCTCATAATTCAAATGTTTATAAAATATCTGGTAATTTGGTGTGCATATATTTAATGATCATTTTTGTTCGCTAAATGGCATTTTTTTTTAATTTTTTATTCGATCTCGAAAACCGCTAGACCTGCGTTTCCAAAAATTTCAACAGTTCTTTATTTCATTAAAACAAATAAAATAAATTTTCTGAATTATTCAAATCGGACGCTTCGTTCTTTCAAAAATTGAATTACCATTTCTGGCACTTTTTGTCCCGTATCTTCGCAACGGTTGAACTTGCCTTTATCAAAATAAAAAAAACTAATCAGCGCAACACACGCACGCATACACACATACGTTCATTTGTTCCGAGGTATGCTAAAATATTCAAAAACATTTGAAGCGTATATCTATAATAATTTTCATTTTTTTATTTTTTTTTAAATTTCAATCTAAAAACATTCGATTCCTATTAATATGGAGACGTGCTGATTAATTTCTGGCAAAGGCAGGTCTAGCCGTTTTGAAGATACGTAGCAAACGATAACAATAAAAATGATTATTTGACATATGCACATCAAATTATCAGATATTTTATAGAGATTTTAATAATAAGTATAAATTTTGTTTACATTTAAATGGGTTCCTTAACGTTGTTTGTTCGTTAGACTAAGACGCGGCGCTTACACGATTCGATATTTCGTGCAGCTAAATCATCGCAATTGCTATGAAAAAAAGTTCAAAATTTTCAAAATATTTTAAAGTATAAAAAATTCAAATACTTAAAAAAACAAAAATTTTAATATTCTCAACAATATATTTTTTAAATTTTCAAAAAAAGTTATTTAAGTTGAAAATAAAATTTTACAATATATAAGTTTTACAACTCTTCTTATAATTAATTTCCCGTAGGGTAAGTTATAGTAATCGCAAAAAAATTGAAAATGAAAATTTTTATATATCTCTACGTTTCTGAATATTTTGGCATACCTTAGAAAAAATGGACGTATGTGTGTGTATGTGTGTGCGTGTGTGTGTGTGCGTGTGTGTATGTGTGTTCGGAAACAAATTTTTGTCGACGATTTCGGGAACACGGATAAAGCGATTTGAATAATTCAAAAAACATTCTATTCGTATTGATAAGGAGACATTGATAAGGAACGACAGGTCTAGTCGTTCCGAAGATACTGGGAAAAAAGTGCCAAAAACGGTAACTCAGATTTTAAGAGAACAGAGCGTCCGATTTGAATAATTCAACAAACATTTTACTTGTATTAACATGATGAAGAACTGATCAAATTTTCATGAAGGCGGGTCTAGCGGTTTCCGAGATCTAGTAAAACAAGTAAAAAAAATACCATCAGGCGGTCAAAAATGATCATTAGACATATGCATATCAAATTATCAGATATTTTATAGAGATTTTAACAATAAGTATATTTTTGCTTACATTCCTATGGGTTCCGTACCAATGCTTATTCGTTAGACGGCGGCGCGGCGCTTTTGCGCTTTGATATTTCGTCTCTATGCAGTTAAAGCAGTACGATTGCTTTGAAAAAAAGTTCAGAATTTTCAAAATATTTCAAAATACACTTTTCTGCAAAAAGTCTTTTTCTTTGAAAAAAATTAAATTTTTGTCAAAAATTTGGTTTCTCAAAAATCTAATTTCTCAGAGTAAATTTTTTTCAACTAGCTGTAAGTGGAATTCTGTCTTAAGGCAATTAAGGCATCATGCCTTAAGGCAAATTGCTGGAACTTCCCGTACCAAAAATTATTATTTTTTAAAAAACGATTAACATTTTTGAAAAAAAAAATTACTTTGAAAAAATAAGGCTTTTGAGAAACTATAAATTGGACAAAAAATTACTTTTTTTGAAAAATTTAAAAAAAAAAAATTTTTTTTTTTAATTTTTTTTTTGTTTTTTTTTTGAAAAATTTTTTTTTTTATTTTGACATATTGTGGAAGATCTGAACTTTCTTTTCAAAGCAATCGTACTGCTTTAACTGCATAGGGACAAAATATAAAGCGCGTAAGCGCCGCGTCGCTGTCTAACGCATAAGCATTGGTACGGAACCCATAGGAATGTTAACAAATTGTATACTTATTGTTAAAATCTCTATAAAATATCTGATAATTTGATGAGCATATGTTTAATGATCATTTTTGACCGCCAAATGGTTCATTTTTTTACTTCTTCCTCCATATCTCCGAAACCGCTAGACCTACCTTCATCGATTCTTCATCTTGTCAAAACAAGTGAAATGTTTTTTGAATTATTCAAATCGGACGCTCCGTTCTCTCAAAAACTGAGTTAACGTTTTCGGCACTTTTTGCCCCGTATCTTCGTAACGGCTAGACCTGCCTTCGCCAAAAACTAATCAGCACGTCTCCTTATCAATACGAATCGAATGTTTTTTGAATTATTCAAATCGGTTGACCCGTGTTCCCGAAATCGTCGACGAAAATTTGTATCCGCACATACATACACACACGTACATACATACATACATACACACACACACACACACATACACACACACACACATACATCCATTTTTTCTAAGGTATGCCAAAATGTTCAGAAACCTCTAAAACGTGAAGATATATAAAAATTTTCATTTTCGATTTTTTTGCGATTACTATAACTTACCCTACGGGAAGTTAAAAATGATAATCTTTTAAAAAACAATTTTTCGGTACGGAAAGTTCCAGAAATTTGCCTTAAGTCACGATGCCATGCGCTCCACTAGTTTTTTTGATGAAACGCCACATCAAGGTTATATACTCATCTCATCCTTGCTCGACGCTTCAATACGAGCTATACGGTATTCAAGACGGTCGAATGATATGCTGAGTACCTTGTCCACTCAGGCCGGAATGGGTGAAAGTTATATTAACACAAATATTTATCTAAAAAATATGAATTTATTAATTAGGCGGCAAAAACGACTCTGAGAAAATCGTAAAATTTATCTGGAACTACTAAAGTAGACAATAAAAAACAGATAGCCAAACCAATAATAATAATTCGTTTTTTGTTTTCTTATCAACTATGCAAACAAAAAATAATCAACAGCAAATGGTTTAGAAGATAACGTTGAACTCTTGTTTTTTTTTTTTTTTAAAACTTTATTACTAATTATTTTTTCTTTTTATCTTACATACTACATATATTTTACTTTTTCTTTACATATTTTTACTGTTTATTACATTTTTCTTTACTAATACTTCTTCCAAAGGCAGGTCCGTGGGTTGAGTTGAAAATGCACTCAATCATGGTTGCACGATGTCAGAGCCTTTACATTTTTCTGTTGTATAGGGATACAAATCGACTTCCTTTTTGTATTTCAAAGCGATACAATCTTAGTACCTCTTTACTTCCAAGTTGCATGTTGCCGCTACAGCTATGCCCACGAAAGGCCATTTTCACTTGAAAACATATTTGAAATCTATGATTTCAAGTGAAAATTTGGTATCAAGCTGCTTTGATACCGAACCGACCGAGGTTGGATTCGAACCCGGGACTAGGATTTGCTAGCCCACGTTCTTACCACGGGACCACGGCCGGCCCATTTGTCGGACTAATCTTCCAGAGATACGAAAGAAAATAATGAAATCCTGGCAATCGAAAGGCACGAAAATAATTTAATTATTATGGAATGGAAAGTTCGAAACATGAAATAATAATTCTTGAAACGATTACTCAAAGTAAACAATATTTAAAAGTGGATTTAATTAAGTTCTATCTGTTGTTTGTATGAGCTATAACTTTAATTTATCTAAATATAATATTGCAGTATCTAAAAACACAGTCATATATAGCTTACTGATTAATAAAGGTTTTAGTACAAAGACCTATTTGCTTAAATTATCATGATATGATAATTTAAGCTGGTGGCAGCTCTTCAATTTCGCATTACAAAAATAATTTACTAACAGTGATTATATGTATAGTTTTTAGTATTTCTTATTAAAATTACGTTGAGAAATATAAATGAGATGTTATTAAATACACCATGTGTATTATGAAGATCTTTACTTATTGTTTTGTTATTTTAATAGTTGCAACCTTGCAACATATTTGAACATACTTGCTTAGTATTTTTACTTCATCTTATTCCCAGCAATAAAAATAAATTTTCACTTGATATCAAATAAAGAATCAAGTATTAATTGAATAAATAATTTCAAGTGGAAATTTGATATCACTACTGCTTGATATAAACCTAATCAAGGTGGATATCAGACCCAAAGCCAGTGATTGCTAACAAACTATGACCGCTTCAATCGACTTATATAAAATCTTTCTCACTCCGCAAAATTATATCAATTTAAAAAATATCTTTACATTTGTTTATAGGCAAACTGGTTACGGTAGTGTCGTTATAATAGCGAAACTTTACTGATTTTGAGATATGATTCAAAGGGAAAACGATATAAAATGATGTTCGAACAAGTTCAGATTAACTTGATCTGTAGACCGCATTGCTTTTAAGTCAAAATAAAATCGTCATGTACAAATTCCTTCGATCATAACTGTTAATTGTATTTAGATAGAGTACTTTAATGTCATAGGCAGGTCTAGCCGTTTCAAAGACAAAAAAGCCAAAAATGCTTATTCAGTTTTTGAGAGAACGGAGCGACCGATTTGAATAATTCAAAAAATATTTTATTTGTATTGTCTAAACAAAGAACTGTTCACATTTTTGGAAAAGCAGATTTAGCGGTTATAGACTCTCAATAAAGAATTAAAAAAAGCCATTTGGCAGACAAAAATATTCATTAAACATATGGACATCAAATTATCAGATATTTTATAGATTTTTTAATAATGAGTATATCGAAAATAATTCAGATTTTATTTCTAAGTCTGACTAAAGTTTTAATATACTTGAACAAATAATTTCAACTTTGCAATTCAGTTTATATAATTCTTATAAATATTAGACAATGTTACTTAATCTATTTCAAAACATTAAGTATTCCTCGAAAATTTTGTTACGGTACGGGAAGTTCCAGCAATTTGCCTTAAGGCACGATGCCATACTCCCAACTAGTTTTACTTTATATTTAGCAAATGAATTTTTAGACAATGTAATAGAAAAACAAACCATTATGGCAGCACAAAAATGAACAAATATACTACTGACTAGACTAGTTTTGACAGAAAAGCACCAGGATAAAGGCGGCGATTAACATTTTATAGTAAAACATGTCAAAATCAACCAGCTATGCATTTTGGAAATTGTTTTGAACGTCACCATTTTTTATAAAATGATCAAAAATAAATTAACTAGTTGGTTTGGTATTTAGCCTTGAGGCAAGTTACATGAACTTCCCGATATGTGTAAATAATCGACTTAATAAAAAAAAAGTGTAAATAATATTCTTTACCAATCCTACTTTGAAAAAAACGATAATAATTTTAGCAAACTTTGACGAATTTGTAAAATTAAACTACTTGTCGTAAGGCCATAATATTACAGTAAGTTCTATAAGACCATGATGTATATCGCCAAAAAAAGTGCCATGAAAATCGGCTTAAATTTTTTTTCAACAGTTAATTACAAGAAAACGGCTCGGTAGATTTTCACCTAAAATTAATCAGTATCATTCCCAACTAATATCTTTCGAACAGTTTTTGATTTGTTAAAATCGGTTCGGTAGGATGAGCTTAAATGTCGACGAAAATTTAACACTTTTTTTCAAGAGTTAATTACAAGAAAACGGCTCGGTAGATTTTCGCCTAAAATTAATCAGTATCATTCCCAACTAATATCTTTCGAACAGTTTTTGATTTTTTAAAATCGGTTCGGTAGGATGAGCTTAAATGTCGACGAAAATTTAACACTTTTTTTCAACAGTTAATTACAAGAAAACGGTTCGGTAGATTTTCGCCTAAAATTAATCAGTATCATTCCCAACTAATATCTTTCGAACAGTTTTTGATTTTTTAAAATCGGTTCGGTAGGATGAGCTTAAATGTCGACGAAAATTTAACACTTTTTTTCAACAGTTAATTACAAGAAAACGGCTCGGTAGATTTTCACCTAAAATTAATCAGTATCATTCCCAACTAATATCTTTCGAACAGTTTTTGATTTTTTAAAATCGGTTCGGTAGGATGAGCTTAAATGTGTACGAAAAGTTTTTTTGAATTACAAAGAAACGGCTTGTCAGATCGTTGCACAAAACTGACAAACGATAGTCCTCACCGAAATACATCAAATGGTTTTTAAATTTCTAAAATCGGTTCAGGCGTTTTTGAGAAAACGTCGATCAAAAGTCTAATTTTGACAAATGCCAAAAAGACCATACTGATTTTTGCAAACTTTGACGAATTTTTAAAGCTGAACCAGTTGTCGTAGGGCCGTAATATTTTAGTATGATCTAGAAGACTATGGTATCTATCGTCAAAAAAATAATCATAAAAATCGTCGAAATTTTTTTTTTTAAAACTTTATTACAAGAAAACGGCCCGGCCGATCTCTACCAAAAACTAATCAGCACGATTCCCAACCAATATCTTTCGAACGGTTTTTGAATTTTCAAAATCGATTCAGAATTGCGGGCTAAAACGTTGACGAAAAATTTTTCACTTTTCTGCCATTTATAAAGAAACGGCTTGGCCGATCGTCGCACAAAACTTACAAACAATAGTTCTCGTCGAGATACATCGAATGGCTTTTAAATTTTTGAAATCGACCCAGCCGTTTTCGAGAAAACGTCGATTTACGGCAAAAAATCTGTTCACATACACACACACACACACACACACACACACACACACACACACACCCACACACACATACTTTTTCCAAATTTGGTCTCATTCGATTCAGAATGGCTTGAAACGTCGAGAAAACATAAAATTAGCGAATCGGATTTTTTGATGAAAACATAAACTTCTCCTTCGGGAAGTTAATAATATAAATGTATGTCCTTCAATGACCACAAATTTTTATCAAACAAATTGCATAACATACACAATGAAATCCAGTTTATAGCCGGTACAGTAGATTGTTTTGAAATCAGTGCCGCCCCGTAAGTGTTATTGATGTAGTACACACCGATGTCAATAGAATTGCGTAATTTGTTTGTCGAAATCTTTTACATTTGCGACAAAAACAGACTTTGAAAAAAGGGGCCACTTTTACATATTTTCACTGATATCTCGGAACATGAAGAGCTACGTATTTGAAATTTGGTATATCGGATTTTCTTGAAAATACCTAAAAAATGGCATAAAAATAATTTAAATTCCAGGGTGGGGCGAATTCTGTATGGAAACAAGCCCTGATTTTACATTTTTACAGTCATATTGGTTATAATAGATTTTTTGTATTATGAAAAAAATATATAAAACGTTTACCCACTTCAATAATTTAATTTTGTTTGTTTTTTTAACAATCATATTTTGAATAAATTATAACTTTTTTTCAAAAAAAAAATACTTGAAACTGTTTTTCTGTTTTTGGCTTTACCAACAAACTTATCAACAAATTATTTCATAAATATCTACGTTCATGACATTAGTAGTATAATAAAAACATCAGACCAATTAATGATAAATTTTATTCAAAGCATAGGTTTAAACAATCACAACAAATTTTTTTTATCTAATTTTATGTTTTTTGTTGTGGCATATTTTGCGAATGCTACTACAGAATGTTTTCCGAATTTAATCATACATCTCATTGGTTTAGAATTCCATTCGGTAAATACTTTTTATATTTGCACGAGTTATTTATTATGTAAATCATATTATAATATGAGCACCGACACAATAAATGCGCCGCCACGTCGAAACGAAAATTTTATTTCGCCTTCTGTGGCAGAAAAGATCTCGTGTAATACGACTGAAACTTGTACATTCAATATGTACATATATTTTTTAATACAAGTTCGTCCATACGATTATTTTAATATAAGTTTTTATTTTTATGAAAGAGGAGAGCAAAGCTTAAAAGTTCGCGGGTAAAAGAGTCCACCACCATTATCTAAAAAACAATAATGTTAGGTATTTTTTAACAACAATATTTGAAAGTAGAGGCAAATAGAGGCCAAGACCTTAAATCAAGCAACGTTACTATCAATGTTTTAAAGAATGTATTTTTAATATTAGCATATGCTTTAACATATCCTATATAATAGCCTACATGTGATTGGGGTAAAAAAAAGGAGTGCGCATAAGGAGCAAACGCGATTGAAGTAAAACTTATTTGCTACTGTACAACGTAGCAAATTCAGGTTAAGTGAAAATAAATACATCATGTAACAATTTTGAATAATGTTTATTAGTAATATGGTAACATTCGTGATGCACTCATTTATTAGTGTCGATCATTACACACATTTATATATTGATAAATTATAAATTATATATTTATGATAGCATTAAAAATATGTATAATATTTACAAACAATAATGTAATCAAGGTCATACTTGAAATATGACATGATCGGTTTGTCATTGTAATGAGCATTCAAAAACAAACATTCATTAGAGAAATAAAGTAATAGCTGATTAATAAATTCTATAATATTCGTTCACACAGTGGATTATATTAAATAACGCCTAAACAAATATTGTTTTCGTAACTTCACTCATCATGTAATAAATGTGTTTGAAGAACTTCATGTAATTAAAATTAACATATATTCATTGACTGTATTTTTTAACTTACCGAAAGAAAAGTTTGATTTCATCAAAAAATACGATTCGCTAATTTCATGTTTTGTCGACGTTTCAAGCCGTTCTGAATCGAATCGAGCCCAAATTTGGAAAAAGTATGTGTGTGTGTGTGTATGTGTGTGCGTGTATGTGAACATATTTTTTGCCGTAAATCGACGTTTTCTCAAAAACGGTTCGACCGATTTCAAAAATTTAAAAACCATTTGATGTATCTCAATGAGGATTATCGTTCCTCAGTTTTATGCGACGATCAGCCGAGCCGTTTCTTTGTAATTAACTGTTGAAAAAAATTTAAGTCAATTTTTATTGAACTTTTTTTGGCAATATATATCATGGTCTTATAGAACTTACTAAAATATTACGGCCTTACGACAAGTAGTTTAATTTTAAAAATTCAACAAAATTTGAGAAAATGAGTAGTTTTTTTTTAAGTTTGTTTAAATTAAAATTAGACGATTTACTTGATATAACGATAGAGTACTTGGTCTTAACAAACATACTGAACAATTAAAGTCCTACAAAAAACTGGCTCAATTATAAAAATTATTGATTTTTAAAAATACTCCGACCGGGCTTACGTGTTCGATTTTTAATAATGTGTAATACATCCACTTCGAATACTTTTAACTACTCATAAATTAATTTATCTATCATGAATTAAGTCGATTATTTATACAACTCGGGAAGTTCATGTAACTTGCCTCAAGGCAAAACACCAATACCAACAAGTTTTTTTTAACTTCCCGTAGGGCAAGTTATAGTAATCGCAAATAAATCGAAAATGAAAATTTTTATATACCTTTACGTTTCAAAGGTTTGATGTATGTGTGTGTATGTGTGTGTGTGCGTGTGTGTGTGTGTGCGGATACAAATTTTCGTCGACGATTTCGGGAACACCGATCAACCGATTGAAATAATTCAAAAAACATTCGATTTATATTCAGCACAAGGAGACGTGCTGATTAGTTTTTGGCAAAGGCAGGTCTAGCCGTTCCGAAGATAGGGGGCAGAAAATGCCAAAAATGGTAACTCAGATTTTAATCCGGATAATAATTCAAAAAACATTTTACTCGTATTGACAAGATGAAGAATTGATCAAATGTTCATGAAGGCAATTCTAGCGGTTTCGGAGATCTAATGAAAAAAGTAAAAAAATGCCATTTGACGGTCAAAAGTAATCATTAGACATATGCACATCAAACTATCATCAAACATTTTTTTACATTTCTATGGGTTCCGTACCGATGCTTATCCGTTAGACGGTGGCGCGGCACTTACGCGCTTTGACATTTCGTCTCTATGCAGTTCAAGCAGTACGATTGCTTTGAAAAAAAGTTCAGAATTTCCAAAATATGTCAAAATGAAGATAACATTTCTTTTTCAAAAAAATCTTTTGTTTTCAAAAAAAAATTTTTTTTTTCAAAAAAAAGTAATTTTTTGTCAAATTTATAGCTTCTCAAAAATCTAATTTTTTCGAAGTAATTTTTTTTCAAAAATGTTAATCGTCTTCAAAAAAATAATAATTTTTGGAACGGAAAGTTCCAGCAATTTGCCTTACGGCACGATGCCATGCGCCACACTAGTTGTCATCTAAACTACAACTGCCTGAAAAGGCATTCAGTAATTGTTGTGATTAGTTATTAAATAAGTTTTTATAATACTACCCATTGGTAGTATTTCAAGTTAGTATAATAAATATAAATATGTGACAATAAACGAGGTAATAAATTAACCATATTATTAACGTCAACAGGCACATTTATAATTTGGCTAAATATTCCAAGTTGTCCATTTGCATGTCGCAATCGTCTAATTTGCATGGAACAAAACTTTGGTGAAATTGACCTTTCAGATACAGTATCTAGTTCAGGTAGGTAATTTGGATAGGTGGAAATATTTTTTTTTTATTTCATTAAGTAATTACAACTGTCTATAAATATGACATCTAGTAATTTTTATGATTAATATAAATAGAAAGGACATATCAGGCCGCCCAGTGGTGGTTCTAATATTATTGTTGTTAAACTAGAATAGATTTGATCCAGGTAGTCTTAAAAACTAATCATATTAAACTATACATATTAGATTAAACAAAAAAAAAAATCTTCTAATCTAATCTAGTATTAAACATAGGAGTAGGTCTACATTATTTCTAAACGATAACTTAAAAACCTTATTGTGCTAACTGAATAAGTTTTGTTCTCTTCAGTCTGTAATCGAAAGTTGTGTCATATAATTTGGCTGCAAGTTCGTTGCTGTGATTGTCAATATTTTGTTTGTGTCTTATTGAATAGTTTTTAATTTCTTCTGTGACTGTGGCTGTGCAAGTGTCTTGATGTATCATCCAGTTGGGGACATATCTGGGAGCTCCCACTGCTTGTCTTAAGAGTTTGTTCTGGAACCTTTGTATGATTTGAATGTTACTTTTTTGGCGGATCCCCATAGTTGAACTCCGTGTGTCCAAACTGGTTTTATGATGGTTTTGTACAACAAAATCTTGTTGTAGGCTGATAGTTCTGATTGCCTACCCAGCAACCAGTGTAAAAATCTTCTTATGTGTTCCATGTGCGCCCGTTTTGTGACTATGTGCGCTTTCCAATTTAATTTCTTGTCTAGAATCATCCCCAGGTATTTGACGGTCTCTTTTGCAGGAATTGTGTGGTTGAAGATTCTAACTGGAGGACATGTGTCTTTGCAAAGGGTAAAGGTAAAATGTACCGACTTGGAATTGTTGACTTCGATTCTCCACAGCTTAAACCATTGTTCCATTTTGTCCAGATGAACTTGAAGAAGTAATGATGCCATTTCGGGATTCTGATGCTGAGCGATAATGCATGTGTCATCTGCAAACATGGCTATATTGGTATTACAATTAACAGAAAAATCGGCTGTGTATAGAAGAAATAATGTTGGTCCCAGAATACTTCCTTGAGGAACTCCGGCTCTAATATTTCTCACTTCTGACTGAACACCATTTATGTAGACGTAAAATTTTCTGTTTTGTAAATAAGAGTTAAGTAAAATATATAAGTTATAGGGCAGACATTTTTTAAGTTTATATAAGAGTCCTTTATGCCACACTTTATCAAAAGCTTTCGTAAGGTCTAGAAAAACTGCAGAGCAATGATTTTTTGAGTGAAGAGCTTCATTGACTGTATTAACTACTCTGTGGATTTGTTGGATTGTTGAATGCTGTTGTCGGAAGCCAAATTGATAGTTAGGTATTAAGTTTTTGTTATGTATTTCAGAGTTTATTCGTTTTAAAATAAGTTTCTCAAAGATTTTTGATACACAAAAAAGTAGACTTATTGGTCTGTATGATGAAACTAAATGATGGTCTTTACCAGGTTTAGGAATTAAAATTATTTTAGCAGTTTTTCATGCTTCTGGAAAGCAACGAAGTCTAATTATTGCATTAAAGGTTATAACTAAATATCTTAGCAACTTCTTGGGTGCTTCTTTTAGCATTCTTATTGTTATTTTGTCATGTCCTGGGGATTTTCCTGATTTGGATGATTTGATTAAACCGGAAATTTCTGAAAATGTGGTTCTGTTAACTCTGTTAGTAGTTCTTATATCCTGGTGGAGATAATCATTTATGAAGTCTTCTTCGCTACGACTGCATTGAGGAGGTGCCGGGTAAAAAGTTTCTTGTAGATAGTCAGCAAATAGTACGGCTTTTTCTTTGTGTGATCTTGCCCATGACTGATCAGGGTTTCTGATCAGTGGTACAGCCATAACTGGTTTCTTGAGTCGTTTGCATGCTTTCCACAGCGAATAATTCGTATCTTGAGTTGAAGATAGGTTGTTTAGATAAGTCCTAATAGATTCATTTTTATAAGCATTAATTGTTGATTTTAAATTTTCGCAGGCTCTATTAAGTCTTTTCTTATCTTCGGGATGCCTAGTGACTTGCCATATTTTACGCAATCTTATTTTGAAGGCTATTTGTTTTTTTTATGTCCAAAGGAATGCTGAGAGTCTTGCAATTAACATCTCTGGGTGTCGAATTAGATGCTGCTTGTTGTAGAATAGTTGTTACTTGATTGATGGCATTGTTGACTTCATCTTCAGTTTTCAGGCGAATGTTGCAGTGTAGGTTATTTTCAATAAAATTTTTATAAGTTATCCAGTTTGTGTATTTATTGGTTAGTAATTGACTGTTAGCAACAATGTTGAAGTTTTGAGAATACGTTAGTATTACTGGTGAGTGATCCGAATTTAGGTCCAGGCAGGATCGAACTTCTATAGAGCTTTCTTGGATATTTTTGGTTATAAAAAAGTCAAGCAAGTCTGGTAATTTGCTTAAGTCAGTGGGCCAATATGTGGGTTCGCCTGTGGATATTGCATTTAGGTTTAGCAGGTTCATTGCTTTGTGGAACTCACGTCCTCTGGGAGTAGTTAGTCTCGATCCCCAGCATGTATTTTTTTCATTATAATCTCCTCCAGCGATGAAAAAATTACCAATGGATTGAAAAAAATTTAAGAACTGTTGCTGACAGATTGTAGGTCTAGGAGGGCAGTATATTGCTGAAAAAATAATGGTTTTCGGAAATATGTCAACAGCAATATTTGTTGCTTGCATGTAGTTAGTGGAAAATGATTCTATAACAGTATGTCTAATCTAGTTTTTAATAATTATGGCTGATCCACCATGCGCTGTTCCATCCGGATGATTTGTGCTATACGTTTGGTAATTAGTAATACGAAAGTCCTTTTTGTCTGTGAGATGAGACTCAGATATAAGCATGATGTCGATGTTGTTGTTTATTAAAAAATATTTAAGCTCCTGTGTATGTTGACACAGACCATTGGCGTTCCATAAACATATTCTTAAAAGCCCTGGCATTAAAACTTCCTGTTTAAAATTGTTGTGAGTATATTGAGCATTGTGCTCATTTGTTCGGTCAGTGTTTTGATCATTGTTCTGAGTTCAGATAGGTAGTTATTGTTGTTGTTCGTTTTGTTTGCAATAAACTCTTCAGTAGTCTCTTCAGCTGGGTGTGTATTTCCACAAGCAATCCTTTAGTACGAAACTCCAGGTACTGTTGTGTTACTGATAAATTGTCTATTGGAAGTGAATTGCCTTTCCCGAGGAGCTGGATATTTTCTTTCGAGCTGTTCTTTATATACCCTCCCTAGTAGAAACGAATCGTGGCGCAATATTGTACTTTATATGGGCTCTATATTGTTTACCAATATTGCTATAATATTATTCTGTTAACATTTTCCCATATAAATCCAATATTAAAACCAATATAGGCCCCATATAAAACCAATATTGATAAACATTATTAAAATCCCATTCAAAACTAATATAAGCCCAATATTGAAAACCAATGTAAGATTAATATAAATAAACAATATTTACCCTACATAAAAAACCAATATAAACTTAATATAAATAAACAATATTTACCCCAAATTCAAAATTATTATTTAACCCACATTTAAAAATATTATTTAATTTATATAGAAAAACAGTATTTAACTCATCGATAATAAAAGTTTATTTATTCTAAATGAATACATACATTTTTAAATAGTTTCTGTATTGAATTTTAATAATTTTATTAACAATTTACACATTATTTTATGATAATAAGATATAGAACAATCAAAATATTTTCAGTCATTATAATAATTTGGAGGATCTTAATGGTAAATCATAATCTCATCTTTGTTAATCCTATCGCCTTAATTGTCTATCTATAAGTATTTTAATTAGTGATGGAAATTCTCATATTATTTGGATATTTTCACACATGTTTTAACATTTTCTTGCATTCGATCACGATTACACCTGAAATAAGATAAAATATATTAATATTTTATAGCAATATATAGGAATATATTGATTTTATAAACTCATAATAAATTCAGTTACTTAGCTTTTAATAAAAAAACATTTCTGGCATTGTAGTTTATTGAAAACTCATATTTTCTAGAACTCGATCACAGTTAAATATGAAATAATTAAAAATACAGTAAATATAAAATTTTAACATTAATTTAAAACAGTTAACAATTATAATTTTAAATTAAAACAAAAAACTGTTGATGGAGATACGAATATCAAATTTTCAAAAGCGATAATAAATTATTGAAAAGTCTGCATTTAATAAGTTTGTTAATATTTTTATTACCTTTTATCAAATCCATTTTTGCTATGTGATAGTTTTTATATTACAGCTGATTTTACATCCATTTCAATTTAGTCAATCTAGAATATATAAAACACATCATTGTTTACTAAATATGTATGTTGATTTATATAATATAAGTAATAAATATACTTACGTACTTTAACCATAAAACTCAAAATTGTGTTAATTAACCGCTTGATTTTAATTATAAACAGTTCACAAAATATGTTCTTAGCCAATTATTATTTGATATCATAGATCATTTTATTATTCACTAAAAATTCACGCACTAAGTTTTTTCCAGACTTACTATATATTATGAATATTTTTTAATATTATAATAAATTCTAAATTCAACAAGAATTGCTAAATGCACAGCCAAACAAATTTGACTCTACTAAAAATTCCACAATGTGAGACTCTGCTTCCCTTGTGCATTGTTTGATGGTGTGCGTGTGCTTACAGTTCCATGCAGTAGTAATAGCATTGTTAATCAAAGGGCGGTTCTAAAAGGTTTTTATGTTTTTGTATCATTTTATGTTACAAAGTATGCGCTCATTAATTTGTCGTTATTAGTTTATTCAGTGTAGTAGTCATTAAAGTTTATACATAACTTCTTTTTCATTCATTCCAATATGAGATAGTTCGTAAATTACATAATCTGTGAAATCTTACTTAGAAAATATTCAAAGCGACATTAATAAAAACGCTATTAATTACTATTATATTAAATATGTTTATATATATATATTATTTTAAATGATCAGATTTATTATTAAATAATTTTTTTTTTCTGAATTATATTACATAAATTTTATCTTCACAAAATATAATTAATATTTTACTTATTTTATTCTACGTTTTGGGCTTTTGGATTCTTTCCTTCTTCAAGAACCAACCAAGAAACATTTTTTACAATCATACTCTTTTTCTATGTACACAATAATAAATTGAAAGAAATCTTCTTTTGCCTTTAAATTAATTAAACTTTTACTCTTAAATAACATTAATATAAATAATAAACTAGTATCGTAATATAAATAATAATTGCTATTACAAAAATGTAAAAATATGTTATTAAAACAAAATTGCAATGACATATTATTAGTTCATAAAATACGTATAAAATAATTTTGGCCACAACTGATATCAGTCAGGTAGATGCGTTGGGTCCTTTTACGAAGGCCGAAGGACGAAGAGAAAGAGACATCGTACACAAAGCAACCACATGTTCACCATATACATACATGTTTATGGTGCAATTTCAGAATGTTATTATTCTATATGAATCAATATAATATAAAACGTCTAAATTTATAAATATAAATCGATATATTACTAGTAGATATAACAGATTTAATTAATATTATTACATACCAAACCAGGAAAAAACAAATTTAAGTAAGTCATGTGACTTATAGTAAAGAGACGAAAATCGAAAATGAAATTTTTTGCATATCTTCACATTCAATAATGAATTTAATTAATTTAGCTATTAATTAATTAATTCTGATCTGATCAGAATATATTTTTTTAGAGTCGCCATTGATATTCGTTTTTGGCGCTAATTCATGATTTAAAATTGATTATTTTCTTGACCAATGTAAATACCCCTTTCGATAATAAAGAAAAAATGAATATGAATACAATATTCACAATTTATATTAAATTTATAAAAAATTTATATCAAACTGTTAATTACGATCGAGCAAATATTGTTTATTTATATTAATCTTATATTAGTTTTCAATATTGAGTTTATTTTAGTTTTGAATGGGATTTTAATATTGTTTATTAATATTTGATTTATATGAAGCCCATATTGGTTTTAATATTGACACTTTAAAGGCATTCATGTAAAAAAATGTATCAAACTATTAATTACGATCGAGCATATGTCTTTGTAAAAGCTTTAATCATGATTTTTGTGCTAATTAATTATTTAAAGTTAATTTTTTTTGTGATCCTTATAAATACCATGTATTTCCCAAATTCGATAATACTGAAGAAACGAATCGTGGTTTTCCAGAAAAAAACATGCATAACCCCCACATTTAAAATTTATATTGAATTTATAAGAAAAATGTACCAAACTATTAATTGCGATCGAGCACATGACTTTTTAAAAGCTTTAATCATGATTTTGGTGCTAATTAATTATTTAAAGTTAATTTTTATCGTAACCCTTATAAAGACCACATATTTCCCAAGTTCGATAATACTGAAGAAACGAATCGTGGTTGCCCAGAAAAAACATGCATAACCCCCACATTTAAAATTTATATTGAATTTAAAAAAAAAATGTACCAAACTATTAATTGTGATCGAGCACCTGACTTTTTAAAAGCTTTAATCATGATTTTGGTGCTAACTAATTATTTAAAGTTAATTTTTTTCGTAACCCTTATAAAGACCACATATTTCCCAAGTTCGATAATACTGAAAAAACGAATCGTGGTTGCCCAGAAAAAAAATGCATCACCGCCACATTTAAAATTTATATTGAATTTATAAGAAAAATGTATAAAACTATTTATTGCGATCGAGCATATGACTTTTTAAAAGCTTAAATCATGATTTTGGTGCTAATTAATTATTTAGAGTTAATTTTTTTCGTGACCCTTATAAATACCATGTATTTCCCAAGTTCGATAATACTGGAAAGACGAATCTTGGACGCCCAGAAAAAACTACGATTATGCCCTCATTTAAAAATTATGTATTATTCGTGTAAATATAAAATTAGAGGTGTAAATCAGATGGGAAACATGTTTTTTATTTGTAATAAACCATATAAAATAGTTCTCCCATAAATTTTCCAAATTTTCCATAATTTAGAAAACAAATATTGTCCGGTCTATCTAAAGGCAAGATTCGAATATTGCGCCACGATCTTTTAGCCCTCTAGCCACGATACATTTCTACTAGGGCTGCATCCTTTGTAATTAGCCGGATGATTTCCATTGCAGAGAACACATGCTACTCCGCTATTTATTTTGTCTGTCCATGAGCATATTTCAGTTGGGTGTGAGCGCATTTCACGCAGCGGGGAGTTCTGTAGCAAAAATTTCTTGTATGTCCTAGCCTTTGACATCGTGTGCACTGGACTATTTCGCGAGAATATCGTTTGGCTTGAATTTCAACTTTTGTTTCACATAAAAATTCAATTTTGTAAAAATCTTTATTATTTTCTTTTTGCTCCAGTTCTACCGAGAGAATATTTAGTGGGAATTTTGTATATCTGCTTCTGAGAAAAGAGATGTGTACAACTTTATGCCCTAGTTCTTCTATTTCTTTTTTTACCATGACTAAGTCGGTGCTATAGTGTAGGTTTTTAACCACGACTTTAAATGACCGTTTTGACTTATCTTGATGGGAATGCATCTGTGTTCCTCTTTCTTTCAGTTTGTTTAGAATAATATTATAAGTTTGTGCACTTTCAAGATTTATTTTCACTTGTGATGTTCCTATAGTTTTTAGTGTGTATTGTTTCTTGGCTTCGCTTTCTAACAGTTCAATCAATGGCTTGATATTTCTCACTTCGTGTACAAAAATTGGTGGAGGTTTGATCGCTGTTTTATTTTGTACTTGTGTGTTTTGAGATGGTGAATTTGGATCAGATGTATTTTCTAAAACTGCGTAGTAATTGCTGGTTGGAGTAGTAGCTTTAAGCCAGTAGTCTTTTGTTACCACTTTCTTGGAACATGATGGTGTTTCTGTGTCGATTTGTTTATGTTTTTTTATTATTAACCACAGTCCAATCACTATTAATTTCGGCACTGGCACCGGCTTCATTTGGTATTATTTGATTTGATATAGATTGGTTACTATCAATTGATTCATTGTCTTAATTTGACATTTCGACGTCGTTAATCTTTTGCACAGCACAGCGCTGTTGAATGTTTGATTCATTGTTTTCATTAGACATTTCGACGTCTTTAGCCTTTTGCACAGCACGACGCTGTTGAATGTGTTTACGGATTTTTGGCAATATATGACTTTCGACAAATCTAGAATTTGTAGTTGAATCGTCATCTAAAATCTGTAATGATTCCACAATACGATAATTTTTTGTAACACTAGTTGGTTTAACCATTATTTCAGGAAATATGCACTACACAATTGTGAACACTGTTTCAAATATATGAATGCGACACTATGACCCCTCCGAGAGGGAACATGTTACGCAATTTATTGTACCTGTTTACTCGATAATGTATTGAATACACTGATAACAAAAGTATTAGAATGAATTGATACCGTAGTATTTAAATCTAAACACTCCGATGTGAACCGTTCGGTCGCTCAAGCTGAACTGGATAGATGGAAATATAAACCCGTTAAATTTACACAAAGTGGGAATTTTACCCGAATTTAATGCCCTTCGACAAGTTTGACAACCTTCAACCTGATTATTTGAATCAATTATTAAGAATTTGTTTTTGAGCTTTACGCTCTTTACGCCCTTTACGCTCCGTTGTCGGCTCCAGTTCGACATACAAGATGTGTTCCGCAACTCCGTTGTCGGACCCAGTCTGACACGCTATGATCACATCAGAACGTTAACAAATATAATAACGAATCACTAATTGTTGATGTTTGAAATTAACATTAAAACGCATTAAAATAATTCTGTTGAAAAATAAATACTTTAATTCTTTTTTGTTCCTTTTTTTTAATTATATAACAAACATGACAGATATTCCGCTAATATAATCACGGAGTTGCTGGCGCGTCACATGCGTCGACCGCGCGGAGTCCAAAGGGTTAATATTTGTAAGTCACTTTGAAACCAAAGTCTATCACACACAAAACATACATAGCCAAAGCTGTCATTTGTAAATTGTTTTTCAAACAATTTTTGTGCATTTCTAAACAAATTGAAGTCTTTATATGTAAGTTAAATACTTGATTTGACTTTTGAAATAGATCAGTTCTTGTCACATTATTAGTCACATTATATGCAGAATCATTAATTTGCAATTGACGTGATGTAGTTGCTGTATCAGAAAAAGTTACAGCAGTATTTTCATCTAAAAAGATAACAGAATAATATGTTTAAATGTGAATAATTGTAGCGTTTTTCAGGAGTCCAATATCGAAAAAAGATTCTTACTTATGTGAATGGTGTTGACATTAACATCTAAATTGATACCTGGCTCAAGATTTTCTAATGAATTGGCAGTGACCGATTATTTTCCTGCAGTTGTTTTGTTAGACGATGTAGTCTTGATCTTTCAGAGTTTGTAAGAGGCTTTGAACCTGCATCAATATTTATAATTACTATTATAATATAAAATCTTCATCATAAAAAAGCCATCATAAAAAAGAAACATGTAAACTTTCTTTAAATTTCCAATAAAGAAATATTGTTTTCACAATTTCACTTATCATTTAATTGTGTTAGTAGAAATTCATGTAATTGAAATTAACATACGTTTATTGACTGCTTGCTTGTTTTGACAATTTCTCTGGCAATACAGTTTCATTCTTTGAGCAACTGTATTATCTGTCTTGCCGACAAAAATATTTTCCATTTTAGTAATAACTTCAAAGGTATAAAGTAATCTCGAAAAACTCGAATAATACAAATTACTTCAATAAACTTACATTTCTTACGCAGCGCAGATTTTTCATTTGTTTCATTATTTGCGATTATTTGCACTACAATTATTTATGGGGGACGGGATAAAATATTCTTCCGATCCCGACAGTTTGATTAACTCACGATTTATATCACTATTCAACCAAAAAATGTTTTGACATAACACCGGAAATTTGAAAAATATGCTTCACGCTTTCGGTGATACCTGCACGTATTTTTTTTTTTTTTATTAATTTTTATTTTCAATAGCAATCAGAATACATAACTATTCTATGAGCTATTTGGCTTATGTCATTCACTCACACACATACACGCACACTTGCAAACACACATATAAATTTATCGGATCAATATTACAATCATATTCAGAGAATCACTTCAATAAATGATTCAATTATTCTGTTTATATAAGGTTGTGGTAGTTCTATGGTTCCTCCATATTATCTTCGGGCAGCTTCTTCTTCAGTCTTCTTGAAGTTGATGTCTCAAGAAGCTGAGTGACTATATTGTTTGAATGATGTTGTAGTTTTTGAAAGTGTTTTATACTGTTGATTTGTATTATTTTGTTTATAAAATCAATATGAAGATCGTCGTGTAAAGTTTTGTTACTAACAAACCACGGAGCATCAGTAATCTGCCTCAATATTTTCGATTGGGCACGTTGCATTAACGCTATATTGGATTTGCTTGCACAGCTCCACAATTCAATGCCATAAGTCCATATGGGTTTTATTATTGCCTTGTAAATTATAAGTTTATTGTCAATCGACAAAATTGACTTGCGTCCCAGTAGCCAGTATAGTTCAGCGGTTCTAATTTTTATAGTCTTTAATTTGGCGCGAATATGGTCCTTCCACGTGAGCCTGCGATCTAAATGCATACCTAAGTATTTGACGCATTCGGTGCTTGGAATTGCTTGGCCATAAAAATGTACTCCTGGGCATGTTGTCTTGTTCAGTGTAAATGTTATATGACTAGACTTGCTCTCATTTATTTTTATTCTCCATTTTTTTGTCCACTCCTCTATAACATTTAGATGCCTTTGTAAAATTAGCGTAGCCTTAGATGCATCAGCATGTGTCGAAAGAATTGCTATGTCGTCAGCAAATGTAGCTGTTGTGGTTGATTGTAAAGTTGGAAAATCACTAGTGAAGAGGATATATAAAAATGGCGCTAAAACACTGCCTTGTGGAACTCCTGCCTCAATCTGATGAGATATTGAGGTTTCAGTGTTGACCCGTACTTTGAATTTCCTATTGGCGAGATAAGATTCTAGAATATTATAATAACCACATGGAAGTAGCGATCTAATCTTCAATAAAAGTCCCTTGTGCCACACCTTATCGAAAGCCTGGCTCACATCTAGAAAGACTGCAGAACAGAATTGTTTGGCCTCGAAAGTATTGCTGATGACTCTTACGATTCTGTGGCACTGTTGAATTGTGGAGTGTTGACTCCGAAAGCCAAACTGATGTTCTGGAAATATATTCGCGCTAGTTAAGATATGTTGAAGCAGGAGTTTTTCGAGCACTTTTGAAACAATTGGTAGAAGGCTGATTGGTCTATATGAGGTAACCATATAAGGATCTTTTCCGCTTTTATGGATCATTTTTACTACAGATGTTTTGTAGAGAGTTGGCCAATAATTTAATCTAATTATTGAGTTGAATATATACGTTAGAAGGATGAATCCCTTCTTTGGCAGTTCTTTCAACATTTTTGCCGTAACTAAATCGTAACCTGGAGATTTATTATTTTTTAGTTTACTAATCTCTTCAATTATAATCTTTAATGAAAAGAACTTTATACTGTTCATTGAGTTGTGAGAAGGAATCATATTTGAGTTAAGGTCCGCTGCGTTAGAGTAATCTGGGTTCGGTTTGAAAACTGTACTTAAATAATGAGCAAATAAATTAGCTTTTTCTGCATCACTCCTAGCCCAAGATAGGTGATTGCTGTCATCCCATCTAACAGGCGGATTTTGAATACGTGGTTTTAATTTGTTTTTAATTGGTTTCCAGATTGAGTTATCAAATCTATTTAGGTTTGATACGTAATTGTTGAAGTTTTGGTTAGAAATTTCTTTCAATCTGGATTTTAGTTTATTGCTTAAGTTATTGTATATGTTCTTATCTGATGGAAAGTGAGTTGACTGCCATTTTCGTCTTGCTTCCCTTTTCTCTGAGATTAAATTTTTAATTTCAAAAGATAGAGGTTGATCCTGTTGAACTATTGTTTCTGGAGTAGCAAGTAAAGCAGCATCATGAAGTGTTTTATTAAATTTGTCAATAGCTGAGTCAACTTCCGATGAGTTCTTAAGACTAATTTTGAGATCAGTATTGTTTTCTATTTTGCAGCGGTATAGTTCCCAGTTTGTTTTTCTCGAATGAAGTCTATAAGGTTTACAAACATTGATAATTGAAGAACAGATAGTAGCAGTTATAGGTGAGTGATCTGAAGAGAGATCGTAGCTTGAATGAACTTCTGTGTACCTAGAGTTTAAGCCTTTCATTATGAAGAAATCCAATAAATCGGGCTTCTTCATTGGGTCAGTTGGCCAGTAAGTCGGAGTGCCCGTGGAAAGAGTACCATAGTTTTGTTGCACAATAACTTCATACAGTTTTCTTCCTTTTGGATTAATCAGTCTTGATCCCCAAAATGTGTGTTTACTGTTAAAATCTTCACCAACTATAAACTTATTTCCAAGAGATTCAAAGAATTCAGAAAATTGTATATTACTAATTGTATGACGTGGAGGACAATATACGGCAGAAATTGTTATTGCAAAAGATGACGTTTGTACTTTGATGGATGTTGCTTGCAAGTAATCTTTATTATATTTTTCAAGTTCATAGTGAGATATATTAGATTTTATTAATACAGCTGTACCCCCGTGAGCTGTGCCATCTGGATGATTAGTATGATATACACGATAATTAGGAATGAATAAGTTTGAATAATTAGTGAAATGAGTTTCACTTACCAGAAAAACATCTATTTTGTTTTCATTGAAGTATAATACTATTTCGTGTTTATGCTGCATAAGCCCGTTGGAGTTCCATAGTCCTACTCGTAAAAATTTGACCATACAGCTATTTAGTTTTGTTGATATTGATGAGGGTAGATAACATATTAATAATCATAGTATTATGTTGCATAAGTTGTTGAAACATATTTTTAAATTCTGTGAAGAATTGAGAAAATTCATTATTTGCATAGTTACTATTTTGTATATTTGAGTTTTCGCTTCTATTGGATTTGATGGCTTGAGAGTATGACATGTGCTCCGTGTTTGTTAGTCTACCAAATCGTTGAGGAGTGGCAGCAGTTTTGATGTTTATAGGAGAATTGTGTGATTGTTTTGACCCGTTTTTGTTGTTGAAATCATTTTTAGATTTAGTTTGTAATAAATTCTTATATGCAGAACAACCTTTGTAGTTTGCTGTGTGAGCTTCTTCACAGTTCACACAAAAAGCTGGGGATTCTTTCGATTTCGTACATCGTTTACTGTCATGTGGCAGTCCACATTTTACACAAATAAATGGACGATTGCAATACGTTTTTGTATGACCGTACATTTGGCATTTTGTGCACTGTGATATCACTGATGGTTTAAACGGAGTCTCAAAATGTATAATTTGGTTAAGTATCTTATTTATCTTAAAGATTTCTGAATTGTTTTTATTTGGTTCAAGATCAATGTAAAACATATTAAGAGGGGTCTTTTGCCTATAGCGTAATATATTTGTAATGTTCCTGACCTTATGCCCTTTGGTTTCAATTTCATTTTTCAATTCAGAAATATCTGTTGAATGGTGGATATACTTCAACACAACTCTATATGCCCTTTCAGTACTGACCTGGTATGTATGGAAAACTGCTTTCGTACTAGGTAGGAATTTTACTAGCTTTCTGTAGTCTTCAATATTTGAAACATTACATTTTATGTTATTGTTTGATAAAGTTTTTGTTGTATAATTTTTATTGCCTAAGAAATTATCGATAGTACTAGTCATACCTTTATAATCTGTAACTCCGTATATAATAATAGGAGGCGGAATAATTTTTTTTGATTGGTGTAGGACATTCTGGCTGAGCCTTCGGTTCCTCATTTGTTAATACTTCAAATCTGTTATTTAATTTAATCGGTTCGTCATTTTGGCGCTTTGGTCGTTTTCTTTTCGGGCTAGTAACAACTTGCCAAGGAGCAGAATTCCAAGAAGTAGACGCAGTTTGAGAATCTATATTATCCATGATCATAGGCTCATTGCTTGTCGATGGAATTTGATAATTACTATCCAATAGAATAGACGGTTTCATTTTACTTGCATCTGTGATTTCAGTTTGATGGTTATTTGTTTTATTAAGTTTAATTTGTTCCGTGATGTATTGAGAACATGTTTGTGAATCATCATAGAGTATTCTATTCACATTTACGATGGGGATATCTGCAAAACCGTCCATCGTATCCCCCGAAGGGTGACACTAATTTGTCATTAAAATGACACTTCAATTTTGTGATTTACTTTGACGTTTGGCGTATTATATTTAATTTTGTATAGGATAAATATATAATTAAATATATAATTTATCAATGATTTTCACTAATTTAGTTAGTTTATTGGCTTAATTTTGTAATTGATTATATCAATATACGTAGTATTTACTTTTATTCAAAAATTTTTAACTTTATTGCTTAGAGAAAAAACCTGCACGTATAAAGCACACTTTCGGCAACGCCTTGCACAAATACAACCAATCAGAATCGACCCGTATTGAAATCATATCATCGAGAGCGAATGACACTCACTTCAGCTTGGCGTAACAATTTCCGTTGCATTTGTACGGATTTACACCCATGTCGCGCCTAAAGAACTTATTTAATAAAAATCAAAATTCTCAACTTGTTTGTATTGGTATTTTGCCTTGAGCCAAGTTACATGAACTTCCCGATATGTGTAAATAATCGACTTAATCAATAAAAAATAATTTAATTTATGAGTGATTAAAAGTAATCCGAGTGGATTTAATATACATAATTGAAAACGAACGAACACGTTAACTCGGAGTATTCTCTAGAAACAAATTTTCACAAATCAATAATCTCTATAATTAAACCACTTTCCGTGGGACTTTAATTGTTTAGAATTTTAAAAAGATAAAAATCGTGGTACGGAACCCAATAAAAGGATACAAAATACGTAGAGTGCGGTGGACAGACGTGGCCACAGGTTGGAGTGGCCACCCGAATAACTACAAGACTAGTGACATGTATATCGAACCGCGCACATATATTTATTATATTTTCATACTTGCTCAATATGGAAAGCTTTTGGAGGTTATAAACTTACTCTCGCACTGTACAGAGAAACGCGCTAAGAATTTTGAATGTTTTTACCCTCGTACGCTTTTACGCTATTTGTCATCGAATTTACACGAAAAAAATTCAAGTAAATATACAATTTAATATATAGACGTATAATCTATCAAATTCAAAGTGATTTTTGACAATTGTTTACATTGTGTGTTTGTGAGTTGCATATACAAAAAATGGCGTTCTAGATGAAAGTGGACCACTTGAGTAATGCCTTTCTTTGCACAGTGAAGTGTTTTTATCAATTATTCAAACGTTTTATTTACTTAGTTTTGTCACTGCACCCATCATGCCTCCTGAAAAAACAGTGAAAAAGTGATGAATTATGAGAAATGTATCATTGCTATAAATGAAGTAAAAATAAATAAAATATCAGAGCGCCTTGTTTCTGCCGCTGCCAACGTTAACAGAGCGTCTTTTGAACACATCATTACATCTTCTAAAAACAGAGAGGTCGCTACAGAACCAGTATTGCGTCATAAATTGCAAGTACCAGCGAAAGTCAAGACGGCCAATAATTCACAATCAGTGAAAAAGTTTAATTATGAACAATCTAGAACATTAAAATCTCTAGTAATGGATGCAAAAATCTACGTTAAAAAAGAAGACAGGAAGAATTACCAACTGATATATTTGATGTAATTGATTTGAATTTATCACCCGTACTCTTATTAAGAACGGTTTTTGGGAAATTTTGAAGCGAGATATTAGTAAAAAACAGAACGAGAGTATCCACCAAGATATCAGGCCCTTGGAGAAGCGATACAAGAAAGGTGGGGCATTCACATGATAGCTGATAATTGTTGGAGTTTATGACAAAATCAGTCAGGCCTTGTCCATGTTTGAAAATTACATAGAAGGATTTTTGAAAGCTTAAATTAAGCTAGTGGAGCGTATGGCATCGTGCCTTAAGGCAAATTGCTAGAACTTCCCGTACCGTAATTAAATCATTCAAGGAATGAAAATAATCATTAATTGTTTTGAATAATTTCAAATAAATTATTTATTATATACTGTAAACTTATAAGTGCTTTTTAAATTAGACGACGAGCGTATTTTATGAACAACTTATGCGTAGGTTTACAAGAATCCATATTTTTTTATTTGATTTATTTGATAATTTAGATTTTTTTTCAAAATTTTGAATTTTTTTCAAATTAAAAAAAAAAGTTTTTTCTAACTATTTTGAGAATTTGGAAGTTTTTGAAAATATTCGATTTTTCGAAATATTCTTAAATTTTTGTAAGAAATCATTTGTTTTAAATTTGCCAAATTTAGTTTTTTTTAATGAAAAATTTCAAAAATTTGAATTTTTTGAAACTTTGAATTTTTTTTTGAAAATTTTGTTTTTTTTTTGAAAATTTTCAAAATACTAAAGTTTCTGTATATACATTTTTTGCACACCGTCTACTTAAGCAATATTTTTTGAATTAATCTAGTCGGATGATCCGTTCTCTCAAAAACTGCATGACCATTTTCACATCCTCCATTCGTGCTCTATACCTCCAAAACGGCAAAATTGCCTTTTGCAAAAACGCCTCGCGATCGAGTATGAACCGAATGATTTTTTACTTGTATAAATCTCATATTCCATACCGTCGAAAATGTCGAGGATATTTGTTTGTACCATATAAAATCTTGGTACGGAACCCAAAAAAATTTACACAAAATGTGTACACAATATTAAAATCGCTATAAAATATCTGATAACTTGATGTACATATGTCCAATAAACATTACCACTTGTTCATTTCGTCAATACAAGTAAAATGTCTTTTGAATTATTAAAATCGGACGCTCCGTTTTTTTTAAAAACTGTGTCACCGTTTTTAGCACTCTTTGCCTCGTATCTTAGGAACGGTGAGACCTGCCTTCGCCAAAAACTAATCAGCACGTTTCCTTATCAATACGAATCGAATGCTTCTTGAATTATGCAAATCGGTTGATCGGTGTTCCCAAAATCGTCGATGAAAATTTGTATCCGCACACACACACAAACATCCATTTTTTCTAAGGTATGCCAAAATATTCAGAATCCTTTGAAACGTAAAGATATATAAAAAATTTCATTTTCGACTTTTTTGCGATTACTATAACTTGCCCTAGGGAAAGTTAAAAATGTTGTATTTTTTATTGCAATTTGAGGTAAAATATGCCAATATTGAGCATATTGGCATATCTCAAAAATTAGAGTTGTTAGCAAACATATGTTACTGTTTTCAGACATCATAACACCTCAGGAATTTTTTTTTAGTGTCGCGCCGTGTTATTTTTCACTACAAAAACTTAAACACACACATCCATTTATTCTAAAATGTCCCAAAATGTTCAGAAAATCTTAAAACGTAAAGGTATGCAACAAAATATTTGAGATTTTTATATTATATTTACATATTAATTATATATTTCTTAAAAGAAGCTTAAAATTTAATTCAATCTATTAAAATATCAACGTAATAATAAGTTTGAATCTCTCAAGTACGTTATTGTAACTATATCAAAAGCGCGCCATACCCTAAATAACCGATTTAAGCTTGTGATTTGATACCGAAAAATATATAGTGTTAAGGTATATTTGTATTATAAAAATAACTTAAACAGCTTTGGAGTAGTGTTCTTGTATTTAAATATATATATACAAATATTTACAAATTTTAGTAAGTTCTGACAAGAGGCATGATTATTAAAGTCTTCTATCGCTGGAAGGATCGTAGCCAAGCTTCTAGATTGAGCCAGTCACCAAACGTTTGAGTGTTTATTTCCGTGTATCTCAACGTATTATATCCACTTGGAACGTCGGTGCAGACTCTCTCAAGTTGTTTTAATAAGTGTTTCTACTGAGTGTACTAACGTATTGGCACGCTGAGAGCTGATCCGCAAAGAGACAGATTCTGGAACGGGGCTCTAGTTTTATACTCTGGAGTTCCGTCGAAGCCCATCCCTCGTTGCTCTGGGGGTAGGTGGTGAACATTCTCCCATCTCGTTCCATCTTCCCTGTTCGCGATGGTTTGTTCTTTTTCCTTATCTCGTCTTGGTCTTCGGTGGTCATGTCCTTTTCTGACCTGTACTTATACTTGGACATGACCCCGTCGCGATGATGCAATTTGTGTTTGTGTGCTCATGCAATGTCTTCTTTCTCTCATAACCGACGTGCTTGCCTGTTCTCGCGCACGCTGTCGAACTACCCTCTCAGTGTGCCTCGATGCGTCTCGGTGCGCCTACAACTACTAATGACAAGTGCACATATACCGTTACTTGTTGCGACACTGTGTACTTAGCATGGGCCGCACTGGGGTGTTTTTAGCTAAATATTTAACATGCTACAGACTCCCCCTCTGGACTCGAAGACGTCCCGGCGAGAAGTCCAGCATTCTTCTTTGGCCGTCCACGTTTCCTTACTGGGTATATTGGGGAGGATATTTCGTTGCCTTTGTATTGCTTCAGAGCAGATGTGTGGTATACTTCTATAATCTGCGTTTTATCTGTGTTGGAGCCTATTTCATATGTTGTAGCTCCTTTCTTGCTTAGTACAACGTATGGACCGTCATTTTTCGGGGCAAATTTTGATGTTTTGCCCTCTTTGGCTTTGCTTATAATGTGTGCATTAATCGGCACTAAGTCTCCAGGTTTGTATGTCAGTTTCTTTCTTATTTTCTTGTCTGCATACGTTTTCCTGTACTCTTGCTCACGTTTATTAACTACTTTTACCTGTTGTAGGGTTTTTGCCAACATTTTCAGGCGTGGTGTGATTTCTGCAACAAAGTTTTCGTTTTCTACGGTTGCCTTTAAGTCGCGGTTTGCGTCATCTGGACCCTCCCCCTCGAGTGAAGCTGTACTGATTGCATTTTTGCTAGCGCCTGTTCCATGCTCCGTTTGTTTCCTGGGAGTTTTTCCATGTGCGTTGATTAATTTTCTCATTTTTCTCTCCTGATTTCCTTTTAAGGCTGTTGCATATTCAACAGGATGCTCATCTGGGCCCTCCCCCTTGAGTGAATCTGTACTGATTACATATCTGCTGGCATTTGTTCGTAGGATATAGCGTGCTCCATGCTCCGCTTGATTCCTAGAAGGTTTTCCATCGATTAATTTTTTCATTTTCCTCTCCTGGTTTCTTTTTAAGGCTATTGCGTCGAAGGTACACATTGGGTTGAAATACTCGCTCTCCAAGTACTCTATGAAGCGTGGGTCGCAGTTGTTATCCCACGGTTTCGATAATTCCTCGTCGTTCAGGCCGTCTTCTGTTTGGATTCCTAACTTCTCTTCGAAGACAAGCTTTCGCCTTGCGTAGCAATCCTCAGCGAGACCCCACGAATCTCGGGTGAAGTCTAATTTCAATCCTGCGGCTTTGATGAGATCTACACCAAGTATTGTTTGGCTACTTGCTGCAGTCGGCATCGCCAGAAATTGCGTCATCAGCCGCTTTTCAGCTATGTGTACCTCGGCTGAAGTCTCCAGAAGATCATCATCGTAGGGGCGGCCGTCAGCTAGCGTCACCCTAAATGATGTTGGCCTAAATATGTGACCGTTTTCGTTTAGAATTTTGTACATTCTGTGACTCAACATGCTCCATCGGGCACCGGTATCCAAAAGTGCGTTTGTGGCTACCCCGTTCACTAGAATTTTGATAACAGGTCTCGGTTGAGGCTTTGATATTATAAACGATGTAGTTTGTATCTCTACATCCGTTTTCTTTTTCTCATGTATATCCAATACACCTATTGGAATATTTTCTTCAATGTTGTGTTTCATGGCCTGGACTTCGGGGTTACACGCCGGACACTTGCTTCTTGTTACACCTGCTTTACCGCACCCGTAACATGTCAAAATGTTGCTAGGGTCTCCAGGCAGATTTTCCAGTGTTTTGGTCCTCTTGCGGCATTCCGTCGCCATGTGGCCTTTCTTTTTGCAGAACGTGCATTGTTTTGAATACGACGAGTTGCTCTTAAGTTTCATATTTGACGCTTCATGCATAATTTGTTCTACTTCTCGAGCTTTCCTTTGTAGCTCTTCGAAAGTGTCAAAACTATCCCGAGGAATCCGCTCTCTGATTTTTATGTTCAGTAACCCATATATCATATTGAGCTGTTGTTCCTCGGTGTGTATTGGTGGTGGTAGAACTGCTAGTAGAGCCTTTTTCTCACACACAAAAAGATCGGTCGCCGTGATTTCGTCTTGATGCTTTCCAAATATTTCTAAGTAAATCTGGTATGGCGCCTTCTTCGGTGAGAATGCTTTTTGTAATAGTTCAAGCGCGTGCTTCCAGTTTTTTGCTTGCTCATTGTTTCCTTTCCACCATAGTGCAGCAGTATCCGTTAGAAGAAGCGGTAATCCTTTTAACGCATTTTCGTCGCTTATACCTTCTATTTCTTTGTAAATCGCCACCGTTGTCAAGAAATGGTCCACTTCAGCTGGGTCTCTGTTTCCGCTGTATCGCGTACTGCAGTTAGCGAAGCTCCGACTCTTCCGTGGTTGTGTCGTAGGCTGTTGCACTGTATGTAACTGTACTACAGCGCTTAGGATACGCTGTAGCTGCTCTTCCGTCAGGCTCATTTTGTTGCGTGGGCTTGTTTTTCTTTTATTCGAATTAGACTCCGTCTTGCTTGTCTTGTCCCGTCGTTGGGCGCCAATTGTAAAGGTATATTTGTATTATAAAATAACGAGACAGCTTTGGAGTAGTGTTCTTGTATTTAAATATATATATACAAATATTTACAAATTTTAGTAAGTTCTGACAAGAGGCATGATTATTAAAGTCTTCTATCGCTGGAAGGATCGTAGCCAAGCTTCTAGATTGAGCCAGTCACCAAACGTTTGAGTGTTTATTTCCGTGTATCTCAACGTATTATATCCACTTGGAACGTCGGTGCAGACTCTCTCAAGTTGTTTTAATAAGTGTTTCTACTGAGTGTACTAACGTATTGGCACGCTGAGAGCTGATCCGCAAAGAGACAGATTCTGGAACGGGGCTCTAGTTTTATACTTTGGAGGTCCGTCGAAGCCCATCCCTCGTTGCTCTGGGGGTAGGTGGTGGACATTTTCCCATCTCGTTCCATCTTTCCTGTTCGCGATGGTTTGTTCTTTTTCCTTATCTCGTCTTGGTCTTCGGTGGTCATGTCCTTTTCTGACCTGTACTTATACTTGGACATGACCCCGTCGCGATGATGCAATTTGTGTTTGTGTGCTCATGCAATGTCTTCTTTCTCTCATAACCGACGTGCTTGCCTGTTCTCGCGCACGCTGTCGAACTACCCTCTCAGTGTGCCTCGATGCGTCTCGGTGCGCCTACAACTACTAATGACAAGTGCACATATACCGTTACTTGTTGCGACACTGTGTACTTAGCATGGGCCGCACTGGGGTGTTTTTAGCTAAATATTTAACATGCTACAGACTCCCCCTCTGGACTCGAAGACGTCCCGGCGAGAAGTCCAGCATTCTTCTTTGGCCGTCCACGTTTCCTTACTGGGTATATTGGGGAGGATATTTCGTTGCCTTTGTATTGCTTCAGAGCAGATGTGTGGTATACTTCTATAATCTGCGTTTTATCTGTGTTGGAGCCTATTTCATATGTTGTAGCTCCTTTCTTGCTTAGTACAACGTATGGACCGTCATTTTTCGGGGCAAATTTTGATGTTTTGCCCTCTTTGGCTTTGCTTATAATGTGTGCATTAATCGGCACTAAGTCTCCAGGTTTGTATGTCAGTTTCTTTCTTATTTTCTTGTCTGCATACGTTTTCCTGTACTCTTGCTCACGTTTATTAACTACTTTTACCTGTTGTAGGGTTTTTGCCAACATTTTCAGGCGTGGTGTGATTTCTGCAACAAAGTTTTCGTTTTCTACGGTTGCCTTTAAGTCGCGGTTTGCGTCATCTGGACCCTCCCCCTCGAGTGAAGCTGTACTGATTGCATTTTTGCTAGCGCCTGTTCCATGCTCCGTTTGTTTCCTGGGAGTTTTTCCATGTGCGTTGATTAATTTTCTCATTTTTCTCTCCTGATTTCCTTTTAAGGCTGTTGCATATTCAACAGGATGCTCATCTGGGCCCTCCCCCTTGAGTGAATCTGTACTGATTACATATCTGCTGGCATTTGTTCGTAGGATATAGCGTGCTCCATGCTCCGCTTGATTCCTAGAAGGTTTTCCATCGATTAATTTTTTCATTTTCCTCTCCTGGTTTCTTTTTAAGGCTATTGCGTCGAAGGTACACATTGGGTTGAAATACTCGCTCTCCAAGTACTCTATGAAGCGTGGGTCGCAGTTGTTATCCCACGGTTTCGATAATTCCTCGTCGTTCAGGCCGTCTTCTGTTTGGATTCCTAACTTCTCTTCGAAGACAAGCTTTCGCCTTGCGTAGCAATCCTCAGCGAGACCCCACGAATCTCGGGTGAAGTCTAATTTCAATCCTGCGGCTTTGATGAGATCTACACCAAGTATTGTTTGGCTACTTGCTGCAGTCGGCATCGCCAGAAATTGCGTCATCAGCCGCTTTTCAGCTATGTGTACCTCGGCTGAAGTCTCCAGAAGATCATCATCGTAGGGGCGGCCGTCAGCTAGCGTCACCCTAAATGATGTTGGCCTAAATATGTGACCGTTTTCGTTTAGAATTTTGTACATTCTGTGACTCAACATGCTCCATCGGGCACCGGTATCCAAAAGTGCGTTTGTGGCTACCCCGTTCACTAGAATTTTGATAACAGGTCTCGGTTGAGGCTTTGATATTATAAACGATGTAGTTTGTATCTCTACATCCGTTTTCTTTTTCTCATGTATATCCAATACACCTATTGGAATATTTTCTTCAATGTTGTGTTTCATGGCCTGGACTTCGGGGTTACACGCCGGACACTTGCTTCTTGTTACACCTGCTTTACCGCACCCGTAACATGTCAAAATGTTGCTAGGGTCTCCAGGCAGATTTTCCAGTGTTTTGGTCCTCTTGCGGCATTCCGTCGCCATGTGGCCTTTCTTTTTGCAGAACGTGCATTGTTTTGAATACGACGAGTTGCTCTTAAGTTTCATATTTGACGCTTCATGCATAATTTGTTCTACTTCTCGAGCTTTCCTTTGTAGCTCTTCGAAAGTGTCAAAACTATCCCGAGGAATCCGCTCTCTGATTTTTATGTTCAGTAACCCATATATCATATTGAGCTGTTGTTCCTCGGTGTGTATTGGTGGTGGTAGAACTGCTAGTAGAGCCTTTTTCTCACACACAAAAAGATCGGTCGCCGTGATTTCGTCTTGATGCTTTCCAAATATTTCTAAGTAAATCTGGTATGGCGCCTTCTTCGGTGAGAATGCTTTTTGTAATAGTTCAAGCGCGTGCTTCCAGTTTTTTGCTTGCTCATTGTTTCCTTTCCACCATAGTGCAGCAGTATCCGTTAGAAGAAGCGGTAATCCTTTTAACGCATTTTCGTCGCTTATACCTTCTATTTCTTTGTAAATCGCCACCGTTGTCAAGAAATGGTCCACTTCAGCTGGGTCTCTGTTTCCGCTGTATCGCGTACTGCAGTTAGCGAAGCTCCGACTCTTCCGTGGTTGTGTCGTAGGCTGTTGCACTGTATGTAACTGTACTACAGCGCTTAGGATACGCTGTAGCTGCTCTTCCGTCAGGCTCATTTTGTTGCGTGGGCTTGTTTTTCTTTTATTCGAATTAGACTCCGTCTTGCTTGTCTTGTCCCGTCGTTGGGCGCCAATTGTAAAGGTATATTTGTATTATAAAATAACGAGACAGCTTTGGAGTAGTGTTCTTGTATTTAAATATATATATACAAATATTTACAAATTTTAGTAAGTTCTGACAAGAGGCAAGATTATTAAAGTCTTCTATCGCTGGAAGGATCGTAGCCAAGCTTCTAGATTGAGCCAGTCACCAAACTTTCAAGTGTTTATTTCCATGTATCTCAACGTACTATATCCACTTGGAACGTCGGTTCAGACTCTCTCAAGTTGCTTTAATAAGTGTTCCTACTGTGTGTACTAACTTATTGGCACGCTGAGAGCTGATCCGCAAAGAGACAGATTCTGGAACGGGGCTCTAGTTTTATACTTTGGAGGTCCGTCGAAGCCCATCCCTCGTTGCTCTGGGGGTAGGTGGTGGACATTTTCCCATCTCGTTCCATCTTTCCTGTTCGCGATGGTTTGTTCTTTTTCCTTATCTCGTCTTGGTCTTCGGTGGTCATGTCCTTTTCTGACCTGTACTTATACTTGGACATGACCCCGTCGCGATGATGCAATTTGTGTTTGTATGCTCATGCAATATCTTCTTTCTCTCACAACTGACGTGCTTGCCTGTTCTCGCGCACGCAGTCGAACTACCCTCTCAGTGTGCCTCGATGCGTCTCGGTGCGCCTACAACTACTAACGACAAGTGCACATATACCGTTACTTGTCGCGACACTGTGTACTTAGCATGGGCCGCACTGGGGTGTTTTTAGCTAAATATTTAACATGCTACAATAGCAAATATTAGATTAAATTTTATGTGATAAAGGCACCAATTGAAATATCCAATTACAGCTGATCAAGGTCTAATTTAATGAAAATAACAAATAATTAATTCATGAAATGAAATAATTTTTATATATGGTCTCTCGGATGCTAGAGAAGCAGACATAGAAATAGCAAAAAAAGAAAGTTGTAAAAAATTAATAAAATGCTGTAGTCAATAAAATTAAACTAGTTGAAAGTGGCATTTTGCCTTGTAGTCAAAAGAGGCAAGTTGCAAGAACTACCCGATAGGTGTAATAATCAACCGTTTATTTTGAAAATCAAGTTTTCGCTTTTACTTAAATTGATTTTTTTACATTGCGATTTCTAATGAAATTTTCTCAAACACATACATACTAACTGTAATTTTATTAATTATTGTGCAAGAATACCTGTGCTTATATGTCCTAAAATTTTAGCTTATTGTTCCAAAATTGATTTATTTAATTCAACCAATTTTCGTAGGACTGTTTAGTGCAGTGTTTCCCAACGTGGGGCGCACGCCCCACCGGGGGGCAATTTGTAATTTCAATGGGGCAATTTGAAAATTTTGGTGATTTAAATGTAATGTAGTATAGTATCGGTAAAACATTTAACAAAAAAATGCTTCTTAGATTCAGAATAATGAGGTGTCCCCGTTTGGCCGCGACGGTTTTAGTTTTCAACCTTGCTTTCCTAGTGCCGAAGTAATGTTTTTTCTGCCGGGTTGACTTGACTTTTTCTCATTACTTTATAATAAAATTACAACTACCTATTATAATCTGAAACTGATATATGCAATAAACTTTATGTAAATCTAACAACAACATTATGAAAGAGAATATTGCGGGATGCAACAATTCTTTGGGTTCCAGTAGCCCTTCACTAAATATTTTAAACTTAAATATTCCAATTTACGAAAATTACCAAAAAACAGGTAAATCAAGTTTCTGACTGCTTGGCATAAATGCTTTAAGGTCAGTGACAAGACTCGACTTGAAATATGCACAAGAAAAGTAATATTTAATACTAAAGTTAATTGCGAAGCTTTATGAGAACAGAGTTTTATACAAGGCTTTAAAAGCAGAAAAATTGTAAATATGATGTGAGTTTTTTACTCGCTGTCAATAACTATGGCTAAAGATGGAATTAATTTAAAATAAACTAATTTTTATTGTATCCTTGAATAGTACAAGGTTGATACTAAGCGCGGCTTTTACTCTTATTGTTAGATCGCTTCAAATAATTCTTTAGGTTTGTTGAGGTTGAGGTAGTAATATATAGTGAGAAATTTAGCTTTAACTTTTTGATCGGTTATGTAGAGTGTTTGTGGAAAGATGGAATATCAAAACAAATATTTTAGTCAAATTTTGAATTTTTATTTCTGCAAATGGTAAAACGATCATCCCAAAGAATAGGTGCTGTTTATGGTGTCGAAGCCTTAAAAAACAGCTATGTTAAAATTGGTTTTGAAAATGTCATTCTGGTAATTTTCCACTCAATGCTGCTCTGATTGTCCAGGTAAAGTTTTGGACAAACTAATTAAAGCAATAATCGATTGGGCTAATAGAAACAATTTGGCTATGTTTAAAAATTATTGGGGGTTGGTGAAAAATTTTCTCCACATCCACCAAATGTTCCTGACCACAAACCATCTGATTTAAAACAACATGATGGTGTCAAATTGTGTCTAATTTAGTTTTTGCTAATAAAAACTAGAAGTTTTATAAACTTGGGATAATGATGCTTCTTGGAAAATAACAAAAGGCAATCGATCAAAATGGTATACATAACGAAGTTATTTAATTCCACGCAAAAATTGTCTTTGATTTTCTAACTAAAATGCGCACTTACTTAGTTGCCAACGATAACTGTCAATTTCTAGAAAATTATGCGCACTTACTTAGTTTCCTATCTGATAACTAAAAAAAATTTAACAAAAAATATATAAAATTAAGATATAATTCCGTTCTGAGTTAAAAAAATGTCAAGTAGATTTGAACGTTAAGAAATGACTATATGAAGAAACTGAAACCAAATGCCCAAATGTAATCATATGTACAATAATTTGTTTTAGCTAAAGTATTGCATTAAATAAATTTCGAAAAAACAGTAATGAAATTAGTTTGAAATTTCCGTATGTTGGCTTATTCCGAAATTTTACTTATGATGTTTAATAACAATTTAATAGCGATTTCATCTTAAAAGTTATCATTCACATTTTTTCTGGGAGAAAAAAAATTGTATGGGGGGGCATAACGTTTTTATAAACCTCAAGGTGGGGCGGGGCCCAAAAAAGGTTGGGAATCACTGGTTTAGTGCATGAACTTTATTTATGTTAATTTTTAGAGTTGGAGTAAGAGGTGTTGTGTCAGAACTTTACCAGAAAAAGCAGGAGTGCCACAGGAAAGCGTGCGCGAACCAACTCTCTTTATAATATATACGCACGACACGCCATTAAATTCTACCATATTTGCCGATGACACAATGATGGCTACTTAAGAAGATCCAGAAATTGCCTCTTTGAACTTACAGGACCACCTGCTTGAACTAGAGAAATGGCTAATAAAGTGGAAAATAACTAGCTGTAAGTGGAATTCTGTCTTTAGGCAATTAAGGCATCGTGGCTTAAGGCAAATTGCTGGAACTTCCCGTACCAAAAATTATTATTTTTTTAAAAACAATTAACATTTTCGAAAAAATTTTACTTCGAAAAAATTAGATTTTTGAGAAACTATAAATTTGCCAAAAATTACTTTTTCAAAAAAAATTTTTTTTGCAAACAAAAATTTTTTTGAAAAAAAAAAACGTTTTCTTCATTTTGATAAATTTTGGAAATTCTGATCTTTTTTCAAAGCAATCGTACTGCTTGAACTGCATAGAGACGAAATGTCATAGCGCGCAAGTGCCGCGCCGCCGTCTAACGCATAAGCATTGATACGGAACCCATATAAATGTAAAAAAATTGTATACTTATTGTTAAAATCTCAATAAAATATCTGATAATTTGATGTGCATATGTCTAATGATCATTTTTGACCGCCAAATGGCCTTTTTTTACTTTTTTCATTAGATCTCCGAAACCGCTAAACCTGCCTTCATGAAAATTTGAATAATTCTTCATCTTGTCTATACAAGTAAAATGTTTTTTGAATTATTCAAATCGAACGCTCCGTTCTCTTAAAAACTGAGTTACCGTTTTCGGCACTTTTTGCCCCGTATCTTCGGAACGGCTAGACCTGCCTTCGTCAAAAACTAATCAGCACGTCTTTTTATCATCGAATGTTTTTTGAATTATTCAAATCGGTTGATCCGTGTTCCCGAAATCGTCGACGAAAATTTGTATCCGAACATACATACATACACGCACACACACACACACACACATACACACACACACACACACATACATCCATTTTTGCTAAGGTATGCCAAAATATTCAGAAGGTTTTGAAACGTAAAAATATATTAAAATTTTCATTTTCAATTTTTTTGCAATTACTATAACTTAATAAATTTCTATAAGTCAGTATAATACCTATATTGTCCTATATGGACATATGTTATTCAACTATGGGGATGTGCGTGTACCTACAACTTGAAAATTATCTAAAGAACTCACAATAAAATTCTAAGAGCAATAGTTGATCCACCTTGGTACGTATCGAATGACACTATTCACACAGACTTAAACATACCGACCGTGAAAGAAGAAATTCAGAGCAGAAGCTATTTATACCACATGATGTTAGGGCAACATCCAGCAATGCAACTAATCATAAAACATACTCCAATCAGAAGGCTCAAAAAATGGCCAGAAGACCTACTAACTTAATTTAAGCACTGTTTCTTTTACTAACACAGGGAAATCTCGTCCTCAGTAGAGGAGACCTCTAAATGACATTTGAATAGATCGCATAGATTCATAGAAAGTATTTCTGATTGTCTATAAAGAACAAATAAAAAAATGAAAAACGTCGATTTTTTTTAAAAAAACAGTTACTTAAATGATGTACATAGTTGTAGGTATTTTAATGATTTAAATAAGTAGTACCATTTTTTACAAAACTAGAGAAATTATGTAGATGGTTCATTAACCTTTTTGCTAATTGCAAAGTTATTTCTAATTTACTTAATTGACATATCACAAAAGCGGCTTTTGATTCAAATTCTGACTATAATATTTTTCCCAACTTTATTGAATTTTTAACTTAAACTTAACGCTTTTAATTAAACTATTTGTCGTCGGACCAGAATATTTTAGTATGTCCTATAAGACCGTGATATCTATCGCAAAAAAAAGTTTAAAATAAAATATAAAAAGGAGTTTTTTATAAATTACAAAGAAACAGCTCGGTCGATCATCGCACAACATTGAAAAATGATAGTTCTCATCAAAATACATCAAATGGCTTTTAAAGTTTTGAAATCGGTTCTGGCGTTTTTGAGCAAACGTCGATGAAAGGTCTGATCTTGACAAACACCAAAAATGGGCTACTATTTTTTTCAAACTTTGATAAATTTTTAAAATTAAACGACTTGTCGTACGGCCGTAATATTTCAGTATGTTCTAGAAGACCATAATATCTATCGTGAAATTTTCATGAAAATTGTCAAAAAAAAAAAATTTTCTGCATTTAATTACAAAAAATGTGCCAGCGAATCTTTAACAAAAACTCATCAAGACGATTCCAAACCAATATCTTGCAAACGGTTTTAGAATTTTTTAAATCGATTCAGAATTGCGGCTTGAAACAAGGACAACAATTTTTCACTTATCTGCGATTTACAAGAAAACGGCTTGACCGATCGTCGTGCAGAACTGACAAACGATAGTCCTCATCGAGATACATCGAATGGCTAATAATTTGTTGAGATCTGTCCAGTCGTTTTTAAGAAAATGTCGGTTTGGGGAAAAAAATCTGTACACATGCACACACATACTTCTTTCAAATTTGGTCTCAGAATGGCTTAAAACGCCGAGAAAGCATAAAATTATCGAATCGGTTTTTTTAATGAAAACATAAACTTTTTATTCGAAAAGTTAACAAGAGTCCCAACTACAATTACTACAATATAATTTTTATTATAAACAGTTTGCATTTAAATTCTTCAATTTCTAAACATTATTATACGACACGAATTGTTTGTTTATAATAAGCAATGTTATGTAATTTCTAATATTCGTTGTCCGTATGTGCATTAGATATTCTATCATATCATTGTTACATGGTAATTACGGTTCAATTGTCTATCTGATGAAGGTAATTCATAGGGCAGTAACGTAATATTCTTGAAATTTATCTCGAAATATCGGAGCGGTTTTGCTCCGGCTCCTGACGGTACAACTTTGGAAAGACAAGATTGATAGAACTGCTGGTATAGATTTAAACAAAACTTTAAGCTTAATGTAGTATTGTTTATATGTAAATTATTTGTTATGTATTTGTTAAATTACTAATTTACATCATAGAATCGGATAGAAATAATGTTCAATTATTCTTATTTTTTTTCAATTTTTCATTTTCAAATAATTTCCAATAATAAACTTTAACATTTTCCAAATTTATAATATTACCATCTTTCAAAATATTATTCCCAAATACATACATCTCATAATGTTTGTAAATTATTATTATTATTAGTAATACTTACATTTTAATAAACATCAATATTAATTTTACGTAGGGCAAGTCCTAGTAATGGGCAAAAAAACGAAAATGAAAATTTTTACATATCTTTACGTTTCAAAGGTTTCTGAAAATTTTGGATTGCCTTAAAAAAAAAATTATTTATTAAAAATTTTTTCGGAGATCGTGTAAAAAAAGTCATTCGGCGGTCAAAAATGAACATCAGACATATGAACATCAAATTATTTGATATTTCACAAAGATTTTGAAAACTAGCTGTAAGTGGAATTCTGTCTTAGGGCAATTAAGGCATCGTGCCTTAAGGCAAATTGCTGGAACTTTCCGTACCATAAATTATTATTATTATTTTAAAAACAATTAACATTTTTGAAAAAAATTTACTTTGAAAAAATAAGATTTTTGAGAAACTATAAATTGGACAAAAAATTACTTTTTTTTGAAAAAAAAAAAATATTTTTTATTTTTTTTTATTTTTTTTTTTTTGAAAAATTTTTTATTTCTTTATTTTGACATATTTTGGAAGATCTAAACGTTTTTTCAAAGCAATCGTACTGCTTTAACTTCATGAAGACGAACTATCAAAGCGCGTAAGCGCCGCGTCGCCGTCTAACGCGTAAACATTGGTACGGAACCCATAGGAATGTAAACCGAATTTATACTTACTGTTAAAATCTCTAAAAAATATCTGATAATTTGATGTGCATATGTCTAATGATCATTTTTGACCGCTAAATGGCATTTTTTTTACTTTTTTTATTAGATCTCCGAAACCGGCAGACCTGCCTTTATGAAAATTTGATTGGTTTTTCATCTTGTCAATACAAGTAAAATGTTTTTTGAATTATTAAAATCAGACGCTCCGTTTCTTAAAAACTGAGTTACCGTTTTTGGCACTTTTTGCCCCGTATCTTTGGAACGCCTAGACCTGCCTTCGCCAAAAACTAATCAGCACGTCTCCTTATCAATACGAATCGAATGTTCTTTGAATTATTCAACTCGGTTGATCGGTGTTCCCGAAATCGTCGACGAAAATTTGTATCCGCACATACATACATACATACATACATACATACATACACACACACACACACATACATCCATTTTTTCTAAGGTATGCCAAAATATTCAGAAACCTTTGAAACGTCGAGAAATGCAAAAATTTTTAACTTCCCGTAGGGTAAGTTATAGTAATCGCAAAAAAATCGAAAATGAAATTTTTTATATATCTTTACGTTTCAGAGGTTTCTGAACATTTTGGCATACCTTAGAAAAAATGGATGTATGTGTGTGTGTGTGTGTGTATGTGTGTGTGTATGTGTGTGTGTATGTGTGTGTGTATGTATGTACGTGTGTGTATGTATGTGCGGATACAAATTTTCGTCGACGATTTCGGGAACACGGATAAACCGATTTGAATAATTCAAAAAACATTCGATTCGTATTGATAAGGAGACGTGCTGATTAGTTTTTGGCGAAGGCAGGTCTAGCCGTTCCAAAGATACGGGGCAAAAAGTGCCGAAAACGGTAACTCAGTTTTTAAGAGAACGGAGCGTCCGATTTGAATAATTCAAAAAACATTTTACTTGTATTGACAAGATGAAGAATTGATTAAATTTTCATGAAGGCAGGTCTAACGGTTTCGGAGATCAAATGAAAAAAGTAAAAAAAAATGCCATTTGGCGGCCAAAAATGATCATTAGACATATGCACATCAAATTATCAGATATTTTATAGAGATTTTAACAATAAGTATGAATTTGGTTTACAGTCCTATGGGTTCCGTACCAGTGTTTACGCGTTAGGCGGCGACGTGGCGCTTTACGCTCTTTGATAATTCGTCTTTATGCAGTTAAAGCAGTACGATTGCTTTGAAAAAAAGTTTAGATCTTTCAAAATATGTCACAATAAGGAAAATATTTTTTTTTTCAAAAAAAAAAAAAAATAAAAAAAAATTTTTTTTCGAAAAAAAAATTTTTTTTCAAAAAAAAAGTAATTTTTTGTCCAATTTATAGTTTTTCAAAAATCTTATTTTTTCGAAGTAAAATTTTTTCAAAATTGTTAATCGTTTTTTAAAAAAAAACTAATTTTTGGTACGGGAAGTTCCAGCAATTTGCCTTAAGGCACGATGCCTTAATTGCCTTAAGACAGAATTCCACTTACAGCTAGTCATTTTCGATTTTTTTGCGATTACTATAACTTGCCCTACGGGAAGTTAATAAGTATAAATTTTGTTTACATTTTTACGGGTTCGATAACATTGTATGTCGTTGGACTGCGACGAGACGATTACGCGATTCCATATATCGTCGCTAAGGCTTACAATACCGGGATTCCGTAATCCCGAATACCGGGATCCCGAACGATTTTTGTCCGATATTCAATACCGGTATTGATACAATAATAGCGATATTTCGGGATTATTAAAAATTTGTTAAAAATTTAACTTTCGGAATACACTTACACAGTTTCCAAACGGTGTATGTGTATTGCCGACACGGCTCAGCTTAGTATGACACATCTTGTCGATGTCGGTAAGATAAAGCGATTGTTTATATATTATATAGGACCTAATGAATGGAATCCATTTATAAAAATTATTAGTCATCCACAGATTCCTAGTAATTGTTCATATAGAATTATTTTATTTATTTATTTATATAAGTCTTTGTGAAGTGTTGATATCTAATTATGATTAGTTTTTAAACTAAATACACTATACTAAGTACTAACTCATATTGGCTAATAATGTACTCGTATTATTTCTTAATGGCAATTGTGCCGACAAGTGTAGAATGAGAAAAACTTTTTTGGCTTGTTATATTTGTACAAAAATTCGGTCCTCTCTTTAACAGAAAACAATTGATTGTCTATATTTTTTCAAAACATATTTTAAAAAGCAAAATTTGTTAATTGAATTAGTTTTTTTCTTTGCATAAATAATTTCCTATTATATGGAAATTATAACATAGAAGTTAATAAATAATTGCTTACTTGCAAGTTTTTTTTGCATCTATCTACTACTTTTTTCTATGTGATAAAATAATGAATGTGTACTCATTTTAGAACAATAACTAGCTGTAAGTGGAATTCTGTCTTAAGGCAATTAGGGCATCGTGCCTTAAGGCAAATTGCTGGAACTTCCCGTACCAAAAATTATTATTTTTTTAAAAACGATTAACATTTTTGAAAAAAAATTAATTAAAAAAAATAAGATTTCTGAGAAACTATAAATTTGACAAAAAATTACTTTTTTTTGAAAAAAAAAATTATATGAAAAAAAAATTTTTTTGAAAAAAATGTTTTCTTCATTTTGACATATTTTGGAAATTCTGAACTTTTTTTCAAAGCAATCGCACTGCTTGAACTGCATAGAGACGAAATGTCAAAGCGCGCATGTGCCGCGCCGCCGTCTAATGCATAAGCATTGGTACGGAACCCATAAAAATGTAAAAAAAAAATACTTATTGTTAAAATCTCTATAAAATATCTGATAATTTGATGTGCATATGTCTAAGGATAATTTTTAACCGCCGAATGGCATTATTTTTTACTTTTTTCATTAGATCTCCGAAACCGCTAGACCTGCCTTCATGAAAATTTGATCAATTCTACATCTTGTCAATACAAGTAAAATGTTTTTTGAATTATTCAAATCGGACGCTCCGTTCTCTTAAAAACGGAGGTACCGTTCTTGGCACTTTTTGCCCCGTATCTTCGGAACGGCTAGACCTGCCTTTGCCAAAAACTAATCAGCACGTCTCCTTATCAATACGAATCGAATGTTTTTTGAATTATTCAAATCGGTTGATCCGTGTTCCCAAAATCGTCGACGAAAATTTGTATCCGCACATACATACACACACATACATACATACATACATACATACATACATACATACATACATACACACACACACACACACACACACACACACACACATACATCCATTTTTTCTAAGGTATGCCAAAATGTTCAGAAGGTTTTGAAACGTCGAGAAATGCAAAAATTTTCATTTTCGATTTTTTTGCGATTACTATAACTTACCCTACGGGAAGTTAATAATGTTAATATGTTGTTAATATAACAACTGCAGTAACTAAAAAATATGACTAGTGAATTTTTCATTGTTAATACCGGTATTAATACCGGAATTCCGGTATTAAAAATTACAAATTTCGTATACCGGTATTCAGATTTTAGTACGGTATTGGAAGCCCTAATCCTATGCAGCTAAAGCAGAGCGATTGCTTTGAAAATTTGTAACACATGGCGCTATATGAAAAAATCACTTTTTTCAAAAATTATAAAGTTCTCAAAAATCCATTTTATTTCATAATTTAAAAAAAATTTTAAGCTTTTTTATAAAAAAAATTTCTTGAAACGGGAAGTTCCAGCAATGTGTATGTTTTTTTTTTTTGTATGGCGAAGGAAATCCCTTTATGCATCCCAGACCGGTCTTCTGTCTGGGTATGTCGGACTCGATACCGCCCTGGTATAATACCGACTAAAACCTCCGCTTTGCCCTTGCCTCTGGACCCCACGGAAACCGCCGTTAGGCATTACTTCGTGGGGGGTGGATCTAGAATGATACTAGCTGTAAGTGGAATTCTGTCTCAAGGCAATTAGGGCATCGTGCCTTAAGGCAAATTGCTGGAACTTCCCGTACCCAAAATTATTATTTTTTTTAAAAACGATTAACATTTTTGAAAAAAAAATTACTTCGAAAAAATTAGATTTTTGAAAAACTATAAATTTGATAAAAAATTACCATATTTTGAAAAAAAAATTTTATTTGAAAAAAAATTTTTTTTTGAAAGAAAAAATTTTTTTTTGAAAACAAAAAATTTTTTTGAGAAGAAAAATGTTTTCTTCATTTTGACATATTTTGGAAATTCTGAACTTTTTTTCAATGCAATCGTACTGCTTGAACTGCATAGAGAAGAATTGTCACAGCGCAAGTGGCGCGCCGCCGCCTAACGCATAAGCATTGGTACGGAACCCATAGGAATGTTAACAAAATGTATACTTATTGTTAAAATTTCTACAAAATATCTGATAATTTGATGTGCATATGTCTAATGATCATTTTTGACCGCCAAATGGCTCATTTTTTTACTTTTTTCGTTAGATCTCCGAAACCGCTAAACCTGCTCTTATGAAAATTGGAACAATTCTTCATCTTGTCAATACAAGTAAAATGTTTTTTGAATTATTCAAATCGGACGCTCCGTTCTCTTAAAAACGGATGTACCGTTTCTGGCACTTTTTGCCCCGTATCTTTGGAATGGCTAGACCTGCCTTCGCCAAAAACTAATCAGCACGTCTCCTTATTAATACGAATCGAATGTTTTTTGAATTATTCAAATCGGTTGATCCGTGTTCCCGAAATCGTCGACGAAAATTTGTATCCGCACATACATACACACACATACATACATACACACACACATACACACACACACACACATACATCCATTTTTTCTAAGGTATGCCAAAATGTTCAGAAACCTCTGAAATGTAAAGATATATAAAAATTTTCATTTTCGATTTTTTTGCGATTACTATAACTTACCCTACGGGAAGTTAATAAATTCTTAACTTGTTATAATCAATGTTATAATTCATAAATATTATACTTATCTTTTAAATGGGCGAAGTCCCATTCGCCCTTTCTCTTTCTATAGAACGCAGGTTCATTAAAACGTCTCTGGCAAATCTGTCTATGGCGTTCCAAGCAGCATCACTTGTCAGCATCACTTCAACAACATTACTTGGGGTAATTGTGCGTCTCAATGTCTCTTCCACATCATCCCGTAGAGCACCAAATCGCGGGCACACGAAGAACACGTGCTCAGCATCTTCGATTTCGCCCAAACAATATAGGCAATCCGGCGAGCTATCGTGCTTGAAGCGGTGTAGGTAGGCTCGAAAACAACCGTGCCCCGATAGCATTTGCGTGGTATAATAATTTACTTCGCCATGCTTGCGACTTAGCCAGACTTTGATGTTAGGAATGAGACGATGCGTCCATCTGCCCTTTACTGTGACATCCCACAGTTGCTGCCATCGGTCAATGCTGTTCTGCCGTTCTTCTAATCTCAACTTTTCAGGACTCAGTTGTTGATGTCTTCTATGGTAAATTGACCGTCTTTCCTTTGCTAAGACTAAGAGAGGCACAGTTCCTGAAATGACGCACACTGCTTCCGCCGATATTGTGCGAAATGCGCAAGCAATTCTTATAGCACTGAGACGATATAAGGGCCCTGCCATTCTCCTCGATTTTTGAGATTTAAGAGTATCAGCCCATATGGAGATACCATATGTCAGCACAGAAGTAACAACTGACGATAGTGATATCCTTCTCGTTTGTTTAGGACCTCCAATATTAGGCATCAGTCAAACAAGTTTCGTCCTAACTATTGACGCCTTAGCACTAACGTGTTTCACTTGTTGATTGAAATTCAAACGAGCATCAAGCATTACGCCAAGGTAACAGATGTGAGGTTTTGACGTAATCTCAAGATTTCCTATCTTTAGCTTGATAGTCTCTATTGTTTTTCTACTAGTGATAAGAACAGCTTCACTTTTTTGTTGTGCTACTTGGAGATTCATTGTTCCCATCCACCGATTAATTTTTCTAAATGTAATATCGAATAGACTTACGATGTCATCAATTTGTTTGGAGACAACTACTATAGCAACATCGTCTGCATATGCTACTAGTTTCACACATTCTGGAGTCTCTAGTCTCAATAGGCCATCATACATAATATTCCACAGCAAAGGGCCTAGAACAGAGCTCTGCGGCACACCTCCTGTTATATTATATTCTTCTGTACCATCGCGTGAATCGTACATTAGAATTCTGTCTGTAAAGTAGCTTGCGACTATATTGCAGAGGTATGCTGGCACGTTCTTGTCACGGAGTGCATTCATAACGCAATCCCAGTTTGCAGAATTGAAAGCATTTTTTATATCCAATGTAGCTACAAGGCAGTACTTTTTCGCACCCCCCTTCCATCTGGTTCCAGCAATTGTCTCCTTGGCGGCATTAACAACCAAGTTTATAGCATCGATAGTTGATCGCCCTTTGCGAAAAACATACTGATTGTCTGCTAGGATTGGGTCAACTATTGCATATATTCTTTGGTGAATTTTTCTTTCAAAAATTTTACCCGCTGTATCCAGCATGCATATTGGACGGTAGGATGATGGTTCATCTGGTGTTTTTTTTCCTTTGGGAATAAGCACTAATCTTTGCTGTTTCCATTTTCGTGGAAAAACCCCTTCTTTCAGGCATGTATTATATGCATTAAGAAACATTATCGGAGATGTCATAATTGATGTTTTTAAGGCAATATTAGGAATTCCATCTAATCCCGGTGCCTTACTATTTCCAACGCGATGACAAGCATTCATCAGTTCTTGCAGTGGTGAATATTATTCAGATCTACATGTGTTACCTGGTAGTTTAAATTAGGTTATCGTGGAAACTAAGTAGTTACTATTTTATTCAATAGTCGTGGGCAAGTTGGTGAAAGGACTGGCTGGCTTTTGATGCGAGACAGTCTTATAAGGTCTTACCCATGGGTTTTCCTCGACTTCATCCAGAAGTTCTTGTCAGCACCTAACTTTACCATCTTTGATTGCTTTATTTAGTTGCCGACGTGCTTGTTTATATTCCACTACCAGTTGTGCAGAATTAGTGAGACTATATCCTCGCTGAGAGATCCTTCTTTCCTTTAGGCACTCTTTACGAAGAGAGCTGATTTCTTCAGTCCACCAGTGCACAGATTGTCTTTGATTTATGCCATGTTTACGAGTCATACTGATATCACAGGCTTCGGTTATTCTCTCCATCAGCTCTCTAGTATGCTCATCTGCGTGTTCTGAAATTATAGGTTTGCAATTTAAGGCAACTTTTATGGCGCTTTCATCAAAAGATTTTATTTTCCACCCAATGGCTTTAGATACTTTCGCATGTCTTCTAATGTTTCTATTCGTTGATATTTCCCAGATGATTGCATTGTGGTCACTAGCAGTGTAGATATCTAATACCTTCCAATTGCAATTTCCTCTGACGAGGCTATTGCTAACAAAAGTAAGGTCTATTATTGAGCTTGCACTGCCCTTGGCAAAGGTTGGCTTATCACCACTATTAAGTAAAACAACGTCAAGTGCATTGAAGGCCTCTAAAAGTGCATTACCTCTTGCATTAGTTTTCCTACTTCCCCAGTCTACCGCCCATGCGTTAAAGTCACCGGCTATCGCTACGGGGTGGTGTCGTTTTGCATCCTCCACAAGACGATCTAAAAAATCGACAAAATCGGGCAAAGAAAGACTAGATGGAGCGTAACAGCTGTATAAATGAATGCCATCTAATGATGCTGCGACAAATCCAGCGTTGCTATTGCTAACAACATTTTGGAAACAAAATTTGCCACAGGACCAAATAACAGCTTTGGTAGTACTATCCGTTTCCCCATGGCCAATCAGTTAGTTGTTTGTAAGGTTCTGATAAGAGGGCAACATCAATTTTCATATCTTTTACCCTCTGCATAAGCAAGTCGTGTGCAGCCTCACAATGATTTATGTTTAGCTGCATTATTATTTTTTTTTATTTATATTTTATTTATATATATAGATTATTTTCATATCTCAGTCAGGCAGAGTTGCCTGGAATGAAAAACAGTTTTCATATTATATATACATTTCATTTGACTATAATATCTATTTCATTAATATAATATCTATATATAATTAAAAATATCTTTATATATAACTCTTCAGTCTTCTTTGTCTTCAATTTCCTTATAGTGTTTCTTTATTTTTCTTTTGAATTTATCGTCATCATTGGTCATCTTAATTTCGTTTGGCAACTCGTTATATATTTTGCTAGCACTCCATATGACATATTCTCTGAAATTCTTCTTTCTATTGTGTTCAATGTGAAAATTGTTGTGTTGTCTAGTGTAGTGTTTATGTATGTCTTGATTTATGTCTATTGTTGCGCTTGTTTTAATTCGGTTAAATTTCATTTTGTGTATTAGTTTGCATTTCTCTATTTTAATTATGTTATTTAGTGAATGATTATTTGTTTCTCTCTGTAAGTATTTGGTGGGTGTTAGATGTGGAAAATTACATGCTATTTTTGTGGCTTTATTCATTATTCTCTGTATGTCATTTAGGTTAGTTTTAGTTGTTTGGCTCCATGTTGTTATTCCATATAAAATTATAGGTATTATTTGCGTTTTAAGAATTCGTATTTTATTTTTTTTTGCCAAAAGAGTGGATCCTTTTCAATTCCCCTGTTAAAGTTCCTATTTTTCTTTTTATTTTGTTTATATGTTCTGTCCATGTCAATTTTTCATTTATTATCAATCCTGTATTTTATGCTTTCCACTTCTTCTATTTCTCTATTATTTACTTTAATATTTAGTTTAGTGTTCTCGGTATTTTTTTATGTTTGAAATATATGTATTTTGTTTTATTGATGTTAATTGTTAGTTTATTTTCAGTTAGCCAGTCGGTGTATGTTTTCATGTCCGTGTTTATTGTATCTTCGAGCCTTTTTTTTGTCCTTATCTGCATATACTATGGCAGTATCGTCTGCATATAGTATGTATCTGCCGTTTAATTTTACATCTTTTAGGTTATTGGTATATAACAGATATAATAAACTAACTAACACAGAACCTTGTGGGACTCCACAAGTTATGCAACGTCCTCCACTTGTAAAATTTCCCACCTTCTTCCTTACCACCCTTTCCACGAGAAAATCTTTAATTGTGCTGTAATACAAACCCACTACACCCAAATCTATTAATTTATTGAGCAATATGCCATGATCTACAGTATCAAAAGCTTTTTGTAAATCAATAAAAATTGCAGCTGTATGCATATTTTACTCAAGGTGCTGACTGATGGTATTAGTCAAATCTATGAGGGCACCTTGTGTATTTGTATCTTCATGCTTTTGCGTTCATTATTTTCTCTATGGCCTCTCTATATACAGGACATCTGTGAGTGCCGGCATGATGTGCTACATTTTCAGAGTTTCCATTTTCAACGCATAGTGCCCATTTTGCTGCATTTACACAGTTGGCTATTTTGTGACCTTCTTGTCCACATCTAATGCATAGATTGGTCCGATTCACTTCGCTCTTGCACTGTGATCCATAATATCCAAATAGCCAGCATTTAAAGCATCGAATTGGTTTCTTGATGATTTTAATTCGACAGTTGACCCATCCAATTCGTATTTTGCTACTTGCTTTGAGCAGATCTTGTACAACTGCCGCTGGAAAAGCTACAGTAGCAATCTGGGTACCTCTATATGCCTTACGAATCCTAATTGCTTCTGCTGATGTGTTGCAGGCTCCTCCGGTTGCTTTTGTAGTGCTATCTGGATATCAATTTTTGAGGTTTCATCATCAATATCTCTTATTTCTATAGTTTCTTGGTGCCCCTTATAAATAACTTCGGCTTCATCCTTTAACACACCTGCAATAATCTGTTGTAGTCCTTGACCTTTGTCCGCACTTTTCTTAGAAATAGTTATCAACAAGTCTCCATTTCTGGTTTTGTTTATTTTGTCTACTGTGGTATTTACCTGGTCATTAGGGACATCATGTTTGATGCGACGTAAGATTTCGGAATAATTAGCTTTTTCGGTAGGCCGGATCAATAAGGCATTCGGTTTTGGAAAAATTCTATGATTTTTTATGATTTTAAGGTTAGAGTCCTGTTCTGACAGATGTACCCTTGCTTCCTTTTTTTTTGTTTTCTCGGCTGAACTTTATGCCAGTCATTTACTTCGATTTGTTCTTCATTACATATTTCTATGATCGTCTGACCATTTTTCTCATTAACCTGATTATTGCTTATATGTTGTGAGTATCGGTTTCTTGTGGCTTTGCTTGTGTCCTGCCGTACACTTTTTTCTATAAGTATATAGTATCCATTGCACTTCATTTATCATTACTTCCGTATCTTCCGTGGTTCGGCCTTTTTCCTCTAACAATTGGTTGTCTAAATCAATAAATCTTTTCATTACAGCCGCTATGTTGCCTGTTTTTATCTTCACTTCTTTATGTATGTTTGACTTTGATTTGACAATGATGTGCAGTTCATTTACCAGATTCTCAAGGCTTTTCAATGATTTATTCCGTTGTAAAATGACGTTTTCCGGAATTATATGTGACAGTTCAGCCATAGGTTCTACTTTACTAGTCATACCGTCGCATGAGCTGGTCAGCGGGTTTTGGGCTATATCTGATAAACCTGGACATAGCGCAGTGTTCAAATTTTTTGATTCATTGATTGTATCACCAGCATTGTTTGACAATATGTCCCCTCTGATGGGGAACATTTTAACAAAAAATTCTACCTGCACCCAGAGGCGAGGTTCACTCAGCTCACTAACTTATAAGTGACTTATTAAAACTGATGGAACTATTATAAATTTTTTACGACAAAATAACTAATTTCTGACGTAAGAAAAATTTCGCAATGTATATGTGTGTTCCAACAATGTGTAAGTTCCGCCATACTATCCAAAATGTTGATGGCATATGCTATAACTATATGAGTAAGCTTTAAAAACTGAAAATCTTGGTTCAAAATTTGTATTTTTATTAAAGTTTCAACTGCTGCATGGCATCGTTCCTTAAGGCTAATTGCTGTAACTTCCCGTATCGTAATTGAACATTCGAGGAATAAAAATAATCAACAATGAATAAAAATTATTCAAAAATTAATTACGATTGTTTCAAATTATTTTAAATAGATTATCCATCATAAATACTGTAAATTTATAAGTCCTTATTAAATTGGGCGACGAGCGTATTCTACAAGCAACTTATGGGTATGTCAACAAGAAATTTGTTAAATTTTTATTTAAATTTGATTTTATTGGTATTTTTTTCAAATTATTGAATTTTTTTTTTAAATGTTCGACATTTTTTTAAATTTCTGAAATAATCGATTTTTTAAATATTTTTGAGAATTTGGAAATTTTTGAAAATATACGTTTTTTTTCAAAATTTCGAAATATTCTAAACTTTTTGTAAGAAAACGATTTTTTTAATTTTTATATTTTCTGAAATTTTCCAAAATTTGTTTTTGTTTGAAAATTTTGATTTCAAAATCACAAAATTTGGCGTAAAATATTTTTTATCACACTGTCTATATTTTAATATTTTCTGAATTAATCTTATCTCTCAAAAACTGCATGACCATTTTACACCCTTCACACTCGATACCTCCGAAGCGGCGAGACGTGCGAAAATGTTTTTTCAATCATACAAATTATTAAAATTCTTATAAAATATTTGATTTGATGTGCACATCAAATTATAAAATAATATATAGAGATTTTAATAATGTGTACATATTTTGTGTCAATTTTTTTGAGTTCCGTACCAAAGATTTTCAATTTTAAAGTTCACTTATATGGTTCAAACAAATGTTCTCGGCATTTTCGACAATATAGTGTAACCGATTTGAATGATAGAACTAGCTGTAAGTGGAATTCTGTCTTAAGGCAATTAAGGCATTGTGCCTTAAGGCAAATTGCTGGAACTTCCCGTACCAAAAATTATTATTTTTTTAAAAACAATTAACATTTTTGAAAAAAATTTACTTTGAAAAAATAAGATTTTTGAGAAACTATAAATTAGACAAAAAATTACTTTTTTTGAAAAAAAATTTTTTTTAAAAAAATAATTTTTTTTTTAATTTTTTTTTTTTTTGAAAAGAATTTTTTTTTCTTTATTTTGACATATTGTGGAAGATCTGAACTTTCTTTTCAAAGCAATCGTACTGCTTTAACTGCATTGGGACAAAATATAAAGCGCGTAAGCCCCGCGTCGCTGTCTAACGCATAAGCATTGGTACGGAACCCATAGAAATGTTAACAAAATGTATACTTATTGTTAAAATCTCTATAAAATATCTGATAATTTGATGTGCATATGTCTAATGATCATTTTTGACCGCCAAATGGCTTATTTTTTTACTTTTTCCTTCATATCTCCGAAACCGCTAGACCTACCTTCATGAAAATTATATCGATTCTTCATCTTGTCAATACAAGTGAAATGTTTTTTGAATTATTCAAATAGGACGCTCCGTTCTCTTAAAAACTGAGTTACCGTTTTCGGCACTTTTTGCCCCGTATCTTCGGAACGGCTAGACCTGCCTTCGCCAAAACCTAATCAGCACGTCTCCTTATCAATACGAATCGAATGCTTTTTGAATTATTCAAATCGGTTGATCCGTGTTCCCGAAATCGTCGACGAAAATTTGTATCCGCACATACATACACACACGTACATACATACATACATACACACACACACACACACACACATACACACACACATACACACACACATACACACACACATACATCCATTTTTTCTAAGGTATGCCAAAATGTTCAGAAACCTCTGAAACGTAAAGATATATAAAAATTTTCATTTTCGATTTTTTTGCGATTACTATAACTTGCCCTACGGGAAGTTAAAAACTATTGGGTTCGAACTGACTGCAAAACGTTTTTGCAAAGGCCTGTCTAGCCCTTTCGGAGGTATGGAGTGCAAAGGGTGTAAAATGATTATGCAGTTTTTGGGAGAACCGATCATCCGATTAGAATATTTCTAAAAACGTTTTGCTTGTGTAGACGGCGTAAAAAAATTATTTTACAAAAAAATTTGTAATTTTTAAAATTTTCAAAAAAAAAATTAAATTTAAAAATTAAAATTTTTGAAATTTTTCATCATGTTCACAAATTAACCAAATTTTTTAAAATTTTTAAAATATATCAAAAGTTTTACAAAAGTTTCAGAATATTTCAAAATTATCAAAAAAATCGAATATTTTCAAAAATTTCAGAATTCTTCAATCGATTATTTAATTTAAATAAATGAATAAATAAAATAAATTAGTGGGGTGTGTGGCATCGTGCCTTAAGAGAAATTGCTGGAACTTTCCGTACCGTAACAAAATGTTCGAGGAATATTGAATGTTTTCAAATAGATTATTATAAATATTGTAACATTGTCTAATATTTATAGAAATTATATAAACTGAATTGCAACGTTGAAATTATTTGTTCAAAGTATATTAGAACTTTAGTCAGAATTGAAATTAAAATATGAATTATTTTCAATATACAAAAAAAAATTGTTTTTTTCCAAAAGCAAGTATTTTGTTGAAACGAACAGAAAGTTCTTTGAATCATTCAAATCGGACGCTTAGTTCTCTCAAAAACTGCCAATTTTGGAAATTTAACTCTGTAACTTTGAAATGGCTGGACCAGTCTTTGCCAAAAACTAATCACCTGTTCTTCCAGTCATTGCAAATTGAATGCTTTTTAGATCATTCAAATAGGATACTCAGTTCTCTTAAAAGCTCAATTTGTTCTTTCTGCACTCTTTGCTCCGTATCTTCGTAACGGCTGAACCTGCCTTTGCAAAAAACTAATCAGCAATAGGAATCGAATGTCTTTTGAACCATTCAAAATATTTTTTTAACTTCCCGTAGGGTAAGTTATAGTAATCGCAAAAAAATCGAAAATGAAAATTTTTATATATCTTTACGTTTCAGAGGTTTCTTAACATTTTAGCATACCTTAGAAAAAATGGATGTATGTGTGTGTGTGTGTGTATGTGTGTGTGTGTATGTATGTATGTATGTACGTGTGTGTATGTATGTGCGGATACAAATTTTCGTCGACGATTTCGGGAACACGGATCAACCGATTTGAATAATTCAAAAAACATTCGATTCGTATTGATAAGAAGACGTGCTGATTAGTTTTTGGCAAAGGCAGGTCCAGCCGTTCCAAAGATACGGGGCAAAAAGTGCCGAAAACGGTAACTCAGTTTTTAAGAGAACGGAGCGTCCGATTTTAATATTTCAAAAAACATTTGACTTGTATTGACAAGATGAAGAATTGATCAAATTTTCATGAGGGCAGGTCTAGCGATTTCGGAGATCTAACGAAAAAAGTAAAAAAAAAATGCCATTTGGCGGTCAAAAATGATCATTAGACATATGCACATCAAATTATCAGATATTTTATAGAGATTTTAACAATAAGTATAAATTTAGTTTGCATTCCTATGGGTTCCGTACCAATATTTATTCGTTAGACGGCGACGCGGCGCTTACGCGCTTTGACATTTTGTCTCTATGCCGTTAAAGCAGTACGATTGCTTTGAAAAAAGATCTTCCAAAATATGCCAAAATAAAGAAAACATTATTTTTTTCAAAAAAAAATTAAAAAAAAAAAAAAAATTAGATTTTTTTTTGAAAAAAATTTTTTTTTAAAAAAAAGTAATTTTTTGTTTAATTTATAGTTTCTCAAAAATCTTATTTTTTCAAAGTAAATTTGTTTTAAAAATGTCAATTGTTTTTAAAAAAATAATAATTTTTGATACGGGAAGTTCCAGCAATTTGCCTTAAGGCACGATGCCTTAATTGCCTTAAGACAGAATTCCACTTAGAGCTAGTTTTTTTTTATTAACTTCCCGTAGGGTAAGTTATAGTAATCGCAAAAAAATCGAAAATGAAAATTTTTATATATCTTTACGTTTCAGAGGTTTCTGAATATTTTGGCATACCTTAGAAAAAATGGATGTATGTGTGTGTGTGTGTGTGTGTGCGTGTGTGTATGTATGTGCGGATACAAATTTTCGTCGACGATTTCGGGAACACGGATCAACCGATTTGAATAATTCAAAAAACATTCGATTCGTATTGATAAGGAGACGTGCTGATTAGCTTTTGGCGAAGGCAGGTCTAGCCGTTCCGGAGATACGGGGCAAAAATTGTCGAAAACGGTAACTCAGTTTTTAAGAGAACGGAGCGTCAGATTTTAATAATTCAAAAACATTTTACTTGTATTGACAAGATAAAGAATTGATCAAATTTTCATAAAGGCAGGTCTAGCGGTTTCGGAGATCTAGCGAAAAAAGTAAAAAAAAATGCCATTTGGCGGTCAAAAATGATCATTAGACATATGCACATCAAATTTTCAGATATTTTATAGAGATTTTAACAATAAGTATAAATTTTGTTTATTTTCCTATGGGTTCCGTACCAATGTTTACCCGTTAGACAGCGACGCCGCGCTTACGCGCTTTATATTTTGTCTCTATGCAGTTAAAGCGGTACGATTGCTTTGAAAAACAAGTTCAGATCTTCCAAAATATGTCAAAATAAAAAAAACATTTTTTTTTTCAAAAAAAAAAAAAAAATTAAAAAAAACATTTTTTTTAAAAAAAAATTTAAAAAAAAAAATTTTTTTTTCAAAAAAAAGTAATTTTTTGTCCAATTTATAGTTTCTCAAAAATCTTATTTTTTCGAAGTAATTTTTTTTTCAAAAATGTTAATCGTTTTAAAAAAAAATAATTTTTGTTACGGGAAGTTCCAGCAATTTGCCTTAAGGAACGATGCCCTAATTGGCTTAAGACAGAATTCCACTTACAGCTAGTTTTGGATATAATTTACATCTGTCCAATGGACATTAGGTAATTTTTATGAATTACAAAATAACAAAGAAGCTGTCTGCAAAATAAACTATTGAATGCTTGAGAGAGTGCACAGTTGCAATCTCTCCTAATTTAAGAAAAGATTATGATCTAGATTGACTTGGAATGCCAGTTAGGTCCAAAGGCGTTTTCCTTTTTAATCTTTTGGTGCAGTTTGCTGAGGTGACTGTGTTTGATGGCGTATCTTGCAATTTCTTCTTCTACCGTATGCAGGCCCGTGTCCTGGTGGAGCAGCCATACCGGTACATATTTTGGGGCGTTCAGGATGATCCTTAGTATCTTATTTTAAAACTTTTATATAATTTTTGTGTTGCTCTTAAATGCTGTCCCCCAGAGTGCAATTCCGTAAGTCCATATGGGTTTTAGGATAACTTTATAGATCAATAGTTTGTTGTATGTCGATAGTTGAGCTTTTGTGCCTAGTAGCCAATAAAGGCTCTTGAATTTTTCTTCGAGTTGTTTTCTTTCCTTCTGAATGTGTGTTTTCCAATTACGTTTCCTATCCAGATATATACCCAGGTATTTAACGGCAACTGCTTGTGGTATCTGTTCTCCATTAATAAATATCGGTGGGCAAGTATCTTTCCTCAGTGTGAAAGTGATGTGGACTGATTTTTGGTTGTTGATTCTTAATCTCCAAGTTTTGTGCCAAGTTTCAATCATTAGAATGTGACGCTGCAGAAGTTCGGATGCTATTTTAGGGTCTTCATGCTTGGATAGGATGCATATGTCATCTGCAAACGTAGCAATTTCAGTGTCTGGGGAAGTTGGCATGTCGTAGGTAAATATAAGGAATAAAACAGGACCTAGCACGCTACCTTGGGGAACGCCAGAGTTAATGTTTCTGAGGGATGAGGTTTGATTTGCCAGACTAATGTAGAATTTCCTCTCAGTAAGATAGGATTTTAATATTAAGAATAATGGTGCAAGTATAATATTCTTTAATTTATGGAGTAGTCCGGCATGCCAAACCTTGTCAAAGGCTAAGGATATATCAATGAAACAGGCTGAGCAGTACTTCTTTTCGTGTAGGATGGCATTTATCTGTTCCACGATTCTGCGTGTTTGCTTTATGGTGGAATGTAGCTTTCTAAATCCAAATTGATAGTCCGGGATTATAGATTTGTCATGGAGTATTGTTAGAACTCTTTTGAGCAGAAGTTTCTCAAATATTTTAGAGAGGGTTGAAAGTAAACTTATTGGTCGGTAGGACTTCAGAAGACAAGGATCCTTATCTGTTTTGGGAATTAGAATTACTTTGGCTATTTTCCACGCCTTAGGAAACACTTTTAATCTTAGGAGAGAGTTGAATAGAATTGTTATGTACCTTAGAGTTTTTGGTGGGAGCTGTTTCAGGATTTGGATTGATATAAGATCATGGTCAGGAGATTTACCCTCTTGAGACTGAAATTTTATGTTTGACTTCTGATGCCAGGAAGCGAATTTGAGTACTCTCTTGGTTGGAATAGTTTTTAAACTGTATTTCTTTAGTGGTTTGCTCCTCCTGGAAGTAGTTTTGCAAAAATGGTTGAAATACGTTTTCGAAGAAATCTGCAAATAAATCGACCTTTTCTTGATGACTTTTTGCCCAGGAGTTATCATTTTTTCTAATAGGGATTACCGGGAGTATAGGGCTATAGGCTGTTTGAAATGTTTAGTAGCTTTCCATATTCAGTAATTCGTGTCCTTAGTAGCCGTCATGTCTTTGATTCTTTTTTCAAGTACGTTGTTGTTGTATTCTTTCAGTAATCTTTTTACTTCTTTACAGGCGCTGTTCAATCTTGTTTTATCTTGAAGAGATTTTGATGTTTGCCATATTTTTCGGAGTCTTCTTTTAATCGCAATATGTTGTTTGATGTACAGAGGATAGTTGAGTTCATTACTGGTTGTAATTGAAGGAGTGCTATTTAGTGCCGAATGATGCAGTGTTTCGGTGAGATGATTTACCGCGTTATTTATGTCGTTTTCTGACTTTAATAACATATTACAATTTAAGTTGGTATCGAGCAGTTCTCTGAATTTGTTCCAGTCCGTGAATTTGTTCGTCAGGTAAGGTTTTATGATAATCGGTGGTTGTTTACAAAAAATGGTTAGTATAACAGGAGAGTGATCAGAGCTCAAATCTAGGCTATTTTGTGGTTTCATGTTACTGATTGTTATTCCTTTGGTTATGTAGAAGTCTAACAGATCCGGAATTCTGTTTGGGTCGCTCGGCCAATAAGTTGGTTTACCGGTTGAGATCGGGATTAAATTGTTAGTGAGCATGGAGCTGTAGAGTTCACGTCCTCTAGGATTGGTGAGTCTTGATCCCCAGTATAGATGTTTCGCATTATAGTCACCTCCAACAATAAACTTATTTCCTAGAGCACTGAAAAAATTTCAAAGTATTGTTTAAATATTTTATGTTTTGGGGGGCCGTAAATGGCAAAAATTGTAATTCTATTTTGAGAAAAATTAATAGAAATGTTCGTGGCTTGTAAAAACTCATTGCAGTGTGGATCTAACAGAGAATGTTTGATTTTAGACTTTATTATGATAGCTGTTCCACAATGTGGTTTGTCGTCCGGATGTCTAGTACTGTATGTTGTATATTGTGGAATGTTGAGGTAGCTTTTGCTAGTGAAATGTGTTTCACTGATTAGCATTATATCAATATCGTTATGACGAAGAAATTGTTTTACTTCTTGGTGGTGCTGCGCAAGACCCTTGGCGTTCCATATACATAGTTTGTAGTATAAGGCCATCATTTTCTCAAAGGTAGAAGGTTTGTCAAAATGTTCAGCATAGTTCTCATTTGGTCCATGAGAGTTTTCATCATAGCTTTTAGTTCTTGCATGTCTGTTTGTTGGTTACTTGGAGTAATTGTTTGCTGTTGATTGTCTGACGACGGTCCTCCTTGATTGTCCTTGTGGTTTCTGTTGCTGTTTATGCTTCTAGAAGTAGCATCAGAGAAGGAAACGTTTGGACGGACGAAAGGTTGAGAATTGTCACTAGGTTGGGCGGATTGTCTTTGCCTCAGGGGAGGGAATCTGCGTCGTCTTTCTTCTTTATAAATGGTGCACCCTCTATAGCTGGCTGGGTGATTACCAGAACAAAGAGCACATTTAACGCCGGCGTTGACTGGGTCCTTCCAGAGGCATTCTTTTGTTAGATGCTCTTTGGCACATTTTACGCAGCGTGCGATGCGTGAACAGTAATTTTTTGTATGTCCAAGATTTTGACATCTTGTACACTGCGGAACTTCTCTTCTATGGCGCATAGCTTCTATAGTAACTTTTGTTCTGTAGAAGTATTCGATGGAGTAAAAATCTTTATTATTATTGCTTTGCTCAAGTTTCACTACAAAAATATTAAGTGGAGCTTTTGTAACTCTGTGTTTCATTGTGTAGATGCGTACAACCTTGTGACCGAGTGTAATAATTTCTTCTGTAAGTGTTTTGATGTCAGTGCTGTGGTGCAAATTTTTCACCACTACTTTAAATGTTTGCTTACACTTCGCTTGATAGGAGTGTAATTGTGTGCCCTTTTCATGTAGCAACTTTAAAACTATATTGTAGACGTGAGCATTTTTGGTATTAATTTTGACTTGATCGTTTCCTACTATTTTGTATGAGTACTGACCTTTTACGTGAGTCTCAAGTAAACCAAATAAAGGTTTAATATCGTTTACGTCATGTACAAAGATAGGTGGTGTGTTTGTTGTTTGTTTGTCGGCATCTTTTTGAGCTGATGTGCTTGCTAAAACATGAAAATAGTTGCTAGTGGGAGTTGGGTTCAGCCAGTATTCCTTTAAAGTATGTTGTTCTATTGGGGTACTTGGATTTTCTGACTGTGAGCGTTTTTTATTTTAAACGGTTGTCCAGCCCTGGTTAAGGTCACTAGTATCAATTGATGATTCACTGTTGACATCGTTCATAGCGGTATCTTCCATAACATTTTGACTTGGTTCTAAATTACTATGTTCCATTGTTAACTTCCCGTAGGGCAAGTTATAGTAATCGCAAAAAAATCGAAAATGAAAATTTTTATATATCTTTACGTTTCAGAGGTTTCTGAACATTTTGGCATACCTTAGAAAAAATGGATGTATGTGTATGTATGTGTGTGTGTGTGTGTATGTATGTATGTATGTACGTGTGTGTATGTATGTATGTATGTACGTGTGTGTATGTATGTGCGGATACAAATTTTCGTCGACGATTTCGGGAACACGGATCAACCGATTTGAATAATTCGAACAACATTCGATTCGTATTGATAAGGAGACGTGCTGATTAGTTTTTGGCAAAGGCAGGTCTAGCCGTTCCGAAGATACGGGGCAAAAAGTGCCAAAAACGGTACCTCCGTTTTTAAGAGAACGAAGAGTCCGATTTGAATAATTCAAAAAACATTTTACTTGTATTGACAAGATGTAGAATTGATCAAATTTTTATGAAGGCAGGTCTAGCGGTTTCAGAGATCTAATGAAAAAAGTAAAAAAAAATGCCATTGGGCGGTTAAAAATGATCATTAGACATATGCACATCAAATTATCAGATATTTTATAGAGATTTTAACAATAAGTATAATTTTTTTTTACATTTCTATGGGTTCCGTACCAATGCTTATGCGTTAGACGGCGGCGCGGCACTTGCGAGCTTTGACATTTCGTCTCTATGCAGTTCAAGCAGTGCGATTGCTTTGAAAAAAAGTTCAAAATTTCCAAAATATGTCAAAATGAAGAAAACATTTTTTTTTAAATTTTCTTGTTTTGAAAAAAAAAATTTTTTTTTCAAAAAATTTTTTTTTTTTCAAATAAAAAATTTTTTTTTCAAAAAAAAGTAATTTTTTGTCAATTTTATAGTTTCTCAAAAATCTATTTTTTTTTTGAAGTAAAATTTTCTCAAAAATGTTAATCGTTTTTAAAAAAATAATAATTTTTGGTACGGGCAGTTCCAGCAATTTGCCTTAAGGCACGATGCCCTAATTGCCTTAAGACAGAATTCCACTTACAGCTAGTTAACTTCCCGTAGGGCAAGTTATAATAATCGCAAAAAAATCAAAAATGAAAATTTTTATATATCTTTACGTTTCAGAGGTTTCTGAACATTTTGGCATACCTTAGAAAAAATGGATGTATGTGTGTGTGTGTGTGTGTATGTATGTACGTGTGTGTATGTATGTGCGGATACAAATTTTCGCCGACGATTTCGGGAACAAGAATTAACCGATTTGAATAATTCAAAAAACATTCGATTCGTATTGATAAGGAGACGTGCTGATTAGTTTTTGGCAAAGGCAGGTCTAGCCGTTCCGAAGATACGGGGCAAAAAGTGCCGAAAACGGTAACTCAGTTTTTAAGAGAACGGAGCGTCCGATTTGAATAATTCAAAAAACATTTCACTTGTATTGACAAGATGAAGAATCGATAAAATTTTCATGAAGGTAGGTTTAGCGGTTTCGGAGATATGGAGGAAAAAGTAAAAAAATGAGCCATTTGGCGATCAAAAATGATCATTAGACATATGCACATCAAATTATCAGATATTTTATAGAGATTTTAATAATAAGTATACATTTTGTTAACATTCCTATGGGTTCCGTAAAAATGCTTATGCGTTAGACAGCGACGCGGCGCTTACGCGCTTTATATTTTGTCCCTATGCAGTTGAAGCAGTACGATTGCTTTGAAAAGAAAGTTCAGATCTTCCACAATATGTCAAAATAAAGAAAAAAAATTTTTTTTCAAACAAAAAAAAAATTTTTTTTTTTTTAATTTTTTTTTTCAAAAAAAGTAATTTTTTGTCCAATTTATAGTTTCTCAAAAATCTTATTTTTTCAAAGTAATTTTTTTTCAAAAATGCTAATCGTTTTTAAAAAAATAATAATTTTTGGTACGGGAAGTTCCAGCAATTTGCCTTAAGGCACGATGCCTTAATTGCCTTAAGACAGAATTCCACTTACAGCTAGTTCACTTATAATTTCGTTAACCGAATAATCTGCATTGTTTGTGTTATATAATGTTTGTATTGCGCTCGATACGCAAGCACCGATTTCGCCAGGTCGGGTCCCGTTAACCCTCCGTCGGTCGGCAAAGTCTGGCCAGACTTTTTTCGACTTCAATTAAAAAAATAAAATACTTCTAGTAATCCTATCGACTTGAAATTTCTTGACTTTTCCTAAAATTTCATTAGCTGTCGATCAGTGAAAAAATCAGGACGAAAAAATGTATAGAAGGATAATAATTATAAGGATATTAACTTTTTTATACTTCGAACGGTCGGAAAGGTCTGTCTAGACCACTTATACATTTTGTATGAAATATACGCTTTTTGATAAATGTAAACCAGTATTTTGTCTTTTTTCATGGCATTTTCTATTCAAACTGCGTATATATTCTTTGCTATGTGTTGTAACATGAATGTTACTATTTTCATGACGAGAGTTCCTTGAAAACCTATCAAACTTATTGGTAATCGCAAACACTGAAAATCGGAGGAGCAATGCACACATTATCAACAATTTTTCCACCCGTACTGCGTTCGATTTTTTTTTTTTTTTGGCAAACCTGTAGTAAAATTATATTTTCACTGAGTTTTACAGCTCATTTCAAAGGCGACGCACCTCATTTCGTTTTCATTTGAATTTCACATTCATTTCAAAGGCGCCGAAAAAGAATAAATATTGTTTTTAATTGATATAAAACAGAAAAATTAACAAAAAAGCAACGATTTTTTTTATATTTCTTGATTCTTTTAATATAATATAATATGTAATATTTTTATTATAAGCAAGCTCAACACATGCAAAAGACGGTAAGAAAAAGAAAAAATCAAAACTATAAATATTTTTAACTTCCCGTAGGGCAAATTATAGTAATCGCAAAAAAATCGAAAATGAAAATTTTTATATATCTTTACGTTTCAGAGGTTTCTGAACATTTTGGCATACCTTAGAAAAAATGAATGTATGTGTGTGTGTGTGTGTATGTGTGTGTGTGTGTGTGTATGTATGTATGTGTGTATGTATGTATGTGTGTGTGTATGTATGTATGTGTGTGTATGTATGTGCGGATACAAATTTTCGTCGACGATTTCGGGAACACGGGTCAACCGATTTGAATAATTCAAAAAACATTCGATTCGTATTGATAAGGAGACGTGCTGATTAGTTTTTGGCGAAGGCAGGTCTAGCCGTTCCAAAGATACGGGGCAAAAAGTGCCGAAAACGGTAGCTCAGTTTTTGAGAGAACGGAGCGTCCGATTTGAATAATTCAAAAAACATTTCACTTGTATTGACAAGATGAAGAATCGATAAAATTTTCATGAAGGTAGGTCTAGCGGATTCGGAGATATGGAGGAAAAAGTAAAAAAATGAGCCATTTGGCGGTCAAAAATGATCATTAGACATATGCTCATAAAATTATCAGATATTTTATAGAGATTTTAACAATAAGTATACAATTTGTTAACATTCCTATGGGTTCCGTACCAATGCTTATGCTTTAGACAGCGACGCGGCGCTTACGCGCTTTATATACGATTATAGTACGATTGATTGCTTTGAAAAGAAAGTTCAGATCTTTCACAATATGTCAAAATAAAAAAATGGCAAAAACATACGTTTTTTTTTACTGCTAGAGTGGTGTAAGTGTAACCCCTTAACAATACATCTTCTTAACTTCCTGTAGGGCAAGTAATAGTAATCGCAAATAAATCGAAAATGAATTTTTTTATATATCTTTACGTTTCAAAAGTTTCTGAATATTTTGGCATACCTCAGAAAAAATGGATGTATGTGTGTGTGCATGTTTGTGTGTATGTGTGTGCGTGTGAGTGTGCAGATACAAATTTTCGTCGACGATTTCGGGAACACCGATCAACCGATTTGAATAATTTAAAAAACGTTTGATTCGTATTGATAATGAGACGTGCTGATTAGTTTTTGGCGAAGGCAGGTCTTGCCGTTCTGAAGTTATGGGGCAAAAAGTGCCAAAAACGGTAACTCAGTTTTTAAGAGAACGAAGCGCTCGATTTTAATAATTCAAAAAACATTTTACTTATATTGACGAAATGAACAATTGGTAAAATTTTTGGGAAGGCAGGATAGCGGTTATGAACTCTCAATAAAAATAAGTTAAAAAAATGTCATTTGGCGGTCAAAAATGTTTATTGGACATATGTACATCAAATTATCAAATATTTCATAGAGATCTTAATATTGTGTACACATTTTGTGTAAATTTTTTTGGGTTCCGTATCAAGCTTTTTAATTTTGAAGTTTTTTTATATGGTTCAAAAACACGTCCTCGTCATTTTCGACAGTATGAAATAACCGATTTGTATGATTAAAAAATCATTTGGTTCGTACTCGTTCGCGAAGCATTTTTGCAAAAGGTAATTTTGCCTTTTCGTAGGTATGAAGCGTAAAGGGTGTAAAAACGGTTATGAAGTTTTTGAGAGAAGTTTAGTCCGATTAGATTAATTCAAAAAACATTTTGCTTGAGTAGATGGTGTGCAAAAAATGCATTTACAGAAAATTTGGTAATTTTGAAAATTAAAAAAAAAATCAATTTTTTTTTTCAAAAAAATTCAAAGTTTTAAAAAATTCAAATTTTTTGAAATTTTTCATCATTTTAAAAAAAAAACAAATTTTGAAAAATTTAAAAAAAAAAGATTTCTCACAAAAATATGAGAATATTTCGAAAGTTAAAAAAAAATCGAATATTTACAAAAAAGTTCCAAAAAATTTTAAACTTCGAAAAAAAAATTTTATATTTTGAAAAAATTCCAAAATTTTGAAAAAATTCTAAATTATCAAAAACATCTAATTTTAAAAAAAATTTACTTTTGTAAACATACACATAAGTTGTTTATATAATACGCTCAACGCCTAATTTAAAAAGCACTTATAAATTTACAGTATGTATTTATAATAAATAATCTATTTGAAAATCTTCAAAACAATTATTGATTATTCTCATTTCTCGAATGTTTAATTAAGGTACGGGAAGTTTCAGCAATTTGCCTTAAGGCACAATGCCATGCCACTGGTAAAACAATTATATCACGTATACTTAAAAATTTTATTAAGGTTTGGAAATCTAAGCAACAGTGCTCATAAACATAACAAATAACAACGAAAGAAAAGACTTATTTATTATAGATTTTTGAACATAGCCGTTTTTTCCAAATAGAACATCATAAGAATCAAGGTGTTGACTGGTTATACCTTCTGGTTTCATCTGGTTATGTCTTTTCAGACCTGCTTTCAAATATTGTTGTTTCAAAAATTCTTAACTTTACTATCTTGTGAGATATCGGTGGTGGACCTATTTATTCACGGACTTTTAAGATCCTCTATATTCTACTGTAAATTTATAAGTGCTTATTGGGCGACGAACTTATTCAACAACAACTTATGTTTATACTACGAGAATTATGATAAAATTGTATTTGATTGAAAAAATATATTTTTAAAATTTTTGAATTTTTGAAAAATTTAGATTTTCTTTGAAAAAGTTGATAATTTATTAAAAATCCTGAAATATTTCGAAAACTTGAAAAATAACAAAAGTTTCTGCTGTACTTGCTTTCCTCAATTACATTACATTGCATTTTTATACACCGTCAACACTATCAGAATGTTTTTTAAATCATTCTAATCGGATAATCGGTTCTCTCAGAAACTGCACAACCATTTTATATTTTTAATCTTACCATCATACCTTTAAAACGTCTAGACTCTAGACCCTGCCTATTGCAAATTCTAATCAGTACGTTGCGAATTCAGTACTAAACAATTGTTTTTGGATCATTCAAGTCGATTAATCCATGTAGAGGATATTTAAATTAATTAATTACTAAACTAAATTTAAATTAACACAAAATTTTTACTCATTATTAAAATCTCTATAAAGTATCTGATAATTTGATATGCACGTGTCCAATGATCAATTTGAACTACCACTGCATTTTGCATTTTTATAACTTATTTTTCTGACTTTCCGAAACGCGTGGATCTGCTTTCTCAAAAATTTAGTCAGTTTTTCATTCGTTTCATACAAGTTTTTTGAACTAACTCGTGAGTTTATTTTTTAAAATATAGAACATTTTCGTTTTTATAAATAATATTTTTATAGAGAAATCTAAATATTAAAAATATTTCAAGAAGATTTATTTGCGAGAAATCAATATAAAAGTTGTAAACAAAAATTTACATATCTTCATTTTGATTTTTACATAAATTATACCACATATTATGTCTTCTAATAATTTTGTGTTTAGATAGAAATATTCACATATTCTATAACTAAAAATTATTAATAAAATATTTACTCAAATTGTAAATATATCAATATATCACGGAATATTACAAAATTATTAAATCAAATATAAGATTGCACGGCGAGGTCTAGGTCACGCAATCGATTTCCCATAGTAATTACAGAACAAATAGAAAGAAGAGATATCATATATTATGATAAAATACGTTTTTAAATCAAAGAAAGACTTTTTCAGAGATATATGAGAAGATACATAATATACAATTGTGATATTTTCAAAACTTTCCACGATAAGTTGCTGTTTTTAAATTTGACTGTTTGGAATATACTGTTGCAATATATTATATTGCGAACTGTCTGAATGCTCTTGAAAATAGAATTTTTTCTGTGTGAATTTGACTATTTGAACCATACAAAGAAAATATATTGTAAACTATAAGTTTTTTTTATAGTTTATACCAGTCCATAAAATTTATATTTCTAGACAAGATGGACAATTTTTGACAAAAAAAAAACTTTTAACAGGCTCATTTTTCTAGTCAAAATCACAAATGTTTAAACCTCAACAATATGTTTCAAAGTCGAAATAAACAATTTCAAGATATTACTCCTAGGCCTGCAGAGGATGAAGTTTTTATTTATCAAGATTTTGAGTTTTCACGAGAATTTTCTGGTTTATTTTCTCCTATCAACCTTCAAAAAAATTGTTTTTTTGTGTCCAATTAAATGGAGCCACATCTAATTTTTCAAGATTTCTCTACACATCAAAATTGTCATCAATATCCAAGATTTCTTCCAGTTCGACCTTCTAATTTCTTTTTTATAATTATCGAATTGCATTATGGATACCAAACCAGACTTGCAGAGGATAAAGTTTTTATTTATCAAGATTTTGAGTTTTCACAAAGATTTTCTGGTTTATTTTTTCCTATTAATCTTCACCAAATTCCTTTTCCTGTATTCAACTATATGGAGCCACATCCACGATTTCAAGATTTTTCTACGCATCAAAATTGTCAGCAATATTCAAGATTTTTTCCAGTTCGACCTTCTAATTCGTTTTTTAAAATTATCAAGTTATATTATGAATACCAAACCAGGTTAAAACTTTCTTCTTATTCTTCTTTGAATTTAAGATTAACTAGTGGGGCGCATGGCATCGTGCCTTAAGGCAAATTGCTGGAACTTCCCGTACCCTAATTAAACATTCAAGGAATGAAAAAATAATCAATAAATGTTTTGAAGATTTTCAAATAGATTATTTATTATAAATACACACTGTAAATTTGTTAGTTCTTTTTAAATTAGGTGATAAGCGTGTTTTATAAACAACTTATGTGTACGTTTACAAGAGTCCATTTTTTTGATAATTTAGAAATTTTTTGATAATTTAGATTTTTTTCGAAGTTTAAAATTTTTTGAAATCTAAAAAACGTTTTTGTGATAATTTGAAAATTTTTGAAATATTCGATTTTTTTAATTTTAGAAAAATTCTCAAATTTTTGTAAAAAATTTCTCTAAATTAAGTTTTTTTTAAGGATGAAAAATTTTGAACATTTTAATTTTTTGAAACTTTGAATTTTTATAAAATATCTGATAATTTGATGTACATATGTCAATAAACATCTTTGACCGCCAAATGAAATTTTTTAAAATTATTTTTATTGAGAGTCCATAACCGCTAAAAAATTTTACCAGTTATTCATTTTGCAATACAAGTAAAATGTTATTTGAATCAGCACAATTGGACGCCCCGTTCTCTTAAATACTTAGATACCGTTTTGGCACTTTTTGCCCCGTATTTTCAGAACGGCTGGACCTGTCTTCGCCAAAAACTAATTATCACGCCTCCATATCAAGGCGAATCAAATGTTTTTTAAATTATTCAAATCGGTTATTCCGTACTGTCGAAAATATCGAGGACATTTGTTTGAACTATATACATGAATTTTAAAATTAAAAATCTTGGTACGGAACCCGAAAAAGTTTACGCAAAATGTGTACACATTGTTAAAATCTCTATAAAATATCTGATAATTTGATGTACATATCTCCAATAAACATTTTTGACCGCCAATTGGCAATTTTTCAACTTATTTTTATTGACAGTACATAACCACTAGAGCTGCCTTCCCCAAGGTATGCCAAAATATTCAGAAACCTTCAAAACGTCGAGAAATGCAAACATTTTCATTTTCGATTTTTTTGCGATTACTATAACTTGCCATACGGGAAGTTAAAAATTTATTTTAGATTTTTTTGCGATTACTATAACTTGCCCTACGGGAAGTTAATTAAAGTTATTAACAAACGAAATTTTCTATTACGCTGTAGGAAATTCTAATTAATTTTTGATGCCTAAATTTTTTGATGCAAATATTATTTTAGGAAAATTTAAATATTTATCTTCTTTGTCTCTAAAAAACTATGTAGTGTATGTTTTAAAGCTATGTCTCTAGAAACTAAAAATTGTTTTTCCACCATTTCTTTTCTTAATTCCAAAACCGAAAGCTTGATTAAAGGTATGACAATTTGTATTATGACAAAATCTTAAACGGTTACATATTAAGATAAATTATTAAAAAAACATAACAAATTTTTTGCTTCATTGGTAAAATATAAATTAATTATTAAGTGGTTAATTTTTTTTTAAATATACCTATTCCTTCTAATTTAAAATATATTTTTGCTTTCGGCCCTAATTTTTTTTTACCCAGCTAAATCAAATTTTAAATTCATTAAAATTCTCTGTAATTTAGAGAATGTTATTTAAAAGTTGCAAGATGTTGAAAAAGAAAATAAATTTAGATCTGTTTGCTGTAAGAACCTTCTATCTTTCATAAAGAAAAATTTAAATATAAATTTCATTCATTTGAATTTTGAAATTTCAAGAGATTTGAATTTAAAATCTCACTGTCGTGCTTAAGAAAGAAGATTATCTATCAAAAACGTATAACTTGTTGAAGGAAGAAGTTTTTTTGTACAGCGAATTAGCCAACGATCCCACAGATTACTTAAACAGACAAACACAAAAACTTATTAACAATTTAATTGACAAAAAACAAATTACTAAATTATTAGGATATTCTCTTATTTAATTTTCCTAAATTATACTGTCTTCCTAAAGTTCATAAATTAGATATACCTATAAGACCTATTGTTTCTGATATTAACACGCCTTGAAGTAAACTTACCAAGCACATTAGCACTATTCTTTCTAAGATCACCATTTTATCTGAATTTAATGTTTCCAAATCTTTCAATTGAGTCAAACGTCTAAATAATTTACAAATTCCTCCTGATTTTTCTTTTGTCAGCTTTGATGTTATTTCTCTATTTACTATTGTTCCCTGGGACTCAGAGTTAGATGCTATCTCAGATCGTTGAAATGATATCCAACCCCAAACGTCTATAGATTTATTTTGGTTTGAATACATTTTAAAATTAGTTTTTAGTAACACTTATTTTTGTTTTGAAAATAAATTTTATTCACATATTTTGCTTTGCCAATGAGCTCTAGTATTATTGCTCTATTTTACAACTTCGTGAAAATTCTGTTTTACCTAAACTTAGCGTTCAACACTTCATATATTTTAGATATGTTGATGACATTTTTTTATGTTTAGAAATAACTATATCAAACATACTTTGAATTGTTTTATCTCTTTCAATAAACATTAACAGTTCACTTGTGAACAAGAGGTTGACAATTCTATTAGCATTTTAAATATTCAAATTATTTGATTTAACAATAACAAGATTTATACAAACTGGTATTTAAAGCCAACTTGGTCTGGTCGTTACATTAATTATTTTTCCTTTCATTCTCGTTCGATCAAAATTCCTATTATTATTTCATTAATTGATAGAGCTATTAATTTAAGTAATTTTATCTTTTAGAATAAAAATTTAAATTAGAATCCGCGAAATTCTTATAGACAACTCATATCCGTTATATTTAGTTAATAATATTACAAAAAACTGTATTGAATATTTAAATAATAATAAAATAAACATTATTAATGAAAACCTTTCGCTACTTGTTGATACTAGTTTAATTAATTTTTCATGTTATCTAAATAAATATAAAGGTTTTATTTATTTATCACATTTAGGCAGTTTTACTTATTTAAAAAAAAAAAGATATTTTCTGAAAAAGGTTTTCTTTTAGTTCCCAAATTTGATAACACTTTAAATTCTTTGTTTACTTCTTTAAAATAAAAAAACAACACATAATAGATATTGTTGACTCTGTTTACAAAGTGAATTGTAATAATTGTGATAAATTTTATATTTCAGAAAGTTCACAATATATATCTTCTATATATATAAAAATAAGTCGGGTTTTCCTTCCTGACGAAATAACTCCAGAACGCACGAACCGATTTCGACAATTTTGCATTCGTTGGAAAGGTCTCGGGCTCCGCAAGGTTCATAGCTAAGAAAATTAGTGGTGCATGGCATCGTGCCCTAATGCATATTGCTGGAACTTCACGCACCGCAATTAAAAATTCGAGTAATAAAAATAATCAATAATTGTTTTAAATAATTGCAAATAGATTATCTTCTATATATATAAAAATAAGTCGGGTTTTCCTTCCTGACGATTTAACTCCAGAACGCACGAACCGATTTCGACAATTTTGCATTCTTTGGAAAGGTCTCGGGCTCCGCAAGGTTTATAGATAAGAAAATTAGTGGTGCATGGCATCGTGCCCTAATGCAAATTGCTGGAACTTCACGCACCGTAATTAAAAATTCGAGTATTAAAAATAATCAATAATTGCAATTGTTTTAAATAATTGCAAATAGATTATCTTCTATATATATACAAATAAGTCGGGTTTTCTTTCCTGATCAAATTTTTCCTTTTCAAATATAAAACAAACAAAAAATTTTTTCATCTTTCTTACGGAACCATCTGGTGGCGAAACGCAGTTCGTCGGGTTTGCTAGTATATATATAAAAATAAGTCGGGTTTTCCTTCCTGACGAAATAACTCCAGAGCGCACGAACCGATTTCGACAATTTTGCATTTGTTGGAAAGGTCTCGGGCTCCGCATGGTTTATAGCTGAGTAAATTAGTGGTGCATGGCATCGTGCCCTAATGCAAATTGCTGGAACTCCTCGCACCGTAATTAAAAATTCGAGTAATAAAAATAATCAATAATTGTTTTAAATAATTGCAAATAGATTATCTTCTATATATATATAAAAATAAGTCGGGTTTTCCTTCCTGATCAAATTTTTCCTTTTCAAATATAAAACAAACAAAAAAATTCTTTATCTTTCTCACCATCATCTGGTGGCGAAACGGAGTTCGTCGGGTTTGCTAGTATATATATATATATATATATATATATATATGTGTGTGTGTATATATATTGAAGAGATATTAATTACTGGTTCTCTACTTGTTATGTAAAAACAAACACTTCTTAAGATTTATAGATTATATTTTAAATTATAACTTACAGGATTAAGTTTTGATATTTTAGTCTGTACTTGTTGGCGGTTCAATAATGACTAACTCCCGCTTTATAATAGTCAGTTTTACCTGATTCGACCCTTATTGTCGGATAAGGGTCGATTTATAAAAGTTTTATATAAATGGTACCAACTTAAAAGATAAAATTACAAACTTATCTTGATGAAAATGTGATGAACATAAAATATTATAATAATTAACTTCCCGTAGGGTAAGTTATAGTAATCGCAAAAAAATCGAAAATGAAAATTTTTATATATCTTTACGTTTCAGAGGTTTCTGAACATTTTGGCATACCTTAGAAAAAATGGATGTATGTGTGTGTGTGTGTGTGTGTATGTGTGTGTGTATGTGTGTGTGTATGTATGTACGTGTGTGTATGTATGTGCGGATACAAATTTTCGTCGACGATTTCGGGAACACGGATAAACCGATTTGAATAATTCAAAAAACATTCGATTCGTATTGATAAGGAGACGTGCTGATTAGTTTTTGGCGAAGGCAGGTCTAGCCGTTCCAAAGATACGGGGCAAAAAGTGCCGAAAACGGTAACTCAGTTTTTAAGAGAACGGAGCGTCCGATTTGAATAATTCAAAAAACATTTTACTTGTATTGACAAGATGAAGAATTGATTAAATTTTCATGAAGGCAGGTCTAACGGTTTCGGAGATCAAATGAAAAAAGTAAAAAAAAATGCCATTTGGCGGCCAAAAATGATCATTAGACATATGCACATCAAATTATCAGATATTTTATAGAGATTTTAACAATAAGTATGAATTTGGTTTACAGTCCTATGGGTTCCGTACCAGTGTTTACGCGTTAGGCGGCGACGTGGCGCTTTACGCTCTTTGATAATTCGTCTTTATGCAGTTAAAGCAGTACGATTGCTTTGAAAAAAAGTTTAGATCTTTCAAAATATGTCACAATAAGGAAAATATTTTTTTTTTCAAAAAAAAAAAAAATAAAAAAAAATTTTTTTTCGAAAATATCTTGCAAGAATAAAGCCGTCATCGGCGTATTATACAAAGAAAAATTAATTTCACTACTTTAGAATACAAAATACTTATTAAAATATTATAAACATTCACAATAATATGACGGTTACATATCAAGGATTTAAAAATTTTATAAATTCAAACTTAACATTACTATTTACACTTATTCTATGATTATTATCATTGATGCACTTATCCTATGCATACTTCATTTATTTTATTTTTTGACTGTTTAATAAATATTGCAAAATTCAGGGGTCTTTTAATCATTTTCTGTAAGTTTTTTCAGTTTATTATTATGAACTCGTACCGGCTTATTATGAACTAAAATTGTACTATTAATATCATCGGAATTTAAAATTTTAAAAGGCCCGGTAAATTCTTTTTACATCTCCGCGGATATGGAGTGTCGTAATGAACATAAGTGTCGTAATTATACTGATAATTGTTGGATTTTGTTAAAGACAAAGGTAACTCTATTTTTCTACCAAATAGCAATTCGAAAGCCGTGTAGTTGGTTGCGTCATAAATAGTGGTGTTATGAATAAAAAATGGCATACAGAATGCACCTATTCCAATCGGTTTGAGTTTTATTAATATATGTTCGTAAATTTGGTACCTACATAATCTCTATGTATACTCTCGCATGAGCCATTCGACACTGGTTTATATGGACAAGTTGTTAATTTTTTTATTTTTAATAATTTGCAAACATCTTTAAATAAGTTGCTGGTGAACGTAGTTCCCTGATCGGACAATATTTCTTTCGGAAGACCGAACTTTAAAACAATTTCTGTTACAACTGCGTCTGCAACCGTTGCGCTCTCTTGGTTAGGAATGGGTATTTGGATATGGACCACATATGTCAATGCAAATTTTTTCAAAAGGTTCTGTAGCGGTAGTTGTAATTACTAAGGGTTATTTAGTTAAACTAGATATTTTATTTATTCGGCATTCCGTGCATTTGCTGACGTACTCTTTTATTTGTTTCCGCATTTGCGGCTACTTATAGATATTTCTAATGCTATTAAATGTTTTTTATGCCCTAAATGTCCTCCCGTTAATTGAGATTTATGAAATTGTTCTGAAATTTATTTATTTCCTCTGTGGTTAAATCGTCAATTAATTTATCATGATAAATTTTAACTTGTATATCAGTGTTTTTGAAAATATAGCGTATCAACATTCTAAAATTTTCTAAGGAAATATGACAAAAACTTTTAAATTGAATAGGAGGAGGAACAGCAATTAATTTGATAATTTGTTGAATTAAATATATTCTTAAGTTATATATGCAGTGGAAAAAGTCTTCGAGTGAAGGTTGAGAGTTCATATTATTAACTTCCCGTAGGGTAAGTTATAGTAATCGCAAAAAAATCGAAAATGAAAATTTTTATATATCTTTACGTTTCAAAGGTTTCAGAATATTTTGGCATACCTTAGAAAAAAATGGATGAATGTGTGTGTGTGTGTGTGTGTATGTGTGTGTATGTATGTGCGGATACAAATTTTCGTCGACGATTTCGAGAACACGGATCAACCGATTTGAATAATTCAAAAAACATTCGATTCGTATTGACAAGGAGACGTGCTGATTAGTTTTTGGCGGAGGCAGGTTTAGCCGTTCCGAAGATACGGGGCAAAAAGTGCCAAAAACGGTAACTCAGTTTTTTAGAGAACGGAGCGTCCGATTTGAATAATTCAAAAAACATTTTACTTGTATGGACAAGATGAAGAATTGATCAAATTTTCATGAAGGCAGGTCTAGCGGTTTTGGAGATCTAATGAAAAAAGTAAAAAAATGCCATTCGGCGGTTAAAAATGATCATTAGACATATGCACATCAAATTATTAGATATTTTATAGAGATTTTAACAATAGGTATAATTTTTTTTACATTTCAATGGGTTCCGTACCAATGCTTATGCGTCAGACGGCGGCGCGGCACTTGCGCGCGCTTTGACATTTCGTCTCTATGCAGTTCAAGCAATACGATTGCTTTGAAAACTAGCTGAAAGTGGAATTCTGTCTTAAGGCAATTAGGGCATCGTGCCTTAAGGCAAATTGCTGGAACTTCCCGTACCAAAACTTATTATTTTTTTTAAAATCGATTAACACTTTTGAAAAAAATTTACTTTAAAAAAAATAGATTTTTGAGAAACTATAAATTTGACAAAAAATTACTTTTTTTTGAAAAAAAAATTTATTTGAAAAAAAAAATAATTTTTTTTGAGAAAAATTTTTTTTTTTTGAAAACAAAAAAATTTTTTGAAAAAAAAAGGTTTTCTTCATTTTGACATATTTTGGAAATTCTGAACTTTTTTTCAAAGCAATCGCACTGCTTGAACTGCATTAGAGACGAAATGTCAAAGCTCGCAAATGCCGCGCCGCCGTCTAACGCATAAGCATTGGTACGGAACCCATAGAAATGTAAAAAAAAAATATACTTATTGTTAAAATCTCTATAAAATATCTGATAATTTGATGTGCATATGTCTAATGATCATTTTTAACCGCCAAATGGCATTTTTTTTTTACCTTTTTCATTAGATCTCCGAAACCGCTAGACCTGCCTTCATGAAAATTTGATCGATTCTACATCTTGTCAATACAAGTAAAATGTTTTTTGAATTATTCAAATCAAACGTTTCGTTCTCTTAAAAACGAAGGTACCGTTTTCGGCACTTTTTGCCCCGTATCTTTGGAACGGCTAGACCTGCCTTCGCCAAAAACTAATCAGCACGTTTCCTTATCAATACGAATCGAATGTTTTTTGAATTATTCAAATCGGTTGATCCGTGTTCCCGAAATCGTCGACGAAAATTTGTATCCGCACATACATACACACACGTACATACATACACACACACATACACACACACACACACACACATACATCCATTTTTTCTAAGGTATGCCAAAATGTTCAAAAACCTCTGAAACGTAAAGATATATAAAAATTTTCATTTTCGATTTTTTTGCGATTACTATACCTTACCCTACGGGAAGTTAACTAGCTGTAAGTGGAATTCTGTCTTAAGGCAATTAAGGCATCGTGCTTTAAGGCAAATTGCTGGAACTTCCCGTACCAAAAATTATTATTTTTTTTTAAAACGATTAACATTTTTGAAAAAAAATTACTTTGAAAAAATAAGATTTTTGAGAAACTATAAATTGGACGAAAAATTGCTTTTTTTTGGAAAAAAAATAAAAAAAAATATATAATAATTTTTTTTTTTTTTTTGAAAAAATAATTTTTTTTCTTTATTTTGACATATTGTGGAAGATCTGAACTTCTTTTTCAAAGCAATCGTACTGCTTTAACTGCATAGGGACAAAATATAAAGCGCGTAAGCGCCGCGTCGCTGTCTAACGCATAAGCATTGGTACGGAACCCATAGGAATGTTAACAAAATGTATACTTATTGTTAAAATCTCTATAAAATATTTGATAATTTGATGTGCATATGTCTAATGATCATTTTTGACCGCCAAATGGTTCATTTTTTTTACTTTTTCCTCCATATCTCCGAAACCGCTAGACCTACCTTCATGAAAATTTTATCGATTCTTTATCTTATCAATACAAGTGCAATGTTTTTTGAATTATTCAAATCGGACGCTCCGTTCTCTTAAAAACTGAGTTACCGTTTTCGGCACTTTTTGCCCCGTATCTTCGGAACGGCTAGACCTGCCTTCGCCAAAAACTAATCAGCACGTCTCCTTATCAATACGAATCAAATGTTTTTAGAATTATTCAAATCGGTTGATCCGTGTTCCCGAAATCGTCGACAAAAATTTGTATCCGCACATACATACACACACGTACATACATACATACATACATACATACACACACACACAAACACACACATACATCCATTTTTTCTAAGGTATGCCAAAATGTTCAGAAACCTCTGAAACGTAAAGATATATAAAAATTTTCATTTTTGATTTTTTTGCGATTACTATAACTTGCCCTACGGGAAGTTAAAAAGTTCAGAATTTCCAAAATATGTCAAAATTTCAAAACATTTTTCTCTTCAAAAAAAAATTTGTTTTCAAAAAAAAATTTTTTCTTTCAAAAAAATTTTTTTTTTTCAAAAAAAGTAATTTTTTGTCAAATTTATAGTTTCTCAAAAATCTAATTTTTTCGAAATAAATTTTTTTCAAAAATTTTAATCCTTTTTTAAAAAATAATAATTTTTGGTACGGGAAGTTCCATCAATTTGCCTTAAGGCACGATGCCCTAATTGCCTTAAGACAGAATTCCACTTACGCTAGTTCGTTTGATTCTTGGATATTATTGTTAATTATAACTGATAAACTAATTGTATTTAAAAAAATTTTAAAGTTAATTTCTTGATCTACACGAATTCTACATAAAGGTGATACTTGAACTGCTTTGTCGGAAATATCATTATTAGTAGTATCTAAGGCTAATTTTTGTAGATCGAAAAAAGATCTATACAAGCTATCGGCATTGGTGTTAGATTTTTCTGATTTATAAATTATTTCAAATTCGTATTCCTCTAGAGAAAGCATTTGACGATTATTAGGATTTTTGCATTTATAAAGATAGATGAGAGGCATGTGATCTGTATATAATTTAAATGGTTTGCCATATAAATAAGGTTTAAAATGATTTATACTCCAGACTATGGCTAGCAATTCTTTATCTAATGTGGAATAGTTCTTTTCGGCCGAATGTAAGGTCCTGGACGCGTACGCGATAGGCAAATCTTTCCCGTCAACTTTTTGTGATAAGATTGCACATTAATTGCCGCGGCGTCGGTAGTTTAAGAAAACTCTGTCAAAATAAGGATATTGTAGTAAAGGCGGATTGATTAGCCTATTTTTTAATTCGTTAAAACCCTCTTCGCACTTATCAGTCCAAACAAATTTTACGTCTTTTTCAATAATTTTGTTAAGGGTAAAGCGATTTGTGAGTAGTTTCTAACAGATTTGCGCTAGTAGCCAGATAAGCCTAAAAATATTTTAATTTCTTTCTGGTTAGTAGGAGAAGAAAAATTTTTTACTGCGGCTTTTTTTTGTGGTTCGGGAGAAACTCCGTTAGAGCAAATAATGTGACCAAAATATGCGATTTCATGTTTTAAAAAATGACATTTTTCAGGTTGAATTTTTAAATTGTGCTGTCTCAATTTTTCGAATACTTTCGTTAGTTTATTATTGTGTTCGTCAAGCGTTTTACCGTATATTATAATGTTGTCCATGTAAACTAAAGTTCTCATTCCTTGTAGTCCTGATAGTACCATGTTAGTCAGTCGTTGTAACGTTGTAGGACCTCCTTTGAGTCCAAAGGGTAATCTATTGTACTCAAAATGTCCGAAGTCAGTCGAAAATGCTGTTTTTTCTCTATCAGTCTCATTTAATAAAATGTGAAGAGAGCCTTGGGCTAGGTCTAATGGCGTGAAAAAACGAGAATTTCCTAGTTGGTCTATTATGTCTGTAATGTTTGGTAAAGGAAAAGCGACTGATTTTGTGATAGCGTTTAGTTTTCTAAAGTCTATGCAAATTCGCAATTTTTTATTCTCATTAGCGTCAGGTTTTTTGGAACTACAATTAAGGGAAGATTCCAAGGACTTTGAGAATTTTGAATGATATCGTCGTCTAACATTTGCGTTACTTGTTTATGAATTTCGTGTTTGTGAAAATGTGGTAGTCTATATGGCTTAACGTAAATAGGTTTGTCATTGTTATCAACTATAGGAATGGTGTGCGTAATTGTGTATGTATGTGAAAGTTTATCATTTTCCAAATGAAAAAGATCTTGAAAATTTTTACAAATAGTTAATATTGATTTTTTTTCTAATTCCGTCATGTGATTTGTTTGGATGCATTTCAAAACTTTACTTATTCTTTGGTTTTTATCGTCGATTATTATTTCATTATTTTGAACATTGTTGAATAAACATTTGATATCGATTGTTTGTTTATTATTCGACTCTTGATTTAAGGATTTTGATATTTGATATATATTTATAGAGTCGATAATTTCATAATTATTCAACGGTTCTCTATTTAAATACTAGATATTATAATGTTTTTACTGTATTAGTTTTATTTGATTCTGCTCGTTCAATTTTTTTTCTATACTTTGAACTTGTACGTTGAAATGCTCCAACATGGGACTAAATATACTTCGGGGTTGATTAATGAGAGAAGGGCAGTGGTACAAAATCTGAAATTCTCTATTAAAATACAAAATATTATAATGTTTTTACTGTATTAGTTTCATTTGATTCTGCTCGTTCAATTTTTTTTCTATACTTTGAACTTGTACTTTGAAAACGCTCCAATATGGAAGTAAATAAAATTGGGGGTTGATTAATGAGGGAAGAGCAGTAGTACAAAATCTGAAATTCTTTATTTAAATACTAGATATTATAATGTTTTTATTATATTAGTTTTATTTGATTCTGCTCGTTCAATTTTTTTTCTATACTTTGAACTTGTACGTTGAAAACGCTCCAACATGGGACTAAATATACTTTGGGGTTGATTAATGAGAGAAGGGCAGTGGTACAAAATCTGAAATTCTCTATTTGAATACTAGATATTATAATGTTTTTACTGTATTAGTTTCATTTGATTCTGCTCGTTCAATTTTTCTTTCTATACTTTGAACTTGTATGTTGAAAACGCTCCAATATGGAAGTAAATAAAATTGGGGGTTGATTAATGAGGGAAGAGCAGTGGTACAAAATCTGAAATTCTCTATTTAAATACTAGATATTATAATGTTTTTACTGTATTAGTTTCATTTGATTCTGCTCCTTCAATTTTTTTTCTATACTTTGAACTTGTACGTTGAAAACGCTCCAATATGGAAGTAAATACAATTGGGGGTTGATTGATGAGGAAAGGGCAGTGGTACAAAATCTGAAATTCTCTATTTAAATACTAGATGTTATAATGTTTTTATTGTATTAGTTTCATTTGATTCTGCTCGTTCAATTTTTTTTTCTATACTTGGAACATGTACGTTGCAAATGATTCAGCATAGACGTAAGTACAATTTGGGGATGACTGCACACGTAAGGGCAAAGGTACAAAACCTGAAATTTAGTAATTTAAAACTAAATATTATATTGCTTATAATGCCTTGATATAATTTGATAATTGTAGTTCAATTTAATTTTTCCCGTACTATTAGTTTAGGGATGATTTGTGACAAAACGGTGGTAGTAATTTTTATAAAAATCAATGATTTTATAATATTATTATCAAAGATTTTTTTTTTTTTTTGGACCTCAATACAGGTTTTTTTTTTGCACTATATACATATCTTCACGAAACATCTCATATTAGGGCGGTCCGGCCGTCATGGGGTACTGATTTTAGTAGCTATTTTTGATTTTTTTGGTATAATTTTAGTGGTAAAATTAGTACAAATTCGAATTAATCAATTTCCGTTTAATTTTGTTTATTTTCTTCAAAAACAAAAAGTGGTCTTGCTAGCTTAATATTAAAGCCAGCAGCGCCACGTGTTTTTTTTAAACGGCACGTAGTACAATTTTTTTTGTGGTACAAATTAGTACAAAATAAGTACTAAATAATACAACAGGTCCGGATCGATTTTGCTAATTTGGTCTTGCTAGCTTAAGAGAGGTCTTAATTACGGTATGGACAGTTCAAACAAATTGCTTTAAGGCACAGTATGACTTACACAACTAGTATTATATTATAGGTTTTATTAAATATGATCGTATTTGTTTTTATGTGTTGTAAATAAAAAAATTTAGCTCCTAACGATTGTGCGCTTTAACTTCAATGTGTAGTACTTAGAAACATGCTCAAAACTTAGAAGTTTGTCATAAAATTTACACAACAAATCCTGCAACATTGTCATCTTTGCCAAAGCTAAATATAATGAATGGTCTAGATCAGGGCTTCTTAAAGTGGGGGTCGCGTACCCCAGGGGGGTCGCGAGACTACCAAACGGGGGTCGCACAGATCTGATACTTTTCAGTCATTATAAATAAAATTTTAAAATTAGTACACACACTACGTGCAAATATAAATACGAATAAAAATCATACAAAATACTATTGTAGTTTTATTATAATCGTGCTTCTAATTCGACTTCTAGCAAAACAAAAAAAAAAGAAAATATGACGAATCATATTTGCTTCACATGCTCTTCCCACAACAATGAAGAACAACCAGTGTGTTTAATTTGCAAAGAAGTTTTGGCCGCAGAAAGCATGAAGCCGTCAAAACTGCAACGATATTTGGATAGTAAACATGCAACGTTATCAAAAAAGCCAATAGAATATTTTGAGCGTCTTTTGCAAACATCAAATAAAGAAAAGAACACTTTGGAGAAGTGTGTTACTTTGAATGATAAATATCTATTGGCATCGTATGAAGTTTCGTATTTGATTGCAAAAACGAAAAGCCTTTTACTATTGGAAAGAATTAAACACTGTGTTTTCTGATGCAGTAAAAATCATTAACTTTATTTAAAATCGAGCACTTAATAGTCGATTGTTTAAAAATTTGTGCATTGATATGGATTTGGATTATACAAGTTTATTGCTACATGCTGAAGTTAGGTGGCCTATCAAGAGGTCGAAGTTTGAAACGATTATTAACTTTAAAAGATGAAGTTCTTATATTTCTAACAGAGCAAAATTCTAATTTAACCGATTATTTTCACGATAATTTATGGCTTCTCAAGCTATGCTATTTGGCAGACATTTTTGATAAAATCAATGATGTGAATTTATAAATGAAGGGAGTCTGCGCTAATATATTTATGTTAAAAAATAAACTTGAGGCCTTTGTTAAAAAAATTCTTATATGGAAGAACAGAGTGGAAAGTGGATCGTTCGAAATGTTTCCATTTACTGACGAGTATATAATTAGTAACAATTTTTCGATAAAAGATACTCCTATAACAGAAATTATATTTAATCATTTGAAGGATATGAAAGTTTATATGCATAGGTATTTTCCCAATGATATCGATACACACCAATGGATTCGCAATCCATTTTCAATTGAAATCGAAGAAATGAATTTTTTAAACTTAAAAGCACAAGAAGAATTTGCCGAATTAACTAGTGATACTACCTTGCGACTAAGATTTTCTCAAGTGCCTGTGCATGAATTTTGGATAGAAATGAAATCAGAATATCCCCTACTATCTGAAATAGCAATGAACAAATTACTGCCATTTTGTACAACATCTTTATGTGAATCAGCCTTTTCCACTTTAACTTATATAAAATCAAAATACCGTTCAACTCTAATAAACGTTGAAAATTTATTACGATCTGCACTAACTCAAATTGAGCCTAGATTTAATTATTTGTGTAAAAATAATCACATTCGTCACATTGGTATTGTTTGATATTAATAATATGTTTTTATTGAATAAATTGTTACAAAAGTTCATTTTTTCTAGTGAATAAATATATATATATATATATATATATATATATATATATATATATATATATATATATATATATATATATATATATAATTTTGTCCTTCTATTCATTGTGTTTTATTACGACCAATATCCCGTCAACGTTTCCAATTATATATATATATATATATATATATATATATATATATATATTATTCTGTAATCACAAATATAATTTATTATTTATTGTTTTGTTAAAGCACTACGTGCTAATTAAAGGTTATCCGAAGTTCTTCCCGCCTTGCTGTTAGACTTTGGAATCACGTTTTGTTTACAATTATTTAGTATATAAGAAGTAGTTAAGATTTAGTTAGTTAGTGAGAAGTCAGTGAGAAGTCAGAAGTCAGGAGTCAAGTCAGGCTTACTGTTTAAATGCTTAAAAATGTAGTCTCTGATCATCGATAACCAAAAGGTTATCGAACAAATTATTTAACTGTAAAAATAGTAAACAATAAAATATCAAGATCAACCAAGAACCAGTGTTTTTATATTATCATCCGCTCTGCTACAGCAACCAAATAACCTCCCATGATCACAGGAGTGATACAACAACCACACAATTACCGTTCACATGAATCACAATTATAGTTCATGGTGGCTTAGCGGAAATTTTCCCTCGCAGTGCTGAAAAATTTTCATCTGGGGACATCGAGTTAAATAGCCGCCACAGCTTGGTAACCCGGAGGATCACTCGCAGCACAACTTGGGGGATGGTGGCGCCTACCGAAGAAGACAAATTTTGGAACAACAGAGACTACGACTGGATTGAACAATAATTCATCGGATTTACAATAAGCAAATTGGACAACATTACTCTCTCAAGATGGAACCCATTTCTTCAGGATTTATGCAAGATGTTGAGTATAGAAAAGCAATAAGCGAAATCAGAATCAAGGCAGCTGTTGAAACTATACCTCAATTTGATGGTAAATCATATAATCTCTTTAGATATATAAGCATAGTATATTCAATTGTAGAAGACGTTAATTTTAAAACTTATGAAATAATATCTAAAATTGCTCTTAGTAGATTATATGGATCAGCATTTAATTGCATAAAGTGGTCTGATTATAAGTTATGGGAAGATATTAAACCAATTTTAATTAATAAATTTAAAGATTCCCGATCAATTACAGATTTACATTATGAATTAGCTACAGTGAAAAGAAGAAATGAGGAATCAAAGGAGAAATTTGCTGGAAGGATTGATGATTTGCTAATGTTAATTTATATTGAATGTTATTTTTCAAAACAAGAAATAATTTATGCCTCATATTGCGATTTAGCTCTAGCTGTTTTCATTGAAGGCCTCCAGTTGGAAATAAAAACTATTGTTAAAGGAGCCAAACCAAAAAGTCTTGAGGATGCTAAGAATATTGCCATCAAAGAGGAAAAGTATTTAAATATCACCTATGGCAAACAATATAACCGCTACGTTGTATGCAGATATTGCAAGAAAAGAGGACACCACATTTCAATATGTGAAAAAATTCGCCAAAAATCAATATATGAAGAAAAAACTAGTTACAGACAGAATGGAATCTATGAAGATATTAACCAAGGCGAACATAACGATAGCTACGATGCTTTAAACTATGAAAAGACTATGGTTTTTGAAAATATAAGAAGATATGGCGGCATAGACAACACATTCAAATCTACTGAAGAAGAATCCGAAGAATACACAGTCGAAAATCTGACTCAAAACACTGAAACCGAAGAATTGACGACAATTGCTGCAGAAATATTAGATGAAGATGAAGATGAAGAAAATTTGAACATACGAATGGCTGAATTTGAAGAAATCCAAGATGCGGTTCCAGAAATTGAAGAAATATACAACAAACAAGAAGATATCAAAATAATTAATAAAGAGGAAATAAAAACTGCTTCAAATAAAATAAAAAGGAAAAAGAAGAAGAAGAAGCATATTAAAAGAAGTCATATTAATGACAAAATTATAGAAAAAAATATACAAGAGGTCAAGGAGCACAAAATACATGTAATAAGAAAAATACCGCCACAATGGAAACTATCAAAAAATGATTTAGCAGCCACAATAGACGTGTTCAACGATAAGAATATAAATTTAATTAAAAATATAGAATTTGCAAATTTACAAAGTCCGAGCAGCAAAAAGTTGGTGTCGTCGTCAACTCATAGTAAGAAGACAGACAAATTAAAATTTGTGACGTTACCACGATTACAAAAATTATATAATTATAAATACCGAAAGAAATACGAGGTCAACTGAAGTCAAGCCAATAGTATACAGAGAGCTCGTATTGTTTAGTAAATATAAACATTATGCAGGTCATCAAGTTTCAAGGCAAATTCTCTCCAATTTTGATTAGTAAGCAAAATTTTGGGAGCACGGTTTTTTTGAAACAATGTTGTTTGCAGATATAAAAACTTTTCTTCAATTTTATGAGTAAATAATTATTTTTTTTTACTCTATTAATATTTTATTTTCATTTTTTTTAATTTCTTTATTCTTTATGGTCTTGCTTTACTTTCTATAAGTAACATATTACATTTCACTTTACATAATTGAAGACCACTAATTGCAGTTGATTGCTGATTAAGTTAAATTTTATAGGTATGATTGCTATTAGGTCATATACAAGTTAAAAAAAATACACTGTAAGTAGAAAGTATATGTAATTTTATGCAATTTTTTTTTCTTCAATTAATTCAAGTTATTATGAAATGTTTTAATGGTTTTCTTTTTAGAGCCTAATTGTTTGTAAACAAAGTCTAACAGAAATAACACTCTTGAGGACAAAAGTTTTCTTAAGGGCGGAGGAAGAGATGGAACTCATTTTTTTCAATTTTTTTTCTTTTTAGTGTTTTTCGTGGACAAAAAACCTTTGAAGGGGGAGGTTATTCTGTAATCACAAATATAATTTATTATTTATTGTTTTGTTAAAGCACTACGTGCTAATTAAAGGTTATCCGAAGTTCTTCCCGCCTTGCTATTAGACTTTGGAATCACGTTTTGTTTACAATTATTTAGTATATAAGAAGTAGTTAAGGTTTAGTTAGTTAGTGAGAAGTCAGTGAGAAGTCAGAAGTCAGGAGTCAAAACAGGCTTACTGTTTAAATACTTAAAAATGTAGTCTCTGATCATCGATAACCAAAAGGTTATCGAACAAATTATTTAATTGTAAAAATAGTAAACAATAAAATATCAAGATCAACCAAGAACCAGTGTTTTTATATTATCATCCGCTCTGCTACAGCAACCAAATAACCTCCCATGATCACAGGAGTGATACAACAACTACACAATTACAGTTCACATGAATCACAATTATAGTTCAATATATATATATATATATATATATTATATATATATATATATATATATTGATATATATATATATATATATATATATATATATATGTGTGTGTGTGTGTGTGTGTGTGTGTGTGTGTGTGAAATAAATGGATACGCATTCTTTAATTCTTATTTTATTTACATTGTAAATTAGTGTGATATTACATCTACATCTTATACATATTTTATTATTATTTCATTATATGAAGGAGGGGGTCATTAAAAATTTTCTGAGCTTGAAGGGGGTCGCTATATAAAAAAGTTTAAGAAGCCCTGGTCTAGAGTACGAAAGTAGAGGCCGTATAATTCTTGATTATTTATAATATATTTTAAATGGTAGTGGTAAGACGTAATTATTGCAGAGCCTAGCATAATACTAACAAAAACTATTGTGAACTTTCCGTAGGGTTAGTTATAGTAATCGGAAAAAAATCGAAAATGAAAATTGTCATATATCTTTACGTTTTAAAGGTTTTTGAACATTTTGGCATACCTTTAAAAAATGTATGTATGTATGTGCGGATACAATTTCTCGTCGACGATTTTGAGAACACAGATCAACTGATTTGAACAATTCAAAAAGCATTTGATTTCTATTTATAAGGAAACGTGCTGAATAGTTTTTGGCAACGGCAGGTCCAGCCGTTCTGAAGATGCGGGGCAAACAATACCAAAATTGTTAATTTTTCATTTGTACAATTTCATTTGTATTGACGAAATAAAAAATTGGTAAACAGCAAACGGCAGGTCTAGCCGTTTTGAAGATCCAACTAGTGGGGCGCATTGGCATCGTGTCTTAAGGCAAATTGCTGAACTTCCCGTACCAAAAATTATTAAACGATTAACATTTTTTAAAAAATTTTACTTCGAAAAATTAGATTTTTGAAAAACTATAAATTTGACAAAAAATTACTTTTTTTTTGAAAAAAAAAATTTTTTTTGAAAACAAAAAAAATTTCTGAACAAAAAATGTTTTCTTTATTTTGACATATTTTAGAAATTCTGAACTTTTTTTCAAAGCAATCGTACTGCTTGAACTGCATAGAGATGAATTATCGAAGAGCGTAAGCGCCGCGCCGCCATCTAACGGATAAACATTAGTACGGAACCCATAGAAATGTAAACAAAATTTATACTTATTGTTAAAATCTCTATAAAATATCTGATAATTTGATGTGCATATGTCTAATGATCATTTTTGACCGCCAAATGGCTTTTTTTTTATTAGATCTCCGAACCCGCTAGACCTGCCTTCATGAAAATTTGATCAATTCTTCATCTTGTCAATACAAGTAAAATGTTTTGTGAATTATTAAAATCGGACGCTCCGTTCTCTTGAAAACTGAGTTACCATTTTTGGCACTTTTTGCCCCGTATCTTCGGAACGGCTAGACCTGCCTTTGCCAAAAGGTATTCAGCCTTTCTCCTTATCCTTATCCTTATCCTTATCAATACGAATCGAATGTTTTTTGAATTATTCAAATCGGTTAATCGGTGTTCAGGAAATCGTCGACGAAAATTTATATCCGCACACACATACACACACACACATACATCCATTTTTTCTAAGGTATGCCAAAATATTCAGAAACCTTTGAAACGTAAAGATATATAAAAATTTTCATTTTCGATTTTTTTGCGATTACTATAACTTGCTCTACGGGAAGTTAACTAGTGACGCATGGCATTGTGCCTTAAGGCAAGTTAACAAAACTTTCCGTGCTGAAAATTACATTTTATAAAGAGCTTTAAATTTTTTTGTAAAAAGAAAAAAATGTATTTAAAAAACCTTTTTTTATATTTTGAATGTTTTCGAAAATTATGAACTTTTATTTATTAGATTTATTAAAATTGAATTTTATTTGAATGATAACGATTCCTATTGATAACGAGACGTGCTGATTAGTCATTGGCCAAGGCAGGTCCAACTTTCTCGAAAATACGGGCCAAGATGCCAAAAATGATAATTTAGTTTTTGAGAAACGGAACGTCCAATATCAATAAAAAAAATTACATGTATAGACAAAATGATGAACTGCTTAAATTTATGGGAGGCAATTCTAACGGTTTCGGTGATCCAATAAAAAAAATTTGAGATTTGAAAAAACATTTGGCGGTCAAAAGTGATCATTAGACATAATGTACATTAAATTGTCAGATATTTTAATAACTAGTGGGGTGGGTGGCATCGCGCCTTAAGGCAAATTGCTGGAACTTCCCGTACCTCTTCGAAATGTTCGAGGATTACTGAATGATTTCAAATAGATTATTATAAATATTGTAACATTGTCTAATATTTATAAATATTATATAAACTGAATTGCAGAGTTGAAATTATTTGTAAAGTATATTAGAACTATAGTCAGAATTAAAAATAAATATTTTCGATATACAAAAAACTAAAAAAAAAAAAAAAAAATGGGACAAATTTTTTTTACCAAAATCGATTATTTTGTTAAGACAAGCCGAAAGTTCTTTGAATCATTTAAATCGGACGCTTAGTTCTCTCAAAAACTGCCATTTTTTACATATTTAGCTCCGTATCTTCAAAATGGCTGGGCCTGCCTTTGCCAAAAACTAATAAACACTTCTTCCAATCATTACTAATTGAATGTTTTTTAGATCATTCAAATCGGATACTCCGTTCTCTCAAAAATACGATTTCTATTTTCTGCACTCTTTGCTCCGTATCTCCGAAACGGCTGGACCTGCCTTTGCCAAAAACTAATCAGCTCTTTTCCCTATCAATAGGAATCGGATGTTTTTTGAACCATTCAAATCGGTTGATCCGTGCGCCCTAAAACGTGACTGGAAATTTGTATCCACACATACATACACACACACACACACACATACACACACACACACACACACACACACATCCATTTTTTCTGAGGTATGCCAAAACGTTCAGAAACCTTCAAAACGTCGAGAAATGTAAAAATTTTCAATTCCGATTTTCGACCCATTACAATAACTTACCCTACGGGAAGTTAATAAGTATAAACTTTGTTTACATTTCTATGGGTTCTGTAACAGTGTTTGTCCGTTATACTACGACGCGGCGCTTACGCGCTTCTATATTTTGACTCTGCGCAGCCAAAGCAGCGCAATCGCTTTAGAAAATATAAAAAAACTAAATTTTTTCAAAAAAGTCAAATTATTTCAAAGTTTTAAAAATATTTAATTTTTTTTTTTTATTTTAATTTTCGGTACAGAAAGTTCCAGCAATTTGCCCTAGGACGCGATGCTAAGCACAGCTGTTTATAGTATGTTATGCGTAATAAATTTAAAATGAATTTTTATATGAAAACTGTTTAAGTAAAAATCCTGGGGTGGGGCGGCATTTTTGTCAGTGCCCCAGGGCGCCAAATTTCTAAATCCGGCTCTGTATATATATATATATATATATATATATATATATATATATATATATATATATATAGATAGATACTTTATTCAAATTCAACATTTAAAATTTAAGTCAATACAATTATACTATAATATAACTAAACTAATATCAGTTATGTTCATGAACAACTATAAGATTAACGTAATGACAATTAATATTTATCTTGGATTAAAAAAATCATTAATTGAATAGATAGGTTGATCTATAAGATGTTTTTTAACGGCAGCATTGAAACCATTCCTGCTTTGACTCTTTCACTTATTGGGGAGCCTGTTGTAGATCTCGACACCCAGCTTGTTCCTTTGCGAGGATTTCAGCTTCAGTTTTGGAGGTACAACAGCACACCTGTTCCGCATGTTCTGGCCATGGACGTCACTCCTCAGTACATGATTTGTTCTGTCTGCATGGACCGCAATCGCCTGCTGGTAGATGTAAAGGCTGGTAACAGTCAGTATTCTAAATTTAGTAAACAAGGGTCTGCAGTGCTCCCGAGGTGAGGCCCCTCCGATTGCCCTTACAGCCTTCTTCTGTAAATCCATTATCTTGGAGGTATGCACCGAGTGTCCCCATGCCAATATTCCATATGAGAACACAGACTGAAACATGGCAAAGTAAGCCTTTCTGGCGCATTCCTCATTTATAATATGTCTAACTCTTCTGATGGTATATATTGATTTTGAGAGCTTAGTACATATTGAATCTATGTGCTTCGCCCTGGTTAGCAGGCTGTCCATAGTGAGACCCAAATATTTAACTTCCCCTCCATGCAGCTCCTTATGTCTCCTACTGGAAGTAAAGTTAATATGGACAGTTTTCCTATTGTTTAGTACAATTTTGTTGGCTGAAAACCAGTTTTCAACTTGCTTGTGGGCATATTGAATTTTTTCATTCATATTTGCGATGTTCTCATCCGCAACCGCCAATGCCGTGTCGTCTGCGAATTGCGTTGTGTGGCAGCTAATGTTCGGTGGTAGATCATTCACAAATATGATAAAAAGAAGTGGTCCAAGAATACTCCCTTGGGCAACCCCTGCATTTAATCTTGCTATCTCACTTCGTTTATTGTTCCATTCCACAAACTGATACCTGTTACATAGGTATGATTGCATAAGTTTAAGGGCTACGCCTCTAAATCCATAATATTCCAGTTTCCTGAGAAATATGTCATGTGGAACACAATCGAATGCTTTGCTGAGATCGCAAAATAGTGCCCCACAGTGTTTATGATCTTCCAGTGAATTTGATATAAAGTTCAAAAAGTCTAGCACAGCATCAATTGTGTTAATTTTCTTTTTGAATTCAAATTGATTTTTTACAAAATAATTATTAGCATCGAAAAAACTTGTAATTCTTAATGCTAACAACATTTCTATAATATTGGCAGTATGGCTATGGGTCTGTAGTTTGCTGCTGATTGACAATTTCCTGATTTATATAATGGTACCACCCTTGCCAGCTTTATTTTCTCTGGAAAGATTCCTGTGGAGAAAATATTATTTGCTATCGTGCACAACGGTCCAGCAATGTACTGTGCTACAGATTTTACCATTTTTGTATTGATGCCGAAGGCATCAAACGACGTTTTATTTTTTAAGCGTTTAATTCTTGTATTAATTTCCTCTGGGGTAGTTGGATTTAAAAATATACTTTGCCCCATCACAAATACTTTTGTCAAATAGTCATCGGCTGCAATTATTGGCTGGGGCAGATTTTTTACTACATCTATAGCTACATTTACTACACAAAAAATTATTGAAGTCTTCAACACTGGGTGCCTCATGACTTATATTACTTGTAATATTCTTACCAGTTTCCCTTTTTATTATGTTCCAAATTGTGATATTTTTGTTATCAGAATTTATAATGTCTTATTCGTTTGTTTTTTTTTATGCTTCATCTTTTGGATGTATCGGTTTTTCAGGTTTTCATAGAAAGCTTTATAATCGGCCCTTTTTGTTTGTTTAAATGCGTCATATGTTAAGTCGACCAGTTTCTTCAATTTCAGGATTTCTAAAGACTGCACTTCCATTTTTGTTTGATCGATACTCGTCTGCACGGAAATGCATTTAAAGCTATCTTTTCAAATATATTTAAAAAGTTATTAAACTGATTGTTAGGATCCTCACCTATCACCGAGAGTCTACTTGGCCAATTTGATTAACAAAGTTGTCCATGTAGGGACCACCGATCTTTCTTACAGTATAGAATGCACTTTCATTATGGTCAACTCTCAAACGAATAAGCAGAGCTTCATGGTCAGAGATTGCCGCTGGAAAGGTGTCTACTGAAAAATTATTTTTATCGATGTTTGTAAATGCGTAATCAATGCAAGTTCCTGAAGTAAGGCTAATATGAGTGGGTTTCATTAAGTAATGCTGTAGCCCAAACATAGACATTAAATTGATCAACGCATTTGTTTCATTTGATTTTTCAATAAGGTTAGCATTAAAATCGCCGCATAGGATGATGTTTGTTTTTAAGTCAAAATTATCATATATAATCAGTAAAGTCTCCTCAACTTTCTGCAAAAATGTGTCAAGTGTCGCATTGGGAGATCTGTACATCGATATTACAACAGTTTTTAATTGTTTTATGTAGCATGCGGCCATTTCGCACGTCAGCTCATCGGAATGTATGTATATATATATATATATATATATATATATATATATATATGACATACAATACCAAATAATTATCTTGTTTGCATACCGCTGATATATAACACAATAATATAACGTATGAGTCAATCAATATAATTTTTATTATGGCATATGTTATTTCGAACAGTATCATCGCTAACATGCGAGTCTAATATGAGTGACAGTTTGCAGACATTTGCTGTCAACTCAGGACATCTCTTATAACAAGAAGTACAAGTTGTAAAATAATTGAATGACATTTTGAAAGCTACACGTATTAATATTTATTGTGTTCTGTATTTTTGGTTTAGGCATTTTTAAGGGGTAAGGCAAAATAATCAAAAATGAAAAATTTGCATATCTTCACGTTTTAGATGTTTCTGGACATTTTGGCATACCATAGATAGCATTGATATATTGTATTAGATTGTGTATTTGGATACAATTTTTGTCGACGATTTCTAGAACACGGATCAACCGAATTGAATAATTCAAAAAACATTTTATTTATATTGACAAATTGAAGAACTGTTAACTTTTCGGGGAAGGCATTTCTAGTGGTTTCGGAGATTCAATAAAAAAGTATAAAGAAACAATTGGCGGTGAAAAATGATCTTTAGACATATGCATATCAAATTATCAGATAATTATAGAAGTTCTAATAAGTTCACATTTCTATGGGTTCCATACCGATGTTCTGTTAAGGTGCGACTCGACACTTATGCGCTTCGATATTTCGTCTCTACGTAGTTAACGCATAGTTTGATAATGATGAAAAATTTCGAAAATTTTAATTTTTTAATTATTTTTTTTTTGAAATTTTTTAAAATTACGAAATTTTCTGTAAAACCATTTTTTGCACACTGTACTCAAGCAAAATGTTTTTTGAACTATGTTAATCGGATGATCCGTTCTTTCAATAACTGCATCACCGTTTTTACGTCTTCAAAATACAATTTTTAAAAATTACAATAAATTTCTTTAAAAAACTATTGGGGTGCATGGCATTGTGCCTTAAGGCAAATTGCTGGAACTTCCCGTACCGTAATAAAAATTCGAGAAATGAAAATAATCAATAATTGTTTTAAGTAATTTCAAAGAGATTAATTATTATAAATACATGCTGTACATTTATAAGTGCTTATTATAATGAGCGATGAGCGTGATCTACAAATAACTTATGTGTATGTTTGATACTTAATTTTTGTGTTGATAATTTTGATTTTTTTTTAATTTTTAAAACTACGAATTTTTTTGTGAATCAATTTTGCACATCGTCTACACAAGCAAAAGGTTTTCTGGATTAATCTAATCGGATGATCCGTTCTCTCAAAAACTGCATAACAATTTTTATACCCTTTGCGATCCATACTTCCGGAACGGCAAGATGTGCCTTTTGAAAGACGCCTCGCAATCGAATATAAATCGAATGTTATTTCAATAATACAAATCGGTTATTTTATACTGTCGGAAATTTGTTTGAACCATATAAATTAACTTCATAATTAAAAATCTTTGTACGGAACCCAAAAAAAAATGACACAAAATGTGTACATATTATTAAAATATCTATACTACCTGTAAGTGGAATTCTGTCTTAAGGCAATTAAGGCATCGTGCCTTAAGGCAAATTGCTGGAACTTCCCGTACCACAAATTATTGTTTTTTTTAAAAACAATTAACATTTTTGAAAAAATTTTACTTCGAAAAAATAAGATTTTTGAGAAACTATAAATTAGACAAAAAATTACTTTTTTTGACAAAAAAAAATTTTAATAAAAATTTTGACAAATTTTGGAAGATCTAAACATTTTTTCAAAGCAATCGTACTGCTTTAACTGCATAAAGACGAAATATCAAAGCGCGTAAGCCCCGCGTCGCCGTCTAACGCGTAAACATTGGTACGGAACCCATATGAATGTAAACCAAATTTATACTTATTGTTGAAATCTCTACAAAATATCTGATAATTTGATGTGCATATGTCTAATGATCATTTTTAACCGCCAAATGGCATTTTTTTTACTTTTTTCTTTAGATCTCCGAAACCGCTAGACCTGCCTTCATGAAAATTTGATCAATTCTTCGTCTTGTCAATACAAGTAAAATGTTTTTTGAATTATTCAAATCGGATGCTCCGTTCTCTTAAAAACTGAGTTACCATTTTCGGCACTTTTTGCCCCGTATCTTCGGAACGGCTAGACCTGCCTTCGCCAAAAACTAATCAGCACGTCTCTTTATTAATACAAATCGAATGTTTTTTGAATTATTCAAATCGGTTGATCCGTGTTCCCGAAATCGTCGACGAAAATTTGTATCCGCACATACATACACACACGTACATACATACACACACTCACACACACACACACATACATCCATTTTTTCTAAGGTATGCCAAAATGTTCAGAAACCTCTGAAACGTAAAGATATATAAAAAATTTCATTTTCGATTTTTTGCGATTACTATAACTTGCCCTACGGGAAGTTAAAAATATCTGATAGTTTGATGTTCAAGTGTCTAATAAACATATTTGACCGTTAAATGGTATTTTTTAACTATCCAAAAATTTAAGTAGTTGTTTGTTTAGTCAATACAAATAAAATGCTTTTTGAATTACTCAAATCGAACGCTCCGTTCTCTCAAAAACTTAATTACGATTTTTGGCTCTTTTTGTCCCATTATTTCGAAACGGCTAGACCTGCATTTGCCAAAAACTAATCAGCACGTCTCCTTATTAATACAAATCGAATGTATTTTAAATTATTCAAATCGGTCGATCAGTGTTCCTGAAATCGTCGACGAAAATTTGTATCTACACACTCACGCACACAGACAAACATCAATTTATTCTAAGGTATGCTAAAATGTTCAGAAGTTTTGAAACATAAAGATATATAAAAATTTTCATTTTCGATTTTTTTTTCAATTACTACAACTTAACCTACGGAAAGTTAAAATGTCAAAATATCCAAAATATTTCAAAATATTAAAATATCGATTTTTTAAAAAAAGTCCATTTTTAAAAAAAGTCAATTATTTTCTGAATTTGCAAAATTCTCAAAAATCTAATTATTTCAAAAGTAAAAAAAAAATAATCTTAAAAAAAAAACAAATTTTGTGGTACGGGACGTTCCACAGCCTTTGCGAAAAACTAATTAGCACGTCTCCTTATCTTATATTATAGAAATCGAATGTTTTTTTAGTTATTCAAATCGTTTGATCTGTATTCTAGAAATGTTTCTGTTAATTATATTTTTTATTTGTTGTTATCCAACTTAGATATATATTAAATATTAGGACCTTAAATGCCACTTGACTATGACTATTGTGGACTACAGCGATCAGGTAATTAACTTTTTAACATCCCGTAAGGTAAGTTATAGTAATCGCAACAAAATCGAAAATGAAAATGTTCATGTATCTCTACATTTCAAAGGTTTTTGACATTGTGGCATTCTGACATTAAAAAACTTTTGATACAATTTTTTGCCCATGATTTTGGCCCCACAGATCAAACGATTTAAATGATTCAAAAACAAGCGATTCCCAGTAATAGGGAGACGTGCTTATCAGTTTTTGACAAAGACAGGTCCAGCCGTTTTGAGGGTACAGGAAAAAAGTGCCAAAAATAGTACTTCAATTTTTGAGATATAACGGAGCGCCCGGTTTGCATGATTCAAAAAGCATTTTACTTGTATTGACAAAATAAAGAATTGATTAAATTTTTGGAAAGGCAGGTCTAGCGGTTTTGGAGATTCAGAAGAAAATGTAAAAAAAAGATATTTGGTGACTAAAATGATCATTAGACATATTCACATCAAATTATCAGATTTTTATAGAGATTTTAAACACAACTCCTAATTTTGTAACTATTTTTTTTGGGTTCCGTATCAAGATTTTTAATTTTTAAAGTTTACTTATTTCAAAATCTTCATATTTTTTTCAAAATTTTCAACAATATACAATGTTTTATACTTTAAGTATAAATTTTAAATTTACAATTTAGTTTAAAAATGTATATATTTTAATTTGTTCTCATATCCTCAGATTGATTCATTTGCCATATCTTCTTTGTAAACATTCTAAATGTTTTGAGCAATCAGATCGTCACTGTATACCTTATTAACGGTAAAATATATAGTAATTACAATTATCTCTTTGAAAATATTTAAAACAATTGCTAATAATCATTGATCAATATATTATATATATTTCCTCGAATATTTATTCTGGTACCGGTATTTTCAGCAATTTGCCTGGAGGCACAATGCCATGCACCACTAGTTTAAAATTACATTGTCTACAAATAATCTGTGAATATTTATTCAATTTTGACAAAAAATAAACCTTTGTTTGTTGTTTTCAATCTTTTGCAACTTTTTCATGATAACTCTTGTCCAAAGTTCTGATGGAAAACAAACGACAAAGCAAATGAAAATACAAGTTTAATACATCACACTCGTACTGACAGTTTTAATTATGCGATTGTGAGAGATGCGGGTACAATTCAAATACATTTGATTGTTTGTCAACCGAATATACATATTAAGGATATTGACACACTACTTTGTTTTTCCCATCCAATAATGAAGTTGTGAAATATTGTTATTGCCAAAATATATCTAGATATTTACATAGATAAAGACATATATTTCAATAATTATGAATGTGTACATAACGCTTCCGATTTTGTTAGGATTTCTACTCACAGGTATATCATCATTCATATCTGTTCTATCAATACAATATTAATTATTTTAAATATAAATAGTGTGATACAATAGTGTGACAAAAAAGGGGAAAAGGAAAATTTTTCTTCAAAAAATCACATAATATTCATAATAATAAATGATTATACAAAAAGAAAAACAAAACAAAAGATTTATTCGCTCTAAAGGAAAATCGGTAACGAGCCAAGTATCATCAGCTGCTATCGACCCGACCAGTATATAGTTTGGCATGACGTGTTTGCCAAACCAAACTATGTCTCTGAACCCCACATTTCTGGTAGAAATTTTCAGTGAAATTCTTTATATGGTTGAGTATTGTCGGTACGTCAGTCTGTCTAGGTATGTATTTTGTAGAGTAGTAATGTCTAGTCAGTGGGTCCTTTCTTTTGTTGAGTACTAGTCGTAGTGTCTTATTTTGTATTGTATGTAGTTTTCGTAGTTGGTCTTAGTCGCCGCGTTTCATGTTGGAGCAGCATATGTCATTATAAGTCTGATCAGTGTGAGGTAAAGTGTCCGCTTGTTTATCACGCTGAGCGGGCTGTTGTGGTTCAACAGAGGTCTCAGTAGATTTAACGTCCCGAACGTCTGTCCAATTTTTATGTTAATATGTTAAGTGAAGCTGAGTCTATGGTTCAAGGTCACACCAAGATATTTGACATCCTTGGACCACTCAACTTCATGGCCCATTACTTTCAGTTTTTTCAAGTCAGTCAGTCTAGTCATGGCATTTCGGCTCTTTGAAAATAAAATTGCCACCGTATTTTGCGGATTGCCATTTATCAGTATATTTGGTTAGCTTGTCTATGTGTGTCTGTATGTTTTTAGTCAGTAGCGTAGGTGATCGCGATGATTTGTATATGGCAGTGTCGTCAGCAAATGTCAGTATTTGTATGGTGAAGTTGCGGTCTGAGAGGTATGAGTGTAATGATGAGTTTGTAAATAAGTCCGTCCATCCAGATGGTGTCCAACGTCTTCTCAAAGTCGAGTAACACAAATCCGGTATGGTTTCGTCTGTTAAAATTGAGAACTGTGTTTTCTATGAGTTGTGTCAGTGGGTGTAGAGAGAAGTGTCGTTCTTTGAAACCGTATTGCGTGTCGGGCATGATTTTGTTGTGTCTTATGTGTTAGTTCAGTCTTTTGAGTAGTAACTTTTTGGCTACCTTACTCTTTGTGTTGAGGAGGCTGATCGGTTTGTAGTTATGTGGTACGTCTGGCTGTTTTGTCGTATTATGTTTTGCAGTCCATCGGGTCCTGTGGCAGGGTCTATTCGTAAGTCTATGTCCATTTGTAGATCAGTGAAATTTTAAATTTTCTCGTGTACATATTAGCATTTTGTTTGCGTATATTAAAGTTTTCTGCCAATATCTCGACTTTGTCTGCTGGTGTCATTGCGTAATTGTTGTCATTTAATTTGAGTGGAAGCATAGATGTTGGTTTTCGCGCCAGTCTTTTTGCGGTTTGCCTAACTTTGTGTGTGTTAGTATTTATGTTATCTAAACTTTTGGTCCAAGTGTTGTTTTGGGGGTCACGTTCACATGTTCCTTGAGCAGTCTGTCACCGGCGCGTTGTCACAGTTTTTTCGTATAATTTTTAAGTTTTATTTTTAATAAAATGTGTTCTGTCAAATCGTTGGCTGGTGTTGTTCTTGAGTCTAGTGTCGGTATAGCCTGAATAGCCTGTTGTAAAGCGTCTGTGACTGTCAGTGTAAGGTGTGTTATAGCCTTCTCAATATCAGTGTTGATATCGATTAGCATTGTGTGTCGTGTGTTGTCTGTGATGGTGTCTCTAAAAATGGTCAGTTGGCTCTGAAGTAATCTAGAAATTTGCGTTTAGGAGTCTGGTCGACGTCTAGTCTGTCTGAAATGGTCATGAGAACTGGGCTATGGTCGGAGTTGAAAAGTGTTCTTGTGATGGGTTCGGATGTTACGTGTAGATATTTTGTCAATGCCAAATCGATCGTGCCGTGATGGTGTGCCTGTACGGTGGCGTATCTGGTCGGCGTGTCAGCAGAGTGTAGTTGTGCGTCTGTGGTGTTGTGTTCGGTCTGAGTCGCGTTGTTGAAGTTACAGTTCCAAGATGTGTGTTGCCAAAATATATCTTCATTGAAGTTATACTTTCAATGGGGCTAACATGAAGTAGACGTGACACACAAAGCATGTGCGTATTAAACTTTTTACAGGCATGATTTACTTGATATTTATTTATAATACTAGAAGTCTTAGTTTTAAAACTACCCCTAATTTAATTTAACACTTATCGTAATCGTACCACTGCTTTTCGTATGCCTATTCTAGTATTCTTACCACAGCGGGTCAAATGATCCGACATTTTTGAGTGTATGAAATATGGAAGCTAGATTGGAAATAAATCTGAAAATACAATTTGAAATAATTAGTAAACATATTTTCTCTCATAAAATTTATAAATGAAATTGTTTAAGTTATTGCTCTTTGCGCTTTTTACATCTATAAGCGACTAATGTACATATTGAGTATGCATATTTTTTTGAAATTAGACTATTTAGAGCGGTGGTTTGACAACTCTTATGTCGAAAATAATTTGTATTAGATTTCTGCAATATTTTTCCGAATTTCTTCTTTTTTTATTGTTTAAGGGTTTTTCGAAAATCTACGCCTAGTTCAATTGCTTCAGTGAAAAGCAATCCAATACAAATTTGCGACATTTATCTTTAAATCAATTTAAATAATTACAAAAGAATTAACGCAGAGGATGTTCTTAGAAATTGAGAAATAGTCTATATTTCAATCGTAAGTATTTACGTTAAAATTTTTTTTTAGCAAAATTCTGAAATACGTGTCAAATGATTTTATTTATAGTATATGTAAAAAAATCAGACGATTCTAAAATGTGACATTTATTTTATCCCAAAAACTATGCTATTTGTAAAATAATGACTCATATTTAGAGTACACTTACCTATTGTAAAAATTAACGATAAAAAAGTTCCATATCATCAATATTTTGCTTCGTAATTAGTTGTAATCTCTTTTCATTCGACCAAGTAATTTTAATTTGCATTACAATACAGGGTTAAAGAGCTGTTCATCAAAAGTAACATAAACACTCAGTTTTTAACAATTTTGACAATTCTCTATAAAAATTACAAAATCATAGCAATTTAGTCTGTTCTCAAACGTTGGTTTTGATGACTTTATCAAATCGCATAAAACTAACAATGTCGTTGTATTTGTAATTACTAATAGTTTATAAAAAACGCCGGCAAAAGTTATTTTATTGCTAGTTAGGCTCACATACAAATTTACAACTAGCTGTAAGTGGAATTCTGTCTTAAGGCAATTAAGGCATCGTGCCTTAAGGCAAATTGCTGGAACTTCCCGTACCAAAAATTATTATTTTTTTAAAAACGATTAACATTTTTGAAAAAAATTTACTTTGAAAAAATAAGATTTTTGAGAAACTATAAATTAGACAAAAAATTACTTTTTTTGAAAAAAAATTTTTTTTAAAAAAATATTTTTTTTTTTATTTTTTTTTTTTTGAAAAGAATTTTTTTTTCTTTATTTTGACATATTGTGGAAGATCTGAACTTTCTTTTCAAAGCAATCGTACTGCTTTAACTGCATTGGGACAAAATATAAAGCGCGTAAGCCCCGCGTCGCTGTCTAACGCATAAGCATTGGTACGGAACCCATAGAAATGTTAACAAAATGTATACTTATTGTTAAAATCTCTATAAAATATCTGATAATTTGATGTGCATATGTCTAATGATCATTTTTGACCGCCAAATGGCTTATTTTTTTACTTTTTCCTTCATATCTCCGAAACCGCTAGACCTACCTTCATGAAAATTATATCGATTCTTCATCTTGTCAATACAAGTGAAATGTTTTTTGAATTATTCAAATCGGACGCTCCGTTCTCTTAAAAACTAAGTTACCGTTTTCGGCACTTTTTGCCCCGTATCTTCGGAACGGCTAGACCTGCCTTCGCCAAAAACTAATCAGCACGTCTCCTTATCAATACGAATCGAAAGCTTTTTGAATTATTCAAATCGGTTGATCCGTGTTCCCGAAATCGTCGACGAAAATTTGTATCCGCACATACATACACACACGTACATACATACATACTCGTACATACACACACACACACACACACACACATACACACACACATACATCCATTTTTTCTAAGGTATGCCAAAATGTTCAGAAACCTCTGAAACGTAAAGATATATAAAAATTTTCATTTTCGATTTTTTTGCGATTACTATAACTTGCCCTACGGGAAGTTAATAAATGCATTTATTTTTTCTCGAGAAAAACTCCCGTGTCATAACAGTCCCTTCGAATCTTAACACTCACAACTTACTGCGTATATGGTTTATAATACGATGATCAATTATCAAAAAAATGAAAGAAGTTGTTAAGCATATCTATACAGCGATACCCGTCACATAAGTTAAACTCAATAAGACGGTTTTGTGTAGCTGTCGAAAACTCCCACTTGCACGGCCACGGGCCGAACGCAAAATTACATTTTTCTATAAGCTAAATTGCAAATTATGTGAATGTTAAAATAAGATAGGATCCACTGATCTATCTTACATTATGTTACTTAATATATTTATATATATAACTAATGATTGTACTTAAATACTATGTAGAGGCCACTTTCTTTTCAATCTTGGGTTTTGTTGAGGGCGCAGTAAATCCTTTATCGATTCATTTGGGTGCATCTCCAATCTGTTACGGTATTTAGATGATAGTTCTTTATATGTCTCGTGCACAGTCAGCATTTTTAGGTCGCCATAGACAATTTTGTTAGTGACATACCAGGGTGAGTTGAGGATGGCTCTTAAGATTTTAGTTTGTGTTCTCTGCATAATTTCCAAATTAGATTTGGAGGCGTATCCCCATAGCTCTAGACCATAGGTCCATATTGGCTTAATGATAGCCTTGTATAGCAGTAGTTTATTTTCGACGGATAGTTTGGACTGACTGCCAAGTAACCAGTTCATCTCCTTCATTTTTAGTAGAATTTGTTCCTTTTTCTTTTTTATATGTTCTTTCCACGTGAGTCTTGTATCTAGATGGAGTCCCAGATATTTTACTACTTGTACTTGTGGGATCATGATGTTGTTTAAGTATACAGGAGGACAAGTTTTTTGACACAACGTGAATGTTATGTGCGCATATTTTGATTCGTTAATCCGTATGTGCCATTTGTTTAGCCATTTCTCTAATATGCAGATATAATTTTGAGTCAGTTGAGATGCGAATAGACGATTTTGATTTCTGAATAAGATAGCAGTGTCGTCTGCAAATGTAGCTATAATAGAGTTAGGAGGTATTGGTATATCTAATGTAAATAATACATATAATAATGGTCCCAGGATGCTGCCCTGCGGGACTCCTGTCCCTATTTTACAGAAATCTGACAGTTCAGCGTTCACTCTAATCTGGAAAGATCTGTTTTCTAAATATGATTTTAATAACTTGAAGTATTTAACTGGAAAGTGTTTTTTAATTTTATATAACAGCCCAGGATGCCAGACCTTATCAAAGGCCTGACGAACGTCCAAGAAAATGCCACTGCAATATTCCTTTTGTTCTAATGTTTTTTTAATATTTTCAACAATCCTATGGATTTGTTGAGTCGTTGAGTGCTTATGCCTGAACCCGAACTGATGTGACGGCATCCAGATGTCTGTCGGTAAATCATGATTAATTTTTTTATATATTATTTTTTCCAGTATTTTGGAAATTATAGGAAGCAAACTGATAGGTCTGTATGACGAAACATTCGTTGGATTTTTACCTGGTTTGAGTATCATTATAATTTGTGCCCTCTTAAAGTGGTTTGGCCAGTAACCAATCCTGAGTATAGCGTTGAATATATATGTAATTGCAATAATTGTTTTCCTTGGAATTTCTTTAATGACTTTACCACTTATTAAATCATAGCCCGGAGACTTTTTTGCTTTTAGATTATTTATTTCATAGCTGACTTCCTTTGGTTTAACAGGGGTTATAGCTTCCACCATTTCTATTGATTTATGTAGTTCTTCTGCTATTTCAGTATCCGTAGAATTGTCAAAAGGCTGAAATACTGAAGTTAAATGTTTGGCAAAAAGCAGTGCCTTTTCGAGATCACTTTTTGTCCAAGGTTCATTTATATCTTCTCTAACTGGTGGTGCTGGAATTTTTGGTTTTTTATTATTCCGAATTGGCTGCCAGATAGTATTGTTCGTTCTAGACAGGCTTAAAATATATTGTTCAAAATTTTCGGAAGTGGCTAGTTTTAATTTTGCATTGAGCAATCGGCATAATTTATTAAATTGAGTTTTGTCTTCTGGCCTGTGATAACGTTGCCATTTTGCTCTTGCCCTCCTTTTCTCCTGTATTAGATTTTTTATTTCCAGCGGGATATCTTGTACTTCACGAAAATGTAATTTTGGAGTTGCTTGTACCACTGACTCCTGAATGTTAAAAATTAAGTCGTTTATTGATTTATCGATATCTTCTTCATTTTTCAATCGCATTTTAAGATTTGTTTGTTCAATAAGTGTGTTGCGAAATTTTTCCCAATTTGTGAATTTATTATAAAGTATTCTGTTGTTTTTTATAGGAATTGGTGCAACTCCTATTGTTAGAATGATTGGAGAATGGTCGGATGATAAATCAAAAGATGGTTTTATTTCAATGTATTTTTCATCAATATCCTTTGTAATGAAAAAATCGAGCAGATCCGGTATTTTATTAGTATCGCTCGGCCAGTATGTTGGGCTTCCAGTTGATATGTAAGAGAGATTGTTTTTATCTATTGCATTTAATAATTCCTTGCCTCTAGATGTAATTAATCGAGAACCCCATCTTGTATGTTTGCAATTGTAATCTCCTCCTACAATAAATTTTGGGCCTAGTTGTGAAAGAAAATTTTCGAAATCAATCTGTTTACTTTTATGTCGTGGCGGACAGTAAACCGCTGACAATGTTATGTTATACGACTGTAACTTGACTTTTATTGAGGTTGCCTGCAGGAGATCATATTGATAATCTGGTAAAGGATAGTGATCAATTGTATTTTTAATTAATATAGCTGTTCCACCATGAGCTGTACCGTCAGGATGATTGTAGTGTTGCATCGTATATCCAGGTATTTTAAAATATGAAAAATTTGTGAAATGCGTTTCACTAATTAATAAAATGTCTATTTGGTTAATTTTTAAAATTGTAATTACTTCCAATCTATGTTGAATGATTCCGTTAGCGTTCCACAGTGCAATTCTTAAAAATTTAGCCATTAGTGTTGTCTTTTATTTACTAAGGTTGTAAGCATACTGAGCACCATAGTGTTCTGTTGAATCAGTTGATTAAACATATTTTTAAATTCTAGAAGAAAAGCTGTGAAGTTCGGCCCTGAACTTGTTATGTTTTCAGTACTGTTGTTATTGTTTAGTACCTGGGAGTAGGTTCGGTTATGATCTTGATGTGAATTCGTCATTGTGTTGTCGGAGCGAGAAGTGGCGTTTCCATTATTTGATGTGATACGATTATGTAATGTTGTTGGATTATTTTTGAATTTTTGATTGTATAGTTTTTGATAAATAGGGCACCCACGGTAATGAGCACTGTGCTCCATAGAGCAGTGATAGCAGCGGTTCGGTGCGTCGTTCGATTTTTTACAGTCGGCAGTACTATGGTTATCAGAACATCTGGCACAAACGTGGGGTCTGTTGCAATATTTTTTCGTGTGACCAAATAATAAGCAACGTTTACATTGTATTACTGTTTTATTATTATTAGGGGGTTCTACACGAATAATGTGATTTAAAATTTTTGTTACCAAGTAGACATCTTTATTATTTTTATTCGGTTCTAAATCTACGTAAAAAAGATTGAGCGGTGATTTAGTTACTCTGCTAATAATATTTGTAATATTTCTGACTTTGTGACCCAATGCAGCAAGTGCGTTGACAATTTGACTTACGTCCGTTGTATGGTGCAGGTACCTAATGACTACCCGATACGCCCTCTCCTCTTTCAATTGGTATGTATGGTGTGTTACTTTAGTATTCCTAAAGTGTTTTGTAAGTGTACGAAACACTTCAGAATTCTCACATAATATTTTGATTGTGTTATTGTTGACAGCGCGCAATGTGTATTGTTTTGGGTCGATAATTGTGTTTAGGTCATGAATCATTTTGTTCATATCATCAACGTCATAAGTAAATATAGGAGGCGGCTTTTGGATTGTTTGGTTAGGTGTGTTTTCTTGAGAATTGCTACCGGTACTTTTCTGAACTTCTTTAATTGTTTTTAGAGGTTCATACCTGTTTTGTAAATTAATTGAGTACGGAGAAATTGTTCCGTGTATTTTTCGTTTCTTTGGGTTTGGAGCCAGCTGCCATGGATGACCCGGATTGTAGTCACTATCTTCGTTCATTTCTGAATCTTGAGAAATATTAGGTTGTGGAGTTATGTTATTTGCATTATTAATTAGAAAATTATTAACGTAATCGGCATCAGTCATAGAAGTATCTTGAAGCACATTTTGAGATTCTAGTATCGGCGGGATGTTATTCATTTCCCCGAAGGGAATGAATTACTACACGTATTGACACTCACTATAACAAATGTTTTTATTTTTTCACAGTATTAAATTAATTTGAAATACAAAATCAATAGTACATTAACACACTTGTGTTCTTCACAACAACAACTGTATAAATAACCGGTTTGTAGGTAAAACTATTTGTTGACCTTTAGACATGTTATCGCCTCAGCGGTTGCAGGTAGACTGGCCGAACGCATGGCTGATATTTAGGCTGCTCCATGAATAAGCCGCCCTTGTTAACTTCCCGTAGGATAATCAACTAGTGGAACGCAATGCATTGTGCCTTAAAGCAAACTGCTGGAACTTCCCGTACCGTAATTAAATATTCGAGAAATGAAAATAATCAATAATTGTTTTGAGGATTTTCAAATTGATTGTTTATTATAAATACATACAGTAAATTTATAAGTACCTTTTAAATTGGGCGATGAGCGTATTTGATGAACAACTTATGTGCAGGTTTACAAGAGTCCTTTTTTTAAATTTGAATTTTTTGATAATTTAAAATTTTTTTTGATAATTAAGAATTTTTTTCAAAATTTTTAATTTTTTTTCGAAGTTTAAAATTTTTGGAATTTACAAAAAAAAGTTTTTTTTTTAAATATTTTGAGAATTTGAAGATTTTTGAAAATATTCGATTTTTTTTTAAGTTTTCGAAATATTGTCAAATTTTTGTAATTAAACAATTTCTTTTAATTTTTCAAAATTTAGTTTTTTTGAAAATGAAAAATTTCGAAAATATGAATTTTTGAAAACTACTAAATTTTCTATAAATGCATTTTTTGAACACCGTCGGCTAAAGCAAAATTTTGTTTGAATTAATCTAATCGGATGATCCGTTCTCTCAAAAACTGCATAACAGTTTTTACATCCTTTGCGCTCCATACCTCCGAAACGGCAAAATGGCCTTATGCAAAAACGCCTCGCAATCGAGTACGAACCGAGTTTCAATTTTATAAATCGGTTATTCCATACTGTCGAAAATGTCGAAGACATTTGTTTGAACCAAATTGATTTAAAGATAAAAGTCGCAAATTTGTATTGGATTGCTTTCTACTGAAGCAATTGAACTAGGCGTAGATTTTCAAAAAACCCTTAATTCGAAATTAAAAATCTTGGCACGGAACCCAAAAAAATTACACAAAATGTGTACACAATATTAAAATCTCTATAAAATATCTGATAATTTGATGTACATATGTCCAATAAACACTTTTGACCGCCAAACGACACTTCCTTAACTTATGTTTATTGAGAGTCCATAACCGCTGAAACTGCCTTTCCAAAAATTTAACCAGTTATTCATTTCGTTAATACAAGTGAAATGTTTTTTGAATTATTAAAATCGGACACTCGTTCTCTTAAAAACTGAGTTACCGTTTTTGGCGCTTTTTGCCCCGTATCTTTGGATCGGCTAGACCTGCCTTCGCCAAAAACTAATAAGCACATCTCCTTATCAATACGAATTGATAGGGCAGCTGTTACAGAGATACGGAGCAAAGAGTGCAGAAAATGCAAATCGAGTTTTTCAGAGAACGGTGTATGCGATTTGAATGACCTAAAAACATTTAATTTGTAATAATTGTGAGAAGAAGTGATTAGATTTTGGCAAAGGCTGGTTCAGCCATTTCAAAGATACAGAGCTAAATGTGCAACTAGTGGGGTGGGTGGCATCGTGCCTTAAGGCAAATTGTTAGAACTTCCCGTACCGTAACGAAATGTTCGAGGATTACTGAATGTTTTCAAATAGATTATTATAAATATTGTAACATTGTCTAATAATCATAAATATTATATAAACTGAATTGCAGAGTTGAAATTATTTGTAAAGTATATTAGAACTATAGTCAGAATTAAAAATAAAATCTGAAATATTTTCTATATAAAAAAAAAAAAAATGGGACAATTTTTTTTTTCCAAAATCGATTATTTTGTTAAGACAAGCAGAAAGTTCTTTGAATCATTTAAATCGGACGCTTAGTTCTCTCAAAAACTGCCATTTTTTTTTTACATATTTAGCTCCGTATCTTCAAAATGGCTGGGCCTGCCTTTGCCAAAAATTAATAAACACTTCTTCCAATCATTACTAATTGAATGTTTTTTAGATCATTCAAATCGGATACTCCGTTCACTCAAAAATACGATTTCTATTTTTTGCACTCTTTGCTCTGTATCTCCGAAACGGCTGGACCTGCCTTTGCCAAAAACTAATCAGCTCTTTTCCCTATCAATAGGAATCGGATGTTTTTTGAATCATTCAAATCGGTTGATCCGTGCGCCCTAAAACGTGACTGGAAATTTGTATCCACACATACATACACACACACCCACACACACACACACACACACATCCATTTTTCCTGAGGTATGCCAAAACGTTCAGAAACCTTCAAAACGTCGAGAAATGTAAAAATTTTCAATTCCGATTTTCGGCCCATTACAATAACTTACCCTACGGGAAGTTAAAAATTGGCAGTTTCAGCTTGTTTCAACATAATAATTGCTTTTGGAATAAAAATTCAATTTTTTTTTCAGATTTTAATTTTAATTCTAACTAAAGTTCTTATATACTTTAAACGAATAATTTCAACTTTGCAATTCAGTTTATATAATTCTTATAAATATTAGACAATGTTACAATATTTATAATAATCTATTAGAGTATCTATTTGCCTTAGGGCACGATGCCATACACCACTAGTTTTTTTGTATATCGGAAATAATTCAGATTTTAATTTTAATTTTGGTTAAAGTTCTAAAGATCACTTATATAGTCTAAATAAATAGAATAATTTTGTAATTTAGTTTGTACAATTTTTATAATTATTTGACAATGTTACAGTATTTATAACAATCTATTTGAAAATATTTAATATTCCTCAAAGATTTTGTTACAGTACGGGAAGTTCCAGCAATTTGCCTTAGAGCACGATGCCATGCACCACTAGTTTTTTTTAATTTTGAAGTTTCAAAAATTTGATTTATTGGTACTTTAGAAATTTTTTCAAAGTAATTAAAAAATCAATCAACTTTCACAACCAAAGATTTATTTTAGAACAAACAATAATAGCATTGTATGGTACGAAGGCTAGGGAGCGAATGGCGACTTCAACATCATCCTAGAGGCTCCGTCTGAGTCCGAAATATAAAGTCCATAAAGATCATATATAGAGCGGAATCTAAATCCTAAATGGTTGTAGTACAGGTATCCCATAGAGAGATGGTAGAGTTCATAGAGCGGAGATAAGTGTTGATTATAAGGGTGCTGACATACAACAATAATTTTGTTAAGAACTAAAAAAAGTCGGTTGTCTGTCCAAAATATCTTAATAACTAAGTCAAATATATCTGCAAGTTCCGTATTGCTTCAAAAATGTAATTCGATTAGATTATATTAATACAAGTAGTCTATATTCGTTATCATCTTGATAATAAATTTGAATTGGCCTACTGTATAAAATTGTAATTTCATGTTTCAAATTAAATTAGCAAGTATATGCCTAATACTTAGACTATAATACGATTTTGGCATAGCATCGATCGATTCTCCGATTATTTATTGGAGTTCCTATTGGAATTAGTTCGACCGCGTGTGACTTAAATTAGGTATGCAAACATATTCCATGCAAATCCTGCATACAGGCGTTTGAGAATTCAGATATGTAATTACTGGAGCTATGTACAGTTCAATAGATGATAATCCTGTGATAATTGCGCCTTTGTATCCATGCACGATTAGCTTGGTACGATGATAATTGCATCACGTGTGAGATACGAAATAAACTTTTTGATTTTTAATTTTAGGGAATCATATTAATACGTAAGTTTCGATCTATTTATATATAAAAAGTCGTTATAATATTAATGCATTTTATTTCCGATTCTTAATGTTAAGCCTTTTCATATTTGTTAACATAACATACAAATTTAGTTAGATATTTATCACCCAAATACTGCTTAGATACTACTAGCTTCTACCATATATTTATTACATCGTATAAAATCTTATAGAACATTACAATGAACATTTTGAATAAAATTTTAACACCATTTTTGGCATACATAATTAAACTTTATCACATAATGGCATAAGTGACTTAAATTAAATTAATACTTTATAATAATAATATATAGTAAATGTTTCTTTTTGAATGTTGAATTTTATTATGTGCATCAAGCATATTAATCACTTTATTAATAACTTTTTTGCATATCCTTACGTTTCAAAGGTTTCTGAATATTTTGTCAAACCTTAGAAAAAATAGATATGTGTATGTGTGTGTGTGTGGATACATTTTTGTCGTTGATTTCGGGCGTACGGAACAACCGATTTGAATGCTTCAAAAAGCAATCAATTCCTATTGATAAGGAGAGCGGATTAATTTTTGGTAAAAGTTTCGGAAATTCTAGAATAGAAAAATTTCACAATTTTCAAAAAAATATATATATTGTAAACATTCAAATTTTTTAAACGTTCACAGAACTTTTAATAATGTTGGAATTAAATGAAAATTGTCAAAAAAATCTAAACTTTTCTTTTAAATGTTTAAAAATTTTAAGTTACTATACGGGAAGTCTGGCAATATTGCTGCAGGCAACAATATATTTCATCAGTATTTATAAATTCTATTTTTTTTTACTTTAATTCGAATTTACTTAATTGATAATACAAACATAAATGTTTTCAATTGAACTTAAACGTTTAGTTTATAAAGCTAATATAAAATTTTATTTCTTACACATATTTTTTAAAATCGTTGAATCAGTTTTCGATATTGGATATATCTACTCTAACAAACTGTTTAATATTCAGTTCAGCAATCAGTTAAAAAAATGATTGCTAAATTGTTTGAATAGTTATTTTGATTGTTGTAATAAATTACACCTAGGTTAGGTTACAGCTAAAAATCAAATCGAAATTGTGAACAGGGGGCAGCGGTGGCGAAATCGCTTAGAGCGTGGGCTAGCACCAACTAGACCCAGGCTCGCTGGTTCGATTCCCGCTACCGCCAAGCCTGACATCAGGCAACTTTGATGTCAAATTCCCACTTGGGGTTATAGATCACAATATAATTCCCAGTGGAAATCGTCCTTCGTGGACACAGTTGCATATAATCATATGCACACTATTAGACATAAGAGCTAATATACCCCACACAAAGGACAAGGATGTACCAATGGGTTACTTCTCATATCAATACCTTAGGTCATAAGTCATACACAAAAAAGCTTATAGAACAGAAAATAATGTAAAAGTTCTAATTGCTGTGGAAACAATAAAAACAAAAAAAAGAAATTGTGAACAAACCAACACCAAGATACTCCAATCTACATCTCCACTTGTCCCATTAAAGACACTTTGATCTTGTAAACAAAGGCGGTACCAAGAAATTTATTACAAATAGCAGACGGGATGAAAATTTAAAATATTAATGAATATTTTCGAAAATAGACACTTTGATCTTGTAAACAAAGGCGGTACCAAGAAATTTATTACAAATAGCAGACGGGATGAAAATTTAAAATATTAATGAATATTTTCGAAAATTGAGTTCTACAAAAAAAATATGAGAAAATATGGAGAAACTAGTGGTGTATGGCATCGTTCCTTAAGGCAAATCGCTGAAACTTATCGCAACAAAAGTTATTTCATTTAAAAAAAAATCTTCACCATGTCAATACAAGTGAAATAAGTTTTCAATTATTAAAATCGGACGCTCCGTTCTATTAAAAACCAAGTTACCGTTTTTGGCACTTTTTGCCCCGTACCATTAAAACGGCTAGACCTGTCTTGGCCAAAAACTAATTAAGGCGTCTCCTTATCAATACGAATCGATTATCCAAATCGGTTGATCCGTGTTCCTAAAATCGCCGACAAAAATTTGTATCTACACATACACACACGTACACACACACAGACACACATACATCCATTTTTAATAAGGTATGCCGAAATGTTCAGGAGTTTTTGAAACGTAAATATATATAAACATTTTTATTTTCGACTTTTTTGCGATTAAAATATCAATGAAACTAAGTTAAAATAATGCCATTTGGCGGTCAAAAATGTTTATTTGACATATACACATCAAAGATATTAATGATCTTTACACATTTTGTATAAATTTTTTTGGGTTCCGTACCAAGATTTTTAATTTAACTATTACTTACAAAAATTTGGGAATATTTCGAAATTTTCAAAAAATCGAATATTTTCAAAAATGTCCAAATTCTCAAAAAGTTTAGAAAAAAGTCAACATTCTTCATGATACGTCGACGATGGACAATGAATATATTAGACAAGTAATCATCAATCAGAAAACTAATAGTTCAATTAATGGAAAAAAACAATCAGAAGATACGATTATGGACAAAATAGTTCAGTCAACTTCTTGGCAAACAATAGAACCAGGCAGTAAACAAGTAATCATCAATCAAAAAACTAATAGTTCAATTAATGAAAAAAATCAATCAGACGATACGATTATGGACGAAATAGTTCCGTCAACTTCTTGGCAAACAATAGAACCAGGCAGCAAACGCAGACGCACATCGGCTAATAAATATGTCGAAAATGTGAACATAACGCCGACTCGAAAAAGGTTCCATGCATTAAAAACAAACAAAGGTCATCCGTCCAAAACAACAAAAACACAAACTGATAACACCGAGAAAACTACAAGGCCACCTCCTATATTTCTATATAACGTAAATAATTTTTCTGATATGGTATCTGATATTAATAGTGTAATAAACAGAGAACAATATTATACAAAATCAATGTCGGACGATACAGTGAAAATAAATGTTCAACAGCCTGAGCAATACAAGCTGCTAATAAACTTTTTCAAAACAAAAGGTACTGTTTATCATACTTATCAACTTAAAAATGAAAGAGCATACAGAGTGGTACTCAAAAATATCCATCATACATACGATATCAACGAAATAAAAACGGAACTAGAGAAGAAAAATCACAAGGTCAGAAATATAATAAATATGAGATCGTATATAACCAAAAAGCCACTCAACATGTTTTTTGTTGATTTGGAACCCTCTGATAATAATAAGGAAATTTACAATATCACAAAGTTATTGAACCATATTGTAGTAATTAAAGCGCCCAAAAAGAGAAAAGGATTAATACAATGCACAAGATGCCAAAATTATGGTCATTGCAAAACTTATTGCAATCGACCATTTGCTTGTGTCAAATGTGGAGAAAATCATAACTCAAAAATTTGCGTAAAACCAAAAAGCACGCCTGCTACGTGCACTTTGTGGTAAAGATTACCCCTCAAATTACAGAGGTTGCGAAGAATACAAGGCCGCGTACTCCACTGCTTACAAGAAAACATATACAACAAAAAATCACATGATACGAGAGATATTCATGATCCAAACACAAGTCGTCAAAATATTAACATCAGAAACACAAATCACATGAGCTACTCGGAAGTCATCCGAAATCAACAAAGGAACGCAACCAGCGGGCCCGAAACAAGTACGGTACCACAGGATTTTTTGAACAGGTTTAGAGATATGTTTAAACAACTCATGGAACAAAATAATATGATCATGCAGATGCTCACTATTTTGGCTAAGAAATAATGGCTAACTCACTGCGGATTGCTGAATGAAATGCAAATGGCATTCTAAATCATCTAAATGAATTAACTACGTTTCTTCAAATACAAATGATTGACATCTTATTAATAAGCGAAACTCATCTCACGGAGTCTTCATACATAAAAATTCCATTCTACAACTTTTATGGTACTAATCATCCTGACAACATAGCACACGCTGGGGCTGGTATTCTAATAAAATAATCAATAGAACATTATGAGTTAGCGAAATATCAACAAAACCATATACAGGCAACATCAGTTAAAATAAAAAGTTTCGAACACAATATGATTGTTTCAGCCATCTATTGCCCTCCACGATATAATCTAAAGAAAAACGATTATGAAGAATATTTTGAAACATTAGGAACTAAATTTATAATCGGTGGTGACTTCAACTCTAAAAATATAATATGGGGCTCAAGACTTACGACTCCAAAAGGTAAACAACTAGCAGAGTTAATATATGAGCAAAACTATACCATAATAACAACTGGGAGTCCCACCTACTGGCCAACAGACATACAAAAGATACCGGATATGCTAGATTTTTTCATAACAAAAAATATTTCAAGTAATTATATTCATATAGAAAGTAATGAAGACTTATCTTCGGATAATACGCCCATAATTTTGACCGTAAGTACTAATGTAATAAAACGGAAGGTACAACGCGAACTGTACAACCACAAAACGAATTGGGAGTGTTTCAGAAATGTAATTGATTCAAAAATCAACCTTAAAGTAAGAATTAAAAATGAAAACGATCTCGGCGAAATAACTGAACAGTTCATAATTACTCTTCAACAAGCTGCTAGGATTGCCACACCAGAACTAGCGCAACAAAAACTGGAAATCAACGTACCAATGGAAATTAGGCGGCTTATAAAGGATAAACGAAAGGCAAGAAATGTCTGGCAAAGAAGTCATAACCAGCACGACAAAACAATATACAATAATTTGGCAAGAAAACTTAAACATGAATTAAAACAGTGGAGAGAAATTGGCATAAAGAACTATATTACTAATCTTAACAAGTATGATAACACGATTTGGACACCAATTAAAAAAACTAGAAGACCTATAACAACTAACTCGGCAATAAGATTAGATTCGGAAGGACCATGGGCTAGGAGTGATCAAGAAAAGGCGAATATGTTTGCGGACTATCTAAGAAACGTATTTACTCCAAACGAAAATAGTCAACAACCGCGAGTATCTGATGAAGTTAATGAGATAAAAGGCACTACTGAAAACATTAAACAGGTTACACCAAAAGAAGCTAAGAGACAAATTTCACTCTTAAATAACAAGAAATGTCCTGGAATTGATCAATTGGATGCTAAAATTTTGAAAGAACTGCCAAGAAAAGGTCTAATAATGCTGACTTATATATTCAATGGAGTACGACGTTTGGGATATTATAGGGATATCTTTAGAACCTAAAGAACTCTGAAGTAATAATGTTACAAAAACAAGGTAAACCTAGTCATATGGCTAATTCATACAGACCAATTAGTCTTCAACCGGTTATATCTAAACTATTGGAAAAAATATTACTAGTAAGAATCCAAGAAAATCTTACCGCGATACCAGATCATCAATTTGGTTTTAGACAATCTCACTCCACTATACAACAGGCTCATAGGATAACTTCAATCATTCACAAAGCTTTTGAAGACAGTGAGTATTGCTCTGCGGTATTCATCGACGTAAAACAAGCATTCGATAGAGTGTGGCATGATGGGTTGATAGCCAAAATTAAAAAATGCTTACCAAATTAATTATATAAAATACTGAAGTCATTTTTGACTGGTAGATACTTCAGGACAAGAGTAAGAGATGCAGTATCAGATTTTCATTCAGTAAAATCGGGAGTACCACAGGGTAGTGTATTAGGACCAATTTTATACACAATATATACACACGACTTACCAACACATAACAACACAATTACGGGTACATTCGCGGATGATACAATGATCATGGCAACACATCAAGATCCAGTAATCGCATCTCTAAACTTACAAGAACATCTATTCGCACTTGAAGAATGGCTGAAAGAATGGAAAATAAGTATAAATGAAGACAAATCAAAACATATCACGTTTACAACGAGAACTCAAAACTGTGAGGCCGTATTTATAAATAACATCGAAATTTCTCCTAGTACCAGCATTAATTATTTAGGGCTTCATCTAGATCTAGACCGTAGACTCACAAGGGGTCCCCATATCAAACAAAAAAGCAAACAAACAATGAAAAAACTCAAACAACTGTACTGGCTAATTGGCAGAAAATCGAAAATGTCATACGCAAACAAGACTTTAATATACAAAACTGTACTAGTACCAATATGAAGCTACGGAATAGAATTATGGGGATGTGCAAGTGCATCAAACATAAAAATTATACAGCGAACCCAGAACAAAATATTAAGGGCAATGGTAGATGCGCCTTGGTACGTAACTAATGAGACCATCCACAGGGACCTGGAAATTAAAACTGTAAATGAAATTATAAAGACCCGGAGCTGTTCTTATCACAACAAAATTGATGATCATTCGAACGCTGAAATACAAATTATCAACAAAATGGTTCAAGCAAGAAGACTCAAGAAGAAATGGCCAAAGGACCTGCAATATTAAATTATATACAGAGAGCTATAGAATAATTCTAGCAGAGGATCTCTTCAATGGAGGAGACCTCTAAACGCCAAATATAATTTATCATATAGGCTAATAGAAACTTTGTCTTCTGATTGTCTATTAAATTAAAGCAAACAAACAATGAAAAAACTCAAACAACTGTACTGGCTAATTGGCAGAAAATCGAAAATGTCATACGCAAACAAGACTTTAATATACAAAACTGTACTAGTACCAATATGGAGCTGCGGAATAGAATTATGGGGATGTGCAAGTGCATCAAACATAAAAATTATACAGCGAACCCAGAACAAAATATTAAGGGCAATGGTAGATGCGCCTTAGTACGTAACTAATGAGACCATCCACAGGGACCTGGAAATTAAAACTGTAAATGAAATTATAAAGACCCGGAGCTGTTCTTATCACAACAAAATCGATGATCATTCGAACGCTGAAATACAAATTATCAACAAATGGTTCAAACAAGAAGACTCAAGAAGAAATGGCCAAAGGACCTGCAATATTAAATTATATACAGATCCGTTCAAAAAAAGATTTTTTTTTTTGTTTTTATAAGATTTTTTTATTACATTTAATATGAACAAATACAATCTATACATTTACAAACTGAATACCTATCTTCATTTGAAGATAACAAAAACAATTATTTAAACTATAATAAATTCACTTAATTATAACTTTAATCTAAATAATATTTATAATGTGGCAAAAATATCACAAAAACCACAAACAATATATTTAAGGACAATACAACACTAAGAAAAACATAAATGTAGTAGTAAAATTATTGGTAAATTAAAACTTAAATATTTATTTAAACTAAACATCTTTTATAAAACTAGGTAACACATAGTTTGAATACCAAAACATATCTTTAGTCACAGAACCTATAGCTTTAATTGTTGTGTTATCATTCACTAGACATTTTGAAAAAAATAATTTTGATATTTTATTTATTAAATCCATACTTTCAGGAACTTCTATTGCCTCATGTAATATTTTGTTGGATATATAATGTAGATTCACTGGATTTCTGGAATTTCCAAAGACTATCCTTAAGGCTTTATTTTGAATTTTTTGTAATTTATTTATATTATTTTTGCTTGTCATGCACCAAATTGGTGAAGCATATATCATGGTTGGTCTTATTAAAGATAGAAATATTCTTCTTTTATTTGATTTGTTCAGAGAGCTTTTGTTTTTTAATAATGGATATAGAGCATATATTAATTTTTTGGCTTGATCAGTTTTGTATTTAATATGTTCATTAAAGTTCACTTTTCTGTCAAGTATCACACCTAGGTATTTGACTTTACTTTTCCAATTGATATCAGTGCCATTTAAATTGATTTTATTATTTGGTATTGGATTTTTAATTTTCTTTGTAAATAATATTGTTTTAGTTTTGGACTCATTTATCTTTATTTTCCATTTTTCGGCATATTTTAAGATCTTATTAATATGGTTTTGGAGTCTTGATATTATGGTGTTATTAGATAGCGCTGATGTAAATATAGCAGTATCATCAGCGAAAGTCATCATAGTGGTGTTATTTTGTTGCGGTAAATCATGAATGTATAAACAATAGAGTATTGGTCCAAGTATACTTCCTTGTGGTACTCCAGCTTCAATTGTCCTCAAGTTGGATTTGGCGTTAAATATTTTCACACAAAAACTTCTATTATCAAGATAATCTTTTATCGTATTAATTATGTATTTTGGAAATTTGAGTTTTATCATTTTATATACCAATCCATTAATCCAAACTGTGTCGAAAGCCTTTTCAACATCTAAAAGTATCATGCCTGTATTGCGTCTTCTATTAAGCTTAAATATAATTTGTTCTATAAGTATTGAAAGTGGGTGAAGTGTGGAGTGATTTTGACGAAATCCATATTGATTGTTTGGTATAATTTTATGCATGTTAATGAAATATAAGATTCTATCCTTAAGTATTTTTTCATATATTTTGCTTAAGGTATTAAGTAAGCTTATTGGTCTATAGCTAGATGGTAAATCAGCATCTTTATTAGGTTTCTTAATTGGAACAGTATTACTGATTTTCCAACTTCTTGGAAAGTAATTATATTTCATGCTAGCATTTATTATTTTTGTAAAAAATATTATGGATTTTTTATCTAGATTTTTTAATACAATATTAGGTATACCATCGTCTCCAGGAGTACTCCTATTTTTCCTAGATTTAATTATATTTTTAACTTCTCGAGGTGTGGATAATTTAATATCATTGCTTTTGTGGTTTGAATCATTATATTGATTCACAAAAGAATTAACATAATTTGTGAATGTGATTTGACCTATATTATTATTTTGTTTGTGAATGTTCTCAAATACATCTGCTATAACATTAGCTTTATGTTCATTATCAAAAATATACGTAGAATTTATTTTTAAATTAGGCATGATTTCTTTTTTCTTAGTGAATTTTCTTGCGATATACCACACTTTATTTTGATCCATATTAGTTCTCTCAATTTTTTTATTCCACAGTTGGTTCCTATATATTCCAATATTAGAAGAAATGATCTTGGTTAATTTATTCAGTAGTGTTTTCATTTGGGGATCATTATTATTTTGCCATAATTTTCTTATTCTGTTTTTGTATTTGATCATATGTAAAATATGATCGGGAAGTTTGTCATATGTTACGTTATTTACTTTAGGAATTGATAGTTCCATTGAGTTTTGAATTATTGTTGTAAATGTTTGGACCGCTATATCTATTTCAGGTATTGAATCAATGTGTTGTTTAATGCCTATTTTTACGTTCATATTATGTCTGAATAATTCCCAGTTGGCTTTTCTGAAGTCAAATTTCGTATTATTTTCACTATTAATTTCAATTTCATGCAATGGAATGGATATGATAACGGGGTTGTGATCGGAATTGGTTTCAGATATTGTATATGGTAAATAATGTGTATGAATATTTTTTGTAATGATAGATCAATAATGGAAGGAGTTTGCAAACTATTAATAGGATATCTAGTTGGAGAAGAAGTATAATGTAATGTGATGTCATTTGAGTTTTGTACAAGAAAATTATAAAGACGTCTTCCGTTAGTATTATTATTAATACAATTCCAGAACTCATGTCGTGAATTGAAGTCACCAGCAATTAATATTTTAGTATTTAAATTGAGTATATTAGTTAAATGGAACAGAATGTTGTTAATTCATTGTTAATGTTGATATTTATTGCTATCGCTTCAGCTGATTTTAAGTTTGAAATTTGTATCTGTTTATATTTAATATTATATTTAATTGCCATGCACATACTTCTTTTACCAGTTTCTGTGATATCACATCTAATTATGTTGTATCCAGGTATATATATATTTTTAACTTCCCGTAGGGTAAGTTATAGTAATCGCAAAAAAATCGAAAATGAAAATTTTTATATATCTTTACATTTCAGAGGTTTCTGAACATTTTGGCATACCTTAGAAAAAATGGATGTATGTGTGTGTGTGTGTGTGTGTGTGTGTATGTGTGTGTGTATGTATGTATGTGTGTGTATGTATGTGCGGATACAAATTTTCGTCGACGATTTCGGGAACACGGATCAACCGATTTGAATAATTCAAAAAACATTCGATTCGTATTGATAAGGAGACGTGCTGATTAGTTTTTGGCGAAGGCAGGTCTAGCCATTCCAAAGATACGGGGCAAAAAGTGCCAGAAACGGTACATCCGTTTTTAAGAGAACGGAGCGTCCGATTTGAATAATTCAAAAAACATTTTACTTGTATTGACAAGATGAAGAATTGTTCCAATTTTCATAAGAGCAGGTTTAGCGGTTTCGGAGATCTAACGAAAAAAGTAAAAAAATGAGCCATTTGGCGGTCAAAAATGATCATTAGACATATGCACATCAAATTATCAGATATTTTGTAGAAATTTTAACAATAAGTATACATTTTGTTAACATTCCTATGGGTTCCGTACCAATGCTTATGCGTTAGGCGGCGGCGCGCCACTTGCGCTGTGACAATTCTTCTCTATGCAGTTCAAGCAGTACGATTGCATTGAAAAAAAGTTCAGAATTTCCAAAATATGTCAAAATGAAGAAAACATTTTTCTTTTCAAAAAAATTTTTTGTTTTCAAAAAAAAATTTTTTCTTTCAAAAAAAATTTTTTTTTCAAATAAATTTTTTTTTCAAAATATGGTAATTTTTTTATCAAATTTATAGTTTTTCAAAAATCTAATTTTTTCGAAGTAATTTTTTTTTCAAAAATGTTAATCGTTTTTAAAAAAAATAATAATTTTGGGTACGGGAAGTTCCAGCAATTTGCCTTAAGGCACGATGCCCTAATTGCCTTAAGACAGAATTCCACTTACAGCTAGTATTATTAGTTTTCAGTAAAGTTTCTGATATGAATACAAGATGTATATCATTATTTGTTAGTATATGGTTTAGTTCTACTAAATTTTTTGTAATGCCATTTGCATTCCAATACATAATATTAAATTTAGATTCATTTATATACATGATGAAATGAAACATTGAAATACTAAACTTTGTTTTTCTTTAACCGTTGTTGTTTTTTTAATGTCATTTGCTAATTTCAGTAAGGTTTGAAGTGTATATTTAACAGTAGGATCTGAAAATAATTCTTTTAAGTCTTTAAGTGTATCAAACATGTTACTCGTCGGGAATTCGTCTGTGTTTGTGTTGTTGTCAGTGTTTACATTCTGTCTTGGTAGGTTGGGGAAGTTATGTAATGATTGGGAATATGATTTCAAAAGTGGTTTAGGTGTGGGAGCTGGTATGTAAGAAATGGTATTTGTAGAATTTTTTCTTCTTTCATTTTTCTCGGTGCGTTTTTCAAGATATTCTCTGAAATATCGGCATTCATTAAAATTGGCTGGGTGATTTCCAGAGCAATTTACACATATAGGTAGTTCATTATCAGTTTTAGGACACTCTCCAGGGGCATGTTCTTTAGTGCATTTAACGCATCGAAATTTCATATTGCAAAATGCTGATGTGTGACCAAAATATTGGCAACGGTAACATTGTGGCACTCTCTGAGATTTAGAAATTAAACGTTCCCACGATATTTTATGTCCAGATATGTGGTTAATTATTTTGAATACATTTAAATCTTGTTCAAAATTTAAAAATAATATATGAACCGGGAGATCGTGTTTAATGCCGTTCACAGTCTTGGTCATTCTTAATATTTTTTTAACTTTAATATTTCTTTTATTTAGAAAATCATAAATTTCTTCATTTTCAACATATGGAGGTATACCTTTAGCTACTATTTTTTTATCACTATGTAAGGGATAAGTAAAATATTGGATTTTATCATCTGTTAGTCGTTTTTGTATTTGGCAGTAATCATGTTCATTATATGTAGAAATTAAGTAATTTTCTATGCCACGGTATTGTGACAGTATTTGATCCTTACTAATTTTCTGGAGTTCATTTATATTTATTGTTCGGTAATTTACTCTTAATTATAATAGGAGGCATTTTAATTCTTTGAGTAATATTAGTTGTATCTTTACCTGCTGTTGTGTTTTCTATCCTGTCACCGTTAATAGATCGTTTTCTGCTTTTAGCAGATTGTAAGTCTTCTTCAGGACCATTTGAGTCATTATTTAAAAGGCTAAATCTATTTTTGGTCTCGTAGTCACTATTTACAGTAGTTCCGTTACCTTTCGTTATTCCTTGTGAGGTCGATGGTTGGTTATCATCATCAGAAAGTTCCATATTTGTGTTATTCTTATTTTTTAATGTACTTAACAAACCTGTGACATATTCGGTGTTCGTATTCGATGTGTCGTTCAGAATGTTATCCGTTTCTACAAGAGGTAATCCTCCATTGTAGTCAATCTTTGGCCCCCCCGAAGGGAGCATTTAATACGAATTGCAAAAATACAGTTGTAGTTTTTAGTTCAAAACACTGGTAAATTATTATTATTGCACTCACTTGTTCGATTTACGGTTATATAATATTTTACGATGTATTCACTTTGAGGTCTGAGACCAGAATGAAAAAAAAAAGATTAACATACAGGCCAAAAGCGACACTAAGGTCGATCGCACGCAGTGACATAAACAACTTTGCTCAGCGTTCGAATCTGAACAAATCACAAAATTCCTTTTATGTATATTCTTTGTATATACACGTGCGTGGTACAATTAACTTACATTTACAATACATTAAATTATAAATTTATATATTTGTGTGAAACGTACAATGTTACTACCACTATCAGTACTAGTAGCAAAGTCATAACTGCCTTGTAATTCATCACTAATTTTTTTTTTTTGAAGACATTATAATGAGTATTTTTTTAAAACTTCTTACAAACGATGTATGCTTATGCCTCACCAAGTTTCGGAAATGTTTTATTTATGTTTTGTCCGACGACTCTAAGGCGCCTTATTCGCGTTATGACCGATAACATAGCGACACTGAGATATTTGCGTTTGAGCCTAAAACCTTACGACGCCTCTGATGCGTCATATTTGTGTTTGGGCCGATAACCTTGCGACGCCTCTGAGGCGTCTTTGTAAGAATACCTCAGCTGATGGATTATTTTGCATCTGGACACGTTTATTTTGAAAACAAATATGCTGCAATGTATTTACATGCCTCCATAGTATTGAATACTTTTGATATATTTATTTTATATGCATTTCCAATATTTTGATCAATTACAACTTTGGGGACGGCTGTCCACCTCAGTGGACAAACATACTCTGTGAGGCACAGGCTATTTTATAAATAATGACTCACTTTGCATCGAAAAGTTTAATAAATTACATATAGCAATGATAAACAGTGTTCTATTTTGAAAATGATGTTAAGTTATTTTAATAGTAGTTTTAGACTTTTTCTTTGCTATATAGTCTTTTTTTTTAATATGTAAAACGAATGAGCGCTTTTAAATATGCAAAACGACTGGTAAATTTTGTGAATTTAGCGCCGAAAATAGTGATGAATGTGATGATGCTATTATCCAACTAACAAAAAGAAGAAATCCTACAAATTAAATGAAGAGTGGAAAGACATTAGCGAATGTACCGATTTTTCTTCAATAATCGAGTTTGACATACATCAACAAGCACCCTGACTACAAATACCAAGCAATATAAGACATCCAATAGATTATATTACTTTATTTTACAAATAAAATAAGACAGAAAAGCACCAGGAGGAAGGTGGCGAACAACATTTTATTGTAAAACATGTCAAAATCAACCAACTATTCATTTTGGAAATTGTTTTGAACGTCACCATTCTTTATAAAATAATCAAAAATAAATTAATATTAAAAATGTATGTCCTTCAATGACCACAAATTTTTATCAAACAAATTGCATAACATACACAATGAAATTCAGTTTACAGCCGGTAAAGTAGATTGTTTTGAAAAAGGTGCCGTCCCAAAAGTGTTTTTTTTTTTTTTTATTTTTATTTTTATTGGCTTCCTCTTATTATACAATTATAATAACATACATTTTAACTTAAATATTTTCTATATAATTTTAAATATACATATTTATATTTTAATTTTTGATCTAACTAAAAATTCATATATTACTCTATAGCTATTCTTATTACAAATTAATAGATCTAAGTTAAACGGTTTGATAATATCTAAATTTCTATATATATAATTTAACATTCTTTTTCTGTTTTCTTTATATTTTTTACATTCCAGAATTATATGTTCCAGAGTACCTTCTTCCTCTCCACATTCACATATATCTGAATTTATCACTTTTATTCTATGCAAGTGTTTCGCATAGCTTCCGGGTTTGGTTCTTATCCTACTGATGGTGACAATAAAACTTCTTTCTTCATTTTTAAACTCTTCAAACCATGGTTTAAACGATAAACAGTCATTATATAATTTGTAATGTCTTCCTTTTCTTTGCGATGTTTCTCTCCATACTTCTTTCCATCTCTCCTCTGATTTAATTTTAATTTTCTTAATTATGTCACCATATAAGCATTTATTATATTTTTGTCCGCTTACACTTGCTGTTTTTGCCAGTTCATCAGCCTTTTCGTTTCCTTCCACACCTATATGACCTTGTACCCATCCAATATTTATGTTATTTCCAATCCCTGTAATTATCTCTATATCATTCAATATTTCAAAATATATTTTTTCTTCAAATTCTATTGTATTCATGAACTTCTCTAATTTATTTACACAACTTAAACTATCTGTTAAAATCATAGTTTTTTTATACTTATTCATTTTAGCTATTCTAACAGCTTCACGAATAGCTATTAGTTCTGCCGAATAAATAGAAATAAACTCCGGGAGTTTATAATATATTGGTATTTTTTCCTTTTCAATCCATATTGCACATCCAACTCTATGTGAAACATTATTTCTCGACCCATCCGTTTATAAAATTATACTATTAGGTCCATCGTGTTCTATCCACTTTTTATACTCTTTTTTGACTACAATCGTTCTTTTATTATAATACAGTTTTTCATAATATGGATGAACTCTATGGACTACGTTAAATTTCCTATAATCCTTTAAAAATTGAAAACTGCTTAGAATGTCTGGTACTTTTTTGTTCATCCAATATGTGCTCCTGTCTATACATCTCCATATTTCCATCAGTTTGTAATTCAACACAGATTCATTATTTATTATGTTTTTCAAAATATATTTATCACATAAGAGCTTTCGTCTTATTTCTAATGGCATTTCTCCACTTTCCAATAATAATACATTTGTTGGCGTTGACTTCATTGCTCCTATACATATTCTAAGACATCGATATTGAATCTTGTCTAAATCTTGAATTTTTCTACTGTTACTAATTATCCAAGAGCCATAATCTAATTTTGGTCGAATTAATACTCTATATAGGTTTAATGCTGAACTTGGATGTAAACCATTCCAAGTTTTATTTAACATTCTTAATATATTTATACTTTTTTCTGTCTTTTTTTTAATACTTTCTATATGTGTCTTGAATGCCAACTTTTGATCTAGATAAATTCCTAAAAATTTATTTATTTCTTGAACTTTTATATTATAATTTTTTGTTTGAATGCTTGTTGGGAAATTTCTTTTATTATGTCTAGTGAATATACCAATCGTACTTTTTTCTTCTGATAATGTTAAACCATTTTTGCTCAACCATAAATTGTATAAATCAATATTGTTTGTCATAATCTCCAAAGCATCTTTTAATGTTTTCCTTTCTACATAAATCACAACATCATCAGCATATTGTAAGATCTTTGTTCCAGGTACCCAAATTTTTTCTAAGTCATAAGCATATAAAGCATATAATAAAGGACTCAGTATATCCCCTTGCGGAAGTCCTTTGTATAAGTATCTTTCATATTTTCTATCATTCATCTCTATAACTATTTTTCTTTGGAAAACATTATAAATTATACTTCGTACAAAAATTAATGGCAAACCTAACTTTAATAATTTATCCATTAAAATATTAGGTATTACATTGTCATAAGCTCCCTTTATATCACTAAATAGTGCTACAACATATGTATTTTTAGAAAATGCCAAATATATGTCACTAATAAATATACTTAAATTATCCATTGTACTATGTTTTCTTCTGAAACCAATTTGAGTTCTTGGGAATGTTTTATTATGTTCCAACCACCATTCTAGCCTCCTATTTATCAATCTATCTTTTATCTTGGCTATGCACGAGCTTAAAGTTATTGGTCTATAGGCATCTATTTCATTTCTATTTATATTTGGTTTTCTTAATAAAATCACTTTATTAACATGCCAGTCATCAATTAATTCAGGCCTCTTCCAATATTTATTAATTATCCTTAGTAATATTTGTTTACCTTTCTCTGGAAGGTTTCTTAACATTGAATATTGAATATTATTTAATCCAGGCGCTGTATCCGTTCTTTTATTCCAGGTTTTTTCTAGTTCCCATTTTGTAAACGGTTTACTTAATAAATCATTTTCCATTTCCGCATACCCATTTAAATCTTCATCAATATTGTAACTAACTCCTGGTGGTGCTATTTTGTCTACTAGAACATCTAATACATCATCACTACATTTTGATACATTTCCCGATTCACCCATATTTAGCATAGATCTTACCATTTTGAAAACTTTCCTAGCGGGCGTTTTAGGTTTTATATTATTTATATAATTATTCCAGCTTTCTCTTTTTTTCAATTTGAAAATTCTTCTTACTTTTGCCTTGAATCTATTACATTCCATAAAGTTTTCCCAGTTTGCATTATTTCTGTATTTTGCTTCTATTTCTCTTCGTTTTTTAATTAAATCCAAGCACTCATTATCAAACCACATTGGTCTTCTGGTTTTATTCCTCACCTTATTAATTTGTATACTGCTGTTAGCTGCACTATCAATCCAATCTAATAATTCACTATAACTAATTTCTGTTGTAGAATTATCTATCTTTTCGCATTTTTCTTCTATAACGGATTTATATTTATCCCAGTCTGCTCGTTTACAATTCCATTTTCTTACTGATGTATTTATATATTTGTCATTTTTCACATTAAGTTCAACATGGATTGGAAAATGATCAGATCCCAGTGACTCCTTTTGCACTTCCCACTTTATCTTATTTATTATTTCTGATGAACATAAAGTTATATCAACCACCGTTTTTGTATTTTTGAATACCAGAGTCGGACTTCCATTGTTCACTAAATATAAATTGTTTTCTTCAATTGATTCCAATAGTTCATTACCATATCTATCACTATATGAGCAACCCCACGCATAATTGTGAACATTAAAATCTCCCATAATGATACAAGGTTTTGGAATTTTACAGAATAATCTATTCCATTGCTCTTTTGAAATATTCGTTTTGGGAACAACATACAATGATATCAAATAAATTTTTTCCTTATTAACGTTAACTTCTGCTGCACACATTTGACAATTATTATCTTCGACTGATTCAAAATTTATTTCATATTCCCTACTATCTATATTTTTATTTATAAATAATGCCGACCCTCCTTTATTATCGTTCCTATCTTTTCTTATACAATTAAAATTTTTTAGATTATACTGCCTGTTCTTATTGAACCAGGTTTCTGATAATGCTATTATATCTAATTGTTTATTATATAACCACTCTTCTAAACTTTCTTTATTTGCATAAAACGATCTAATATTCCATTGCATTATTCTCATAATTTAATCCTTATATATATAAAAAATAATAACAATAATTAATTAATTAATTTAACATTACTTAACCAAATAAACAAATAAATACAATAGAACCTTAACTATCTTCTTATTATTTCTTTTTCAATATATATTTATATATATATATATATATATATATATATTTTTAAATTTTAAATTTTAAATTTATACCTACATACTCACACATTAATCTTTGCTAAATAAATAATTAATCAATTCCTTCAGAATAAACCATTTCTAATGATTTTTTTTCACTACCTTTACCTAAACTTTCTAAAACTAATTCTAATTTTGTTTTTATTAAATTCATATTTTCTTCTTTATTTACATCTATCCCATATCTCTGATCCTCTAGTTTTTTAATTATATTCATAATATCACTTCTCAATTGTATCCTCTGTGCAGTTGATATTTCTCTAATCTCATTTCTTTTATTCCTTCTGTTTGAGTTAGTACTACCATTTCTTTCTACTAAATCTACCCCTGACCGATGTTCAAAATTTCTGTTGTAAAAATTTCTCATATTATTCCTATTATATGGCTTATTTATTCTCATTAACACTTCTTTGTCATAATATTCTTCTTTTTCCTTCCAATTTGATAGTATTTGATACCTATTACTACTTGATGTACTTGAATTCCGTGCAGTGGTATTAATGATTTCTGGGTAACTACTGTCATATGTTTTAAACTGATTGGTGTTACCAACTGCTTCAGCGTATCCAATGTTTTGCACTATCTTTCTTGTTTCGGAATATGTTATATTCTGCATTGCCATAATCTCTTTAATTTTTTTATTTTTCAAGTAAACCTCACAGCCTTTATCATCCGTTAGATGATTTCGATAACATAGACCGCATATCACTAATTCACTTTTACATACCTCCATTTTATGTTCCTCTGCACACTTTTTACAACGTATTTTACTTTTACATTGGGCCTGTACGTGACCATACCTCCAGCAATTGTGGCACTGTATTACTTTCTGAATAAATGGTTCAACCCTACAACTCACTGAATGTATATAAACTCTTTCCGGTAATTTATTACCTCTAAATACAATTTTGACTCGTTGTGATCTAACCTTTTTTGTTTCATTATTTCTACCCTTTAAACATTTAATTGCCAAAACTTCACAATCACTTCGAATACTGCTCAATATTTCTTTTTCATCTATTTCTGGGTCAATATCAAAGATAATTCCCGATCTCATTAATTTGTGTCTAGGTATATATGCATTTATGTTAAATATTTCTAATAAATTTTCTCTTATTATTCTATTTGCACTCTTATAATTTTTCAATACTATATTTATTTTATTTTTACCGATTGATCTGATTTCTTCTATATCTTTACTCAAATTTATTAAATGTTTATGAAAGATTCTTCCTACTGCCATTGGGTGAAATCTTCCAATATTTTTATCTTTACTCTCAGCATGCACTATGAATGGGCCTTCATCCGTTTCTTGATAAAATTTCATTTCTTTAATAGTTTCCATGTCCTTTACACACATATTATACCAATTATTATTGTTTTCATTGTTTTCATTTACTACTGAATTACTATCACTAGTTTGATTTGCATTTGCCTCTTCAATTACATCTGCTTTTAACTTTTTATTTGTACTTTCCGATCTGTCATTTATTGAATTATTACCAGTCATTACATTATTTTCATTATAAATTCTATATGTTTCACCATCTTTCCTATTAATTATTCCCGATTTATCTCTAATATTAGTAGTATCATTTACCCAATGAATTTTGTCACCTTCTGTGACATAATATGTATTATTATCCCACTCCAATTCACTTTCACTACTTGTATTTATATCAACATCTGATAACGATTGTGACTCACCGCCACCCGGGTCAGGTGGCTCGGTATCCATAATAACCCGTTATAATTTCTTCTATTCACTACAATCAAAATTATACTATTAAATAAATATTTTGAACGATGTGCTCACTACGGCTGTCGGAACTCGACTGACCAAAAGTGTTAAAAATTAATATATGGCATTCGATAGATATTATTGTTATTCAAAAATATTATTTGTAATGACACACGCAGACACCTCTTACCACAGTAGTAGAGACTGGTGCCACTTTTTTGTTTTTGATATACATATTATAATGTTGTTGATTTACCAGTTAGCTTGGTGAAAGTAAATTAAATACTAATTTGAACATTTGTCTACGTGCAAATACTGAAATACTGTCCTTAAATATGATAGATTAGTTAAAAATCCAATTTTATAAAATTGCGAGTGTAACAACCATCCAAACCCACAGGGGCGGTTGTGTCAGTCACTAGGGTGACCATACGTCCCGGATTTGCCGGGACAGTCCCAATTTTCCACCTTGCGTCCCGCCTTTACCTAAAAGCAATATTTGTCCCAGTTTTAGATGTTTTGTCCCGAATTTATATTTCAACAAGAAAATTTGAATCAAAAAAATGCGCATATAAATTTTTAGCTCATCAACTCCTTGCTCTCACACGCACTATAATCCGTCTCGGATTTCATGCGAAAAAATATGGTCACTTTACAGGCATGAAAATTGGTTAAAAACAATAGGTATAAACACCAAAATGGTTTAAAACAACTTTTATCATCGTTAATAACAATAAACAAAGCTTTTTTTTTATTTATTTTTACCAGCAATCAGAACCTTACGTTCAATGAGCTGTTGGGCTGAAACTTCTCCTTAATCCGTATTTTTTAACCGGTAACCCAATGGTTAATCCATCCATATTTGATGATTTTGTTATTAGAATTAATTTAATAGGGCTGACTTTTTATTGGTGCAGCAATGCCGGGTGAGGGCCATTTTCACTTGGAAACATATTGCTATCTATATTTCCAAGTGAAAATCGTTGTCACTGCTGCCTGACAACAGGCTGCTCGAAATGGGTATCGAACCCGGGACCTCTGATTCAGGTCCCGTCGCTCTAAACCGCTTACTTACGGGCGAGCCCAAACAAAGCTTATGAAGAAAATATAATACTATAACAACACATTTTATTTTTAAAAAAAGTTAACAAGATTTTCTTGTGAGATCTTTTTTTTTCTTATATTAAATTTTCCTTCTTTTTACTCTTTTGTATTTTGACTTAGTTAAGTTAGTTTTTTTATACAAAAATATTCACCTGTAAAGTACAAGAAATACATGTCACAGACGTACCCAACGCACAGTTTTGAAAACAATTTATTATTATGACTAAACTAAATTATGTACGTAAAATCTAATTGCTGGTAAATAACTACTAATGTTTAGCTTGCGGCAGAATAACAAACAAAAAGTAATCTGTCTGTATACAAGAAACAGTTATTATTAAAATTAATCAAACAATGAAACTTTATTTGGCTTTTCAAACGCTATGCAATCTTCAGATCATGTTGATGTAAAGCACTGTCTGAAAGCAACAATGTAAACATGTTCGAACAATCATACTTCATATTTCTCGCTTTGAACCATATCTCAAAATTAGTATAGTTTAGCTGTTATGACGACTGTCACTACCGTACCCAGTCTTCTCTACTGTATGATTATAATCTTCTACCGAAATCTAACCTTTAAAATTTAGAATATAACAAAAGCTAAATACCAAAATAATAATAATGGACCAATCCTCCCAGGCACAAATATTCCGAAAAACCCTTTTTAATCTAAATGTTAATTTATTTTGTCGTGGTTGAAGCAATACTGAAAAGTACATTTTAAATCTTCTGATGTGTTGCAATGTTGCGTTTAAATTTACATACAAATGAATAGGGAAGTTTGAGACAAATGTAGAAATTAAAGTCAAAAGTGAGAAAAAAACTTAAAAAGTTTTATACGCGTACACACACACATACACACACACATATATATATATATATATATATATATATATATCATACATATATATATATATATATACTAGATGACCCGATAGACGTTGTCCTGTGTCCATATCTACGTTTTCTTAATATCCTATACTAATATTTATACTGTTCAGTTAAAAATAATTATTATTGTTTTTCGAGTCACCAATATATGAGTGATGTTAAATGTAGAACTGTTTCAAATGAAATGATTATAATCAAATTGCGCAGTTAACACTTTAATTATCCCTTTAACAAATATTAAAATATGTTCAATAAAATTTTAATTAAAAATTATACACTGCGATTTATAGAACAAATTTATTTCCAATAGCTCAATTTATTTTAATGCATTTAAGAATTATAATATATTTTCAATCATACCTGTAGATGTGAATGTATAAATGATTGATTTTTTGATTATTCACGACTCAAACATTGATTTTCTACATTTTCCAATCACACAAAAAAACATCGTCTGCCTTTATGATGTTGTATTTATTGTCATAGCATAAAATACACGTGTTAAAAATTGAAATCGAATGTTTTTTAAATTATTTAAATCGGTTGATCGGTGTTCTCGAAATCGTCGACAAAAATTTGTATCCGAACACACACACACACACATACATCAATTTTTTTCTAAGGTATGCCAAAATATTCAGAAACCTTTGAAACGTCGAGAAATGCAAAAATTTTCATTAGCGATTTTTTTGCGATTACTATAACTTACCCTACGGGAAGTTAAACATTAGTTTTGTATTGATAAGGAAACGTGCTGATTAGTTTTTAGCAAAGGCAGGTGTAGCCGTTCCGAAGATACGGGGCAAAAAGTGCCGAAAACGGTAATTCAGTTTTTAAGAGAACGGAGCGTCCGATTTTAATGTAGCACTTATAAGTTTAAAGTATGTATTCATAATATATAATATATTATTCATTTGAAAGGATTATAAAACAATTATTGATTATTTTTATTTCTCGAATGTTTAATAACGATACGGTTAGTTCCAGCAATTTGCCTTAAGGCTCAACTAGTAGGGAATGTTATCCTTGCTTCCGGCTTAAAATAGCGTCTCTTAGCGCAATATTCATTACATCAACTGTATTATATTTGTTGAACTTTAGGTTTATTTGTGCCAAATTATGAAAGTGCAATTAGTGATGTCCTAATGATGTGCTAATTAGTTGAATTTTTCAAAAGTTCAAAATTATTCTGCAAATTGGCAAACGTGTTAAGGAAAGTGCACATTAAGTTTAATTATAGTCAGTAGTATACTATACCGGCGGCCATAAAAAGGTTTTTTTATTAGTGAATAAACTAGTAGTGGATGGCATTAGTGAATATGCTAGCAGTGCATGGCTCCGTTCTTTTAAAAGTTGAGTTACCGTTTTTGGCACTTTTTGCACCTGCTTTTGGCAAAAACTAATCAGCACGTCTCTTGTATCCTGCATCAGTAGAAAGCGAATGTTTTTTGAATAATTTAAATCGGTTGAACCGTGTTCCCGAAATTGTCGACGAAAATTTGTATCCGCACACACACACATACATTCATTTGCCAAAATGTTTAGAAACCTCTAAAACGTAAAGATATATACAAATTTTTATTTTCGATTTTTTTGCGATTACTATAACTTATTTTAGGGGCAGAGCCGGTCCTGCCTTGCATGCGATGCATGCAAAAAATGCGGGCGCACGCCTTAGGGGGCGCCAAAACGAGATTCGGAAATTAAATTTAAAATATATTATTCGTATTTTTTTTTAATATAAAATCTAGAATACTTAACAGATTATAATAAACAATCTAACTTAACTATGAATACGTAGAAACAGAAAGCATATTCAGTTTGCAAAGTGATATATGTAGAAACAATTAATTACTCATGCAAATTAGTACATTATTGTTTAATTTTTCTTCGATCGAAGTTAACGTGGAATTGAAAAAGAAATTATCTAGTGTTCAATACTGTAAGCGCAAGCCTACGAAAGTTTAAATTATTGGCCATTATTGATGAAAAATTGCCAGCTGATTTAGTTTGAACGGAACTTGTTAAAAGAAAATAGACACAAATTATAATAAAAATCATCAAATTTATTGAATGTCCTTTACTGGACAGTTGTAAATAAAAGAGATAATAATAATAAAAAAAATATAACAGAGAAAAATGGAAAATGGGAAGTCAGTGCTTAGTTAGGTTTATGGAAATGGAGCAAATATGAAAAATGAAAGCAAAATTAACTAAGCAGAAATAATACAGTTACAAATATATTTGTGTTTTGTTTTCGATATAGTTCAGGAAATATGTAATTACTTTGCATCTTTTAAAATACGTTAAAAATTTAACTTTAAAACAACAATCTGATATTCTGAATCAGATGGGAAAGTAATTATGAATACAATTTGGCTTTACGATATTAATAAGTTACTGATGCAATTTTGGATATTGTAAAGAATGAAAAAAAAATTAAAATAAAATTTTTAAAATTTAACATGAAAAATGAATGTTATGTTTAACAATAAAAATGAGTTTAATGAAATGAGTTAAATGTTTCAAAACCCAAATATTAATATTACATATATGTTAGAAATACTTGAAAATATAAAATATTTAATTATGGTCAACCCGCAAATCGCTACGATTTTCTAACTAAAATTAAAACCAATGTATTTTATACGCTTTTAGATTATTTCTCATTTTTTGTGTGAATTTACGTAAATATTCATATAATTTTAATGATAAATGTAAATGTAATGATAAAACAGTTAAAATTATTGGGGGGGGGCGCTAGAACAAATCTTGCATGCGGGCGCTGAGGACCCCAGGACCGGCCCTGCCTAGGGGAATTTGAAAAATTCATACACACACATACCTATATATATATATATATATATATATATATATATATATATATATTTATATATATATATATATATATATACAGAGTGGTCCGGCTTGCGGGTAAAATTTTGTACACCGATATCTGAAAAAAAAGTAAAGTTAAGAATTTTTTAACAACAATATTTGAAAATAGAGAGAGAGAAAGATGTATAATAAACAGCCATCACCTTGTTTCTTATGACGTTACTATCGGAAAATAAACGGCAATGTTTAAAAAATCATAACAAAAGTTATACAGTTTATAGTCTTTTTTGTTGTGGGCAGTATTGTTTAGTTTGCGAGACCTTTATAACTTTTAAGCATACGATCGAGGAGCCTGTTGTCCAGTGACACCGGTTTTTACTTGGAAATATAGATAGCAATATGTTTCCAAGTGGAAATAGCCCTGATCGGCATTGCTGCACCAATAAAATGTCATCACTATTACAATAATAAATATTATCACATAGAGATAAGACAACTGTTCTGGTTGCCATCTATAATATAACAAACGTAATTTGTAAGAAATTCATCACAACAGCTCATAGGACCCATACGTTCTGATCGCTGTTAAAATAAATAGATAAAAAAGTATACGTTATTTATTTGTTTTATATAATGTATTTTTATTTCTTAATTTTCATTCTTAGATGTGAGTGGGGCAAAGGACTAACTAACCCTTTACTCTGGCAATTGTATAAACAACAATAAAAAAATAGTAAATACAAGAGGAAATTAAGTTGACAAAAACAATTTTACAAGAAATTATTCAAATAAATACTTATAAAAACTATGCTGATGACTATATTTGACAAAATTATCAATTAAGGTTGTATACAGTGTTATCTTTGTAAAAAATGTAACCATGAAATTTATATTTTGCATTAGTTGAATAGCGTAGCTATAATTACGAAAATCACTTTAAAATTAAAAATAAGACATTTCATCTGTTTGCCCAGTCTATGCCCGTTTTTACACAGCCTATGGTGTAAAAAGGAACATGTGGCTTGGAACGTGGAAATAAACGCATTTCCACAAGCAACAATTATCTAGGAGGTTCACTGAACATAGTCACACGTCTCAAAATTAAGTAAAGTGAAGAATTTTTCAACAATAATATTTGAAATTGGAGGGAAAAAGAAAAAGATGCATAACTAGCCATCACGTTGGTTCATACGTTGTAAAGATACTTATTTTTGGAATATCGATATTACCTAGCTAGCTACCGATCGGTAATGGACCTTCTCACCCACGGTTCTTCTCGCCCCCCATCAATAAAAATTAAAAATATTTCAATAAAACGTTATTACTTATTGTCAATTTTTTTCTATATTGAGTATTTTTATTTCTCGAGTGCTTAATTACGGTATGGACAGTTCAAACAAATTGCTTTAAGGCACAGTATGACTTACACAACTAGTGTTATATTATAGGTTTTATTAAATATGATCGTATTTGTTTTTATGTGCTGTAAATTAAAAATTGTAGCTCCTAACGATTGTGCGCTTTAACTTCAATGTGTAGTACTTAGACACAAGCTCAAAACTGGAAAGTTTGTCATAAGATTTACACAACAAATCCTGCAACATTATCATCTTTGCCAAAGCTAAATATAATGAATGGTCTCGAGTACGGAAGTAAAGGCCGTATAATTCTTGATTATTTATAATATATTTTAAATGGTAGTGGTAAGACGTAATTATTGCAGAGCATAGCATAATACTAACAAAAACTATAGTTAACTTCCCGTAGGGTTTGTTATAGTAATCGAAAAAAAAACGAAAATGAAAATTTTCATATATCTTTACGTTTCAAAGGTTTCTGAACATTTTGGCATACCTTTAAAAAAATTTATGTATGTATCTGTATATGTATACACACAGTGTATGTGTATGTATGTGCGGATACAATTTCTCGTCGACGATTTTGAGAACACAGATCAACTGATTCGAACGATTCAAAAAGCATTCGATTTCTATTGATAAGGAAACGTGCTGAATAGTTTTTGGCAAAGGCAAGTCCAGCCGTTCTGAAGATGCGGGGCAAAAAGTACCAAAAATGCTAAATGTTAATTTTTGAAAAAACTGAGCGTCCGATTTGAAAAATTTAAAAAACATTGCATTTGTATTGACGAAATGAAAAACTGGTAAACGGCAAACGGCAGGTCTAGCCGTTTTGAAGATCCAACTAGTGGGGAGCATTGGCATTGTGCCTTAATGCAAATTGCTGGAACTTTCCGTACCAAAAATTATTATTTTTTTAAAATCGATTGACATTTTTGAAAAAATTAGATTTTTGAGAAACTATAAAATTGACAAAACATTACTTTATTTTGAAAAAAAAAATTATATGAAAAAAAAAAAATTCTTGAAAAAAAAATGTTTTCTTCGTTTTGACATATTTTGGAAATTCTAAACTTTTTTTCAAAGCAATCTACTGCTTGAACTGCATACAGACGAAATATCAAAGCGCGTAAGCGCCGCGCCGCCGTCTAACGGATTAACATTGGTACGGAACCCATAGGAATGTAAACAAAATATATACTTATTGTTACAATCTCTATAAAATATCTGATAATTTGATGTGCATATGTCTAATGATTATTTTTGACCGCCAAATGGCATTTTTTTTACTTTTCTTACTAGATTTCCAAAACCGCTAGACCTGCCTTCATGAAAATTTGATAAATTCTTTATCGTATTCTTGCAAGTAAAATGTTTTTTGAAATATTCACACCGGACGCTCCGTTCTCTTAAAAACTGAGTTACCGTTTTTGGCACTTTTTGCCCCATATTTTCGGAACGGCTAGACTGCCTTTGCCAAAAATTAATCAGCACGTTTTCTTATCAATACGAATCGAATGTTTTTTTATTTATTCAAATCGCTTCATCCGTGTTCCCGAAATTGTCGACGAAAATTTGTATCGGCACACACACATACACGCACACACACACATACACACACATATACACACACATATACACACACATACACACATACATCTATTTTTTTCTAAGGTATGCCAAAATGTTCAAAAGGTTTCGAAACGTAAAGATATATAAAAAAAATTATTTTCGATTTATTTACGATTTCTATAACTTGCCCTACGGGAAGTTAATAAAGAACAAAAAAATTTGAATCTTAAGTAAGTTAAGTACGACATGTCCCAGTTTTGATAGTTATAATTTAATTAAATCTGCGCTTGTTGAGAAGTGTACAATTTTGAGATCAAGCCCGTAAGCCTTTTCTTCTTTTAATTGGTAAGTATGGTATAAGGCGTTAGTTTTTTTTAGATGTCTGGATAAAGTTCAAAATTGGTCTACAGAAAAACATATAATTTTGAATGTATTGCTAGCTAAACATCTCAGGAAATATTGATCATATGGATTTATTTCATGTAATTGATTTGACATATCATTAATATCTTTAACTCCGTACATATTACTCAGATCCCTCTTAGTAATTGGAGCTGGTTTAACTACGTTGTCATCATTTACTGTGTCTAATGATTAAATGGCCAAAAATCTGTTTTGGATTTTGATATCTATTCTTTATGGTTCATATGATGTTTTTCTTTTGTTGAAATTGACTACTTGCCATGAATTAGGATGTTTTGTGATATTAGATTGTGTTCGAGAGAGCCATGTAGTTGAGTTATTGCTGGTTCATAATACTTTCAGCATTGAGTCAGAATCTGATGTAGATGGACGCAGCGAGATCTTTTCCGTTGCAAATATGTTGGTTCGACCTTCTTCGCGGGGTATCTTGCAATATTTGCTCGATCCAATAACGGTCCTCCGTAGTTTTGGTATTTCGGTGGGGTTGCTGTTCAATTTCATTTAGATTTAGTCTTGTTGTTATATATTGATTAATATGTAAGACATTTAGTTGATTCTACAAACGCACACCAGTGTGCCAATCATTTAACTAATCAATTATTTAATTTTCTGCGCACTTTTATAAGCTTTTTATGCAATAATTGTTATATGTTAATGAATATTATACACAAAGCACAAAAGTTACAAAACGAATTTACTGTGGACCTGCCGAAGATTCAAATTGATAACAAAACAAAATATACAAAACTAGTGCATGGTATCTTGACTTAAGGCGCATTTCTGGAATTTCCCGTATCAAAAATTAAATTTTTTAAAAAAGTTTTAAAAATTTTTGAAAACTGAACAAATTATATGTTTGGGAATTATAATAAAACTTGATTTTTTTTTAAATAAGATTTTTTTATAATTTCACATTTTGAGCTTTTTTCAAACCAATCGCGCACCGTAGCTGTTTTAGAGACGATATATCGAAGCGCGTAAGCATTTTGCTTGAGTAGACGGTGTGCAAAAAATGCTTTTACGAACAATTACGTAATTTTGAAAATTTTCAAAGAAAAAATTAATTTTTTTAAAAAAAATCAAAGTTTCAAAAAATTTAAATATTTGAAATCTTTTATCATTTTCAAAAAAAACTAAATTTTGAATGATTTCAAAAAGTATCAAAATTTAAAAAAGAGATTTCAAAAATTTGAGAATATTTCAAAATGTTCAAAAACGCCTTTTGCAAAAACGCCTCGCGATCGAGTACGAACCGAATGATATTTTAATCATACAAATCGGTTATTGCATACTGTCGCGAATGTCGAGGACATTTGTTAGAACCATATACGTTAATTTTAAAATTAACTAGTGGGGCGCATGGCATTCTGCTTTAAGGCAAATTGCTGGAACTTTCCGCGCCGTAATTAAACATTCGAAAAATGAAAATAATCAATAATTGTTTTAAATAATTCAAAAAAAAATTATAAGTTCTCTTTAAATTAGGTGACGAGCGTATTTAACAAACAACTTTGTGTATTTTTATAAGTTGTTCATTTTCACTCAAGCAAAATATTTTTTGAATTAATCTAATCGGATGATCCGATTTATCAAAAACTGAATTACTATTTTTAGCACTTTTTGCCCCGTATCTTCGAAATGGCTAGACCCCAATGAACATGTTCAACCGCCAAATGGTATTTTTTAACTTATTTTTATTGAGAGTCCACAGCCGCTGGACCAGCCTTTCCAAAAATTTGAACACTTCTTCGTTTAGTCAATATAAATATAATGTTTTTTGAATTATTCAAACCGGATGCTTTGTTCTTTCAAAAACTGAATTAGCATTTTTGAGTAATTTTATGAATTATACTATAAATATTAAATGAAAATAAATTTCAATAATCTCACAAATATGTTTTGCGCACTACACTTTCCACCAATAACTTTCCATCAGTTCATAGTTTGCCACATGAAAACATTTCTTCAACTGTTAAAACTTGAACCAACCGCATAACGGACTACCATGGAAACGCATCATAAACCGTTGTATTCAAATATTACAATATAATCATAGAACAAGAATGTTCCTTGCACTGTGTTGTGAAGATTTTTAATATACCCTGAGCCGAGTCTACTAATTGGTCGTATCATAAGTGAAATAAAATATGAATCGTTGTTTTAAACGTCGATATGTTTGGCTATGATCGGATTTCAGTGAAAAAATACGAAATAGATGTGCGTCGCATTGTGCCTTAATTCAATTTGCGGGAACTTACCGTACCGAAAATTTAAATTTTTAAAAAACCGTTAAATTTTTTAAAATTTTCAAAAATATTAGAATCTTGAGAATTTTGAAATTATTGAAAGAAATTGACTTTTTGAAAAATTTGAGTTTTTCTTGTATTTCGAAATTTTTTTTATAGGTACCGTGAATTTTTCTAAAAATTTTTAACTTTTTTTTAAAGCAATCGGGCTGCGTGCCTATTTTAGAGAAGAAATATCGAAACGCGTAAGCGCCACATCGCAGTCTAACGGATAAACATTGTTATGGAGCCTATAGAAATGTATACAAAATTTATACTTATTATTAAAATCTCTATAAAATATCTGATAATTCGACGTGCAATGATCGTTTATGACCTGCCTTCGCAAAAATTCAAACTGTACTTTGTTTTGTCAATACAAATAAAATGTTTTTTAAATTATTCAAATCGGTTCTCTCAAAAACTGAATTACTATTTTTAGTTCTTTTTGCCCTGTATCTTCCGCCTTTTGCCCGCTAATCTTGCCTTTGTCAAAAACTAATCAGCACGTCTTCTTATCAATTCGAATCAAATGTTTTGTGAATTATTAAAATCGGTTGATCCAAGTTCGCGAAATTGTCGACGAACGATTTAACTTTGATTTCAGTATTTTTGAATATCCCGTTTAACTCCACATACTGTTGTTCATATGACCAAAACATAACTTCAAGTGTAATGTTTTAATTCACTAAGGCAATAGCAAATCATTTTCTTTATACACATACTGGCGAATACAAATCTTGCTCCCTACAAAGCTGCGTAACTTAAGTTTAATATAAGCATAATATAACTTGCACAAAGTGGCGGACGTAGCCCAGAGGGAGCATGTCCGACTCACATGCCGGAGATCGTTGGTTCGACTCCTGGCGCTTCCAAATAGTTGTTAATTTGTAGAATACAAGAAAAAATAGAAGTAAATAGGAAAAAGAAGAAGAGGTTTGGATGATGAGAAGAACATATTAAGAAACAAGAAGAAGAATGAAAATTGAATGGAAGATTAGGATATAAGAAGAGATAAGTATATATATGATGAATGTATAAGAAATACATATGTAAGAATTGTATAGAATATGATAAAGAATAAAATGAATAATGTATGTGGCTAAAAATGCTGTGAAGCGGAGGCCAATAAAATTAAAAAAAAAAAAAAAAAACTTGCACAAAGTAAACTAATTTGGCGTCACTAATCTTTCGCCAACAAAAATGTCGATGTTTCTGATAACTTTATTGAATAAGCGCTACTACAAAATGCAGCTAAATAATTTTATAATTTCAAATATAGGGGAGACAGGGTTGTGCAACTTTTTTTGTTCAGCCATAATTATGTTAATATAACAAAGGAAAACAAAACTGTGCAGGTCCGTCATTTTTGACAGTTTATATAAAATTAATCTATTATAAAATTTCGATCTGCGTTATTATTATCGACTATTTTTAAATTTTATATATCTTATTGTATTTCCAATTCATCAATCGTTAATAACGTGTAACCATTTTTGTGATTGCTAAGTTGTTGAATTATTTATCTTCATTAATGTAGAAAATCACACCAAGGGTTAGTTGCTACAAAACCTTGGGGATAGTTGTAACATACAAGAATTATATACCAAATCAGACGAAGAAGATTGGATGGAATGTACAGTTTGTAAGATGTGGACAAATATTAATTGTGTTGTGAAAGACACTATATCTTTTATCTGCATTATGATATTAATTGTAGTTTACATTAATTTTATTAAAAAATCACATTGCAGTAGACTTTATATATTTTATTAGAAAGAATTTCCCAGAAACAAGTTGATTTTATTAAAAATTAGTGATATTTGGAATACAAATATTTGGAAACTTGTTCGCATACCCATACATCATCTTTCTCGCTTTTGTCACAGTATATTTCAGCTGTTAGGACGGCTGTCATTATCGTATCTGGTCTCCCATACTATTCATATTAATGTCAATAATGTCAGCCAAGTACCAAAAAGCTTAATAGAGCAAATGCACTGACGATTTGAAAGAACGGTGTTATTGGTTTTACTGAAGTAACAATGGTTGTATTTTTAACTTCCCGTAGGGTAAGTTATTGGAATGGGCCGAAAATCGAAATTTAAAATTTTTACATTTCTCGACGTTTTGAAGGTTTCTGAACATTTTGGCATACCTTAGAAAAAATGGATGTGTGTGTGTATGTATGTATGGATACAAATTTCTAGTCACGTTTTCGGGCGCACGGATCAACCGATTTGAATGGTTCTAAAAACATTCGATTTCTATTGATAGGAAGATGAGCTGATTAGTTTTTGACAAAGGCAGGTGCAGCAGTTACGGAGATAAAGAGCAAAGAATGCAGAAAATAGAAATCGAGTTTTTGAGAGAACGGAGCATCCGATTTGAATGATCTAAAAAACATTCAATTAGTAATGATTGGGAAAAGTGTTTATTAGTTTTTGGCAAAGGCAGGCCCAGCCATTTCGAAGATACCGAGCTAAATGTGTGAAAAATTGCAGTTTTTGAGAGAACTAAGCGCCCGACTTGTCTGATTCAAAGAACTTTTTGCTTGTTTTAACAAAATAATTGATTTTGAAAAAAAAAAATTTTCAACTTTTTTTTTCAAAAAAAAATTTTTTGTATATCGAAAATAATTCAGATTTTATTTTTAATTCTGACTATAGTTCTAATATACTTTAAACAAATAATTTCAACTTTGCAATTCAGTTTATATAATTCTTATAAATATTAGACAATGTTACAATATTAATAATAATCTATTTGAAAACATTTAATATTCCTCGAACATTTCGTTACGGTACGGGAAGTTCCAGCAATTTGCCTTGAGGCACCATGTCATACACCCTACTAGTTATTTTTATTTTTATAGTATTTTTTTCAAAATACAATAATAATACCGCCATCATGGTTCATGGACATTCTTGCAAACGTATATCTGGCTTTTCACAAAACTGCGAAACTCCACAATGTCAATAGCAAATGAAAACTGTACGGGGAGAAAAAAAAACTTATTGTATGAAACAATCATGAATCTTTGTTATTATCCTGACCTAGCCATTTGCTAGGTAGTGTACCTTTATAATTTAAAAAATACGGAATCCACAAAAATAGCAGACAAATTAAAATATCTTACACAACGTACTACATTAACTGTCTTATTACTTTCTCAAAAATAAATATAAATTGTCTTTTGTAGAATTTTTTTAGCTTTTTAAGCTCAAGACTCTTTTGATCAAATTAAATTGAGATATCTCACAAAAGTTTCTACAACACACATGTACGAATATATTTTACAAAGATTTCAGTAAATATATTTATATAGCGGAAATAAAGTATTCACAATATTACATCGGAAGTAAGTTGACTGACTTCAGCGCTTTCTCAAAGCACTGTATTTCAAAGCACTGAGCTTTTTGCCAGCGTCCAGCACGTACGCGTGAATGTTTGTAGGAAACCGCAAAAGCTCCAAACTTTAAAGGTGGAGCGAAAACAATTACTGCTTTCTATTACCACAAACACGCGCAAGTAATGTTCCGGATATAATACAACACTGTTTGAGTTGTGATATTTATGAACATTGCTTGAATTTTAGCTTATACTTGTATTTTTGTGTCTTTTATTCTTTGAATCACACAATGTAATCACAAAATATGGAGAATGAAAATTTTTACAAATATTCACGTTTCAAATGTTTCAGAACATTTTATCATACCTCAAAAAAATTGATGTATATGTGCGGATACAAATTTTCGTGGACGACTTTGTAAACACGGATCAACCGATCTGCATAATTCAAAAAACATTCCACTCGTATTGATGTGAAGACAAAAAGTGCCAAAAATGCTAATTCAGTTTTTGAGAAAACGGAATGTCCTATTTGAATGATTAAAAATACAAGTTTGAATTTTATTTGTATTAAAGAATAGAATTCAAATCATCTAAACTGATGATTTTTAGGAAGGCAAGTCTAGCGGTTTCGGAAATCAAAAAAAAATGTAAAGAAATACCATTTGGTGGTGAAAAATAAACATTAGACTCATGCATCACATTACCAGATTTTTAATAGAAATTTTAATAATAAGTGCAAATATTGTTTACATTTTTATTGGTTCCATACCAATGTTTATTTGTTAGACTGCAATAATTTGTTCAGTTTTTAAAAAATATTAAAACCATTTTAAAAATTTTAATTTTTGATACAGAAAATTCCAGCAACTTTCCTTAAGTCAAAATACCATGCACTAGTTTTGTATATTTTACTTTCTTATCAATTTGAATCATCGGCAGGTTCACAGTGAATTTGTTTTGTAACTTTTGCGCTTTGTGTATAATATTCATTAACATATAACATATAACATATAAAAGCGTACAGAAAATTAAATAATTGTTTACTTAAACCATCGACACACTAGTGTGCGTTTATAGAATCAACAAAATGTTTTACATTTTAATCAAGATATAACAACAAGATTGAATCTAAATGGATCGAATGAAATACCAAAACAACGAAGAACCGTTATTGGATCGAGCAAATATAGCAAGGTACGTTGCGGTCATCTACATCAGATCCTGACTCAATGCAGGAAGTTTTTGTTTTAAAAAGACTTTTTATTTCAAATCAGATTCAGATACATTATATAAACATTATGACTTACAAACTATGTACATCTATCATATTGATAACAATACATTAAATTAAATTATGTTTGTAAATTCTATACACATTATACTTATATACATTAAAGATTTCAAAATAGACTAAATTTAAATTTAAATTTTGGTAAAAAATGTCAACAAAAAAACCAACTCTTTGTAATATTAAGGACAAACACGAACACAAAAGTTAATAAATAACTATGTCACAATAATAAAATAAAAACAATATTTCTTTCATAGCTAACTAAGTAATATTAATTATTTCTTTGACTATTATCTATTGAGTTATTAATGGAGGAAGGTATTTTGTATTTGCAGTAGCATGGCCTATAAGTATTTATGCATCCAATGTTATTTATAGTAGGGTTCTGATTAGTTAAACATGTAGTATAGTACTTTTTTGAAATACCGTCAATGTAGGTTTTTATGTATGGTATATTTGTGGCTTCATGAAGAAATGTAGTATTTATATAATGTTTTGTTCTTGGGTTTCTTGATTGTCCTATAATCATCCTTGCAGCAGTATTTTGTAGTTTTTGTAACTTGTCTAGATTCTGGTTATTTGTCATACACCAGATTGGGCATCCATATGTTAAGATTGGTCTTATCATAGTCAGGTATAACGTTCTTTTATATTCTACATTAAAACAGCTTCTGAATTTCATTAATGGGTATAGCATGTACAAAATCTTTTTAGCTTGGTTAATTTTATTTTTTATGTGTACATTGAAATTAAATTTTCTGTCCAACGACAGTCCCAAGTATTTAACTTCATTATTCCATGGTATTACAATATCATGCACTTGAAGTGTTAGCGATGGTATTGGATTTTTTCGTCTTTTGGTAAAGAAAATAGATTCAGTTTTGTCATAGTTTATTTTAATTTTCCATTTATGTGCATATTTTAAAATTTTATCCAGTTGATTTTGGAGCCGCATAATAATTGAATTTTCAGATATACCTGAAGAAAAAATTGCGATATCATCCGCAAACATTAATAGTTTGATGTCATTATTATTTGGAATATCAGAGACAAAGATAGAATATAATATAGGACCCAGTATACTACCTTGTGGTACCCCTGCAGTTACATGTCTATTGGTAGATTTATTGTTATATAAACTAACATAAAACATTCTATTGCAGAGATAACTCTTAATAATATTGATTAGATAATTTGGAAACTCCAATTGTATCATTTTGAATAACAGACCACTAATCCATACTGTATCGAATGCCTTTTCAATGTCCAGCATTACCATTGCACTATTTCTCCTTTGATTGAATTTGAGAATAGTTTCTTCTGTAATTATTGATAACGGATGGAGAGTAGAATGTTTTTCTCTAAACCCATATTGAAAATTTGGTATTATTTTATTTTCCAATAAAAACTTATTAATTCTAATGTGACTTACCTTCTCAACTATTTTACTTAAGTGGCTTAGCAGGCTAATCGGCCTGTAGCTGGTGGGTAGATCACTGTCCTTGTTGGGTTTCTTTACAGGTATGACATTAGAAGTTTTCCATATGGATGGAAAATAGTTAAGTTGTAATATACTATTTACTATTTTCGTTATTAGGATTATAGTTTTCTTGCCTACATTTTTAAGTACAATATTTGGTATACCATCCGGGCCTGGAGCGCTTTTATTTTTTCTTCGTTGAATAATATTTTTAATTTCTTTTGGCGTAGTATATTTAATTATGAGGTGATCTTGAGGGTTTAAAAGTGTTGAGTTTATTTTTGCTATATATAATCTGTAAATTCAGAATTTCCCAGTCCATCATTTTGTTTATGAATTTTTTCGAAGACGTCAGCAAAGATATTCGCCTTGTCTTCATTATTTGATATGTAATTAGAGTTTAGTTTCAGACAGGGAATGCTTTCTTGTTTTTTAGTAAATTTTTTAGCAAGATACCATACATTGTTTGGATTAACATAAATATTATTAAGCTTGGCATTCCACATTTTATTTTTGTGTTCATTAATTTTAATTGAAATATCTTTGATTAATTTATTCAACAACATTTTAACGGCAGGATTACCTGTTTTTTGCCACATTTTTCTAATTTTATTCTTATATAGAACTTAGCATAATAGCTTATAAAAATTTATAATTTTTGATTGCTGTTAATAAATATATATAAAAAAAAAAAAAAAAAATTCTTATATTTAATTTTTTCGAGTATATAGGTAGGTATTGATAAGTAGTTATTCTTATCAATACGATCGGGAAGTTTGTCATATGTTATGTTATTTACTTTAGGAATTGATAGTTCCATTGAGTTTTGAATTATTGTTGTAAATGTTTGGACCACTATATCTATTTCAGGTATTGAATCAATGTGTTGTTTAATGCTTATTTTTTCGTTCATATTATGTCTGAATAATTCCCAGTTGGCTTTTCAGAAGTCAAATTTCGTATTATTTTCACTATTAATTTCAATTTCATGCAATGGAATGGATATGATAACGGGGTTGTGATCGGAATTGGTTTCAGATATTGTATATGGTAAATAATGTGTATGAATATTTTTTGTTAATGATAGATCAATAATGGAAGGAGTTTGCAAACTATTAATAGGATATCTAGTTGAAGAAGAAGTATAATGTAATGTGATGTCATTTGAGTTTTGTACAAGAAAATTATAAAGACGTCTTCGGTTAGTATTATTATTAATACAATTCCAGAACTCATGTCGTGAATTGAAGTCACCAGCAATTAATATTTTAGTATTTAAATTGAGTATATTAGTTAAATCTAGTATTTCCAATTTATTACATTGGATATAAATGGAACAGAATGTTGTTAATTCATTGTTAATGTTGATATTTATTGCTATCGCTTCAGCTGATTTTAAGTTTGGAATTTGTATCTGTTTATATTTAATATTATATTTAATTGCCATGCACATACCTCTTTTACCAGTTTCTGTGATATCACATCTAATTATGTTGTATCCAGGTATATATATTTTATTACTAGTTTTCAGTAAAGTTTCTGATATGAATACAAGATGTATATCATTATTTGTTAGTATATGGTTTAGTTCTACTAAATTTTTTGTAATGCCATTTGCATTCCAATACATAATATTAAATTTAGATTCATTTATATACATAATGAAATGAAACATTGAAATACTAAACTTTGTTTTTCTTTAACCGTTGTTGTTTTTTTAATGTCATTTGCTAATTTCAGTAAGGTTTGAAGTGTATATTTAACAGTAGGATCTGAAAATAATTCTTTTAAGTCTTTAAGTGGCAGTCGAGTTTCGGCAGCCGTAGTGAGCACATCGTTCAAAATATTTATTTAATAGTATAATTTGATTGTAGTGAATAGAAGAAATTATAACGGGTTATTATGGATACCGAGCCACCTGACCCGGGTGGCGGTGAGTCACAATCGTTATCAGATGTTGATATAAATACAAGTAGTGAAAGTGAATTGGAGTGGGATAATAATACATATTATGTCACAGAAGGTGACAAAATTCATTGGGTAAATGATACTACTAATATTAGAGATAAATCGGGAATAATTAATAGGAAAGATGGTGAAACATATAGAATTTATAATGAAAATAATGTAATAACTGGTAATAATTCAATAAATGACAGATCGGAAAGTACAAATAAAAAGTTAAAAGCAGATGTAATTGAAGAGGCAAATGCAAATCAAACTAGTGATAATAATTCAGTAGTAAATGAAAACAATAATAATTGGTATAATATGTGTGTAAAGGACATGGAAACTATTAAAGAAATGAAATTTTATCAAGAAACGGATGAAGGCCCATTTATAGTGCATGCTGAGAGTAAAGATAAAAATATTGGAAGATTTCACCCAATGGCAGTAGGAAGAATCTTTCATAAACATTTAATAAATTTGAGTAAAGATATAGAAGAAATCAGATCAATCGGTAAAAATAAAATAAATATAGTATTGAAAAATTATAAGAGTGCAAATAGAATAATAAGAGAAAATTTATTAGAAATATTTAACATTAATGCATATATACCTAGACACAAATTAATGAGATCGGGAATTATCTTTGATATTGACCCAGAAATAGATGAAAAAGAAATATTGAGCAGTATTCGAAGTGATTGTGAAGTTTTGGCAATTAAATGTTTAAAGGGTAGAAATAATGAAACAAAAAAGGTTAGATCACAACGAGTCAAAATAGTATTTAGAGGTAATAAATTACCGGAAAGAGTTTATATACATTCAGTGAGTTGTAGGGTTGAACCATTTATTCAGAAAGTAATACAGTGCCACAATTGCTGGAGGTATGGTCACGTACAGGCCCAATGTAAAAGTAAAAAGTGTGCAGAGGAACATAAAATGGAGGTATGTAAAAGTGAATTAGTGATATGCGGTCTATGTTATCGAAATCATCTAGCGGATGATAAAGGCTGTGAGGTTTACTTAAAAAATAAAAAAATTAAAGAGATTATGGCAATGCAGAATATAACATATTCCGAAACAAGAAAGATAGTGCAAAACAATGGATACGCTGAAGCAGTTGGTAACACCAATCAGTTTAAAACATATGAAAGTAGTTACCCAGAAATCATTAATACCACTGCACGGAATTCAAGTACATCAAGTAGTAATAGGTATCAAATACTATCAAATTGGAAGGAAAAAGAAGAATATTATGACAAAGAAGTGTTAATGAGAATAAATAAGCCATATAATAGGAATAATATGAGAAATTTTTACAACAGAAATTTTGAACATCGGTCAGGGGTAGATTTAGTAGAAAGAAATGATAGTACTAACTCAAACAGAAGGAATAAAAGAAATGAGATTAGAGAAATATCAACTGCACGGAGGATACAATTGAGAAGTGATATTATGAATATAATTAAAAAACTAGAGGATCAGAGATATGGGATAGATGTAAATAAAGAAGATAATATGAATTTGATAAAAACAAAATTAGAATTAGTTTTAGAAAGTTTAGGTAAAGGTAGTGAAAAAAAATCATTAGAAATGGTTTATTCTGAAGGAATTGATTAATTATTTATTTAGCGAAGATTAATGTGTGAGTATGTAGGTATAAATTTAAAATTTAAAATTTAAAAATATATATATATATATATATATATATATATAAATATATATTGAAAAAGAAATAATAAGAAGATAGTTAAGGTTCTATTGTATTTATTTGTTTATTTGGTTAAGTAATGTTAAATTAATTAATTAATTATTGTTATTAATTTTTATATATATAAGGATTAAATTATGAGAATAATGCAATGGAATATTAGATCGTTTTATGCAAATAAAGAAAGTTTAGAAGAGTGGTTATATAATAAACAATTAGATATAATAGTATTATCAGAAACCTGGTTTAATAAGAATAGGCAGTATAATCTAAAAAATTTTAATTGTATAAGAAAAGATAGGAACGATAATAAAGGAGGGTCGGCATTATTTATAAATAAAAATATAGATAGTAGGGAATATGAAATAAATTTTGAATCAGTCGAAGATAATAATTGTCAAATGTGTGCAGCAGAAGTTAACGTTAATAAGGAAAAAATTTATTTGATATCATTGTATGTTGTTCCCAAAACGAATATTTCAAAAGAGCAATGGAATAGATTATTCTGTAAAATCCCAAAACCTTGTATCATTATGGGAGATTTTAATGTTCACCATTATGCGTGGGGTTGCTCATATAGTGATAGATATGGTAATGAACTATTGGAATCAATTGAAGAAAACAATTTATATTTAGTGAACAATGGAAGTCCGACTCTGGTATTCAAAAATACAAAAACGGTGGTTGATATAACTTTATGTTCATCAGAAATAATAAATAAGATAAAGTGGGAAGTGCAAAAGGAGTCACTGGGATCTGATCATTTTCCAATCCATGTTGAACTTAATGTGAAAAATGACAAATATATAAATACATCAGTAAGAAAATGGAATTGTAAACGAGCAGACTGGGATGAATATAAATCCGTTATAGAAGAAAAATGCGAAAAGATAGATAATTCTACAACAGAAGTTAGTTATAGTGAATTATTAGATTGGATTGATAGTGCAGCTAACAGCAGTATACAAATTAATAAGGTGAGGAATAAAACCAGAAGACCAATGTGGTTTGATAATGAGTGCTTGGATTTAATTAAAAAACGAAGAGAAATAGAAGCAAAATACAGAAATAATGCAAACTGGGAAAACTTTATGGAATGTAATAGATTCAAGGCAAAAGTAAGAAGAATTTTCAAATTGAAAAAAAGAGAAAGCTGGAATAATTATATAAATAATATAAAACCTAAAACGCCTGCTAGGAAAGTTTTCAAAATGGTAAGATCTATGCTAAATATGGGTGAATCGGGAAATGTATCAAAATGTAGTGATGATGTATTAGATGTTCTAGTAGACAAAATAGCACCACCAGGAGTTAGTTACAATATTGATGAAGATTTAAATGGGTATGCGGAAATGGAAAATGATTTATTAAGTAAACCGTTTACAAAATGGGAACTAGAAAAAACCTGGAATAAAAGAACGGATACAGCGCCTGGATTAAATAATATTCAATATTCAATGTTAAGAAACCTTCCAGAGAAAGGAAAACAAATATTACTAAAGATAATTAATAAATATTGGAAGAGGCCTGAATTAATTGATGACTGGCATATTAATAAAGTGATTTTGTTAAGAAAACCAAATATAAATAGAAATGAAATAGATGCCTATAGACCAATAACTTTAAGCTCGTGCATAGCCAAGATAAAAGATAGATTGATAAAGAGGAGGCTAGAATGGTGGTTGGAACATAATAAAATATTCCCAAGAACTCAATTTGGTTTCAGAAGAAAACATAGTACAATGGATAATTTAAGTATATTTATTAGTGACATATATTTGGCATTTTCTAAAAATACATATGTTGTAGCACTATTTAGTGATATAAAGGGAGCATATGACAATGTAATACCTAATATTTTAATGGATAAATTATTAAAGTTAGGTTTGCCATTAATTTTTGTACGAAGTATAATTTATAATGTTTTTCAAAGAAAAATAGTTATAGAGATGAATGATAGAAAATATGAAAGATACTTATACAAAGGACTTCCGCAAGGGGGTATACTGAGTCCTTTATTATATGCTTTATATGCTTATGACTTAGAAAAAATTTTTGTACCTGGAACAAAGATCTTACAATATGCTGATGATGTTGTGATTTATGTAGAAAGGAAAACATTAAAAGATGCTTTGGAGATTATGACAAACAATATTGATTTATACAATTTATGGTTGAGCAAAAATGGTTTAACATTATCAGAAGAAAAAAGTACGATTGGTATATTCACTAGACATAATAAAAGAAATTTCCCAACAAGCATTCAAACAAAAAATTATAATATAAAAGTTCAAGAAATAAATAAATTTTTAGGAATTTATCTAGATCAAAAGTTGGCATTCAAGACACATATAGAAAGTATTAAAAAAAAGACAGAAAAAAGTATAAATATATTAAGAATGTTAAATAAAACTTGGAATGGTTTACATCCAAGTTCAGCATTAAACCTATATAGAGTATTAATTCGACCAAAATTAGATTATGGCTCTTGGATATTTAGTAACAGTAGAAAAATTCAAGATTTAGACAAGATTCAATATCGATGTCTTAGAATATGTATAGGAGCAATGAAGTCAACGCCAACAAATGTATTATTATTGGAAAGTGGAGAAATGCCATTAGAAATAAAACGAAAGCTCTTATGTGATAAATATATTTTGAAAAACATAATAAATAATGAATCTGTGTTGAATTACAAACTGACGGAAATATGGAGATGTATAGACAGGAGCACATATTGGATAAACAAAAAAGTACCAGACATTCTAAGCAGTTTTCAATTTTTAAAGGATTATAGGAAATTTAACGTAGTCCATGGAGTTCATCCATATTATGAAAAACTGTATTATAATAAAAGAACGATTGTAGTCAAAAAAGAGTATAAAAAGTGGATAGAACACGATGGACCTAATAGTATAATTTTATATACGGATGGGTCGAGAAATAATGTTTCACATAGAGTTGGATGTGCAATATGGATTGAAAAGGAAAAAATACCAATATGTTATAAACTCCCGGAGTTTATTTCTATTTATTCGGCAGAACTAATAGCTATTCGTGAAGCTGTTAGAATAGCTAAAATGAATAAGTATAAAAAAACTATGATTTTAACAGATAGTTTAAGTTGTGTAAATAAATTAGAGAAGTTCATGAATACAATAGAATTTGAAGAAAAAATATATTTTGAAATATTGAATGATATAGAGATAATTACAGGGATTGGAAATAACATAAATATTGGATGGGTACAAGGTCATATAGGTGTGGAAGGAAACGAAAAGGCTGATAAACTGGCAAAAATAGCAAGTGTAAGCGGACAAGAATATAATAAATGCTTATATGGTGACATAATTAAGAAAATTAAAATTAAATCAGAGGAGAGATGGAAAGAAGTATGGAGAGAAACATCGCAAAGAAAAGGAAGGCATTACAAATTATATAATGACTGTTTATCGTTTAAACCATGGTTTGAAGAGTTTAAAAATGAAGAAAGAAGTTTTATTGTCACCATCAGTAGGATAAGAACCAAACACGGAAGCTATGGGAAACACTTGCATAGAATAAAAGTGATAAATTCAGATATATGTAAATGTGGAGAGGAAGAAGGTACTCTGGAACATATAATTCTGGAATGTAAAAAATATGAAGAAAACAGAAAAAGAATGTTAAATTATATATATATAGAAATTTAGATATTATCAAACCGTTTAACTTAGATCTATTAATTTGTAATAAGAATAGCTATAGAGTAATATATGAATTTTTAGTTAGATCAAAAATTAAAATATAAATATGTATATTTGAAATTATATAGAAAATATTTAAGTTAAAATGTATGTTATATGGCTAATTGTATTATAAGAGGAAGCCAATAAAAAAAAAACATAAAAAAAATAAAGTCTTTAAGTGTATCAAACATGTTACTCGTCGAGAATTCGTCTGTGTTTGTGTTGTTGTCAGTGTTTACATTCTGTCTTGGTAGGTTGGGGAAGTTATGTAATGATTGGGAATATGATTTCAAAAGTGGTTTAGGTGTGGGAGCTGGTATGTAAGAAATGGTATTTGTAGAATTTTTTCTTCTTTCATTTTTCTCGGTGCGTTTTTCAAGATATTCTCTGAAATATCGGCATTCATTAAAATTGGCTGGGTGATTTCCAGAGCAATTTACACATATAGGTAGTTCATTATCAGTTTTAGGACACTCTCCAGGGGCATGTTCTTTAGTGCATTTAACGCATCGAAATTTCATATTGCAAAATGCTGATGTGTGACCAAAATATTGGCAACGGTAACATTGTGGCACTCTCTGAGATTTAGAAATTAAACGTTCCCACGATATTTTATGTCCAGATATGTGGTTAATTATTTTGAATACATTTAAATCTTGTTCAAAATTTAAAAATATTATATGAACCGGGAGATCGTATTTAATGCCGTTCACAGTCTTGGTCATTCTTAATATTTTTTTAACTTTAATATTTCTTTCATTTAGAAAATCATAAATTTCTTCATTTTCAACATATGGAGGTATACCTTTAGCTACTATTTTTTTATCACTATGTAATGGATAAGTAAAATATTGGATTTTATCATCTGTTAGTCGTTTTTGTATTTGGCAGTAATCATGTTCATTATATGTGGAAATTAAGTAATTTTCTATGCCACGGTATTGTGACAGTATTTGATCCTTACTAATTTTCTAGAGTTTTTTTTTTTTTTTTTTTTTTTTTTTTTTATATTTGACTTCGTTATATAACATTTGGTCATATACAAACATAATGAATATACATTAAGAATAAATACATAACATCTTATTACTAAATTAAAATTATATAACTAATTTAGATTTTACAATAAATTCATATAATATTTTATAATTTCTTTCATTTCTTATTATGCAAATCCATGCAATTGGTTTTATTATACTTTTGTCGTCATAATATTTGTCCAGCATTTCTTCTCGTTGTTTTATATACCTGCTACATTTCATAATAATATGTTCTATATTTCCGTCTTCTTCTCCACATTCACAGATAGCTGAAGACCTAATACCAATTTTATATAAGTGACTTGGAAAATTGCCATGGTTTAATCTGATTCTACTTAACGTAGTTACAAATTTTCTATCTTCATTTTTAAGACTTTTAAACCAAGTTTTTTTTCTAATTTTATTCTCTATAGTCTTATATGTTTTTCCCTTTACCGTGTCATCCCAAATTTTTTGCCATTCCTCTTCCACATTTCTTTTACTTATGTTTTCCACATCACTTTTCAGCATAATGTCCATTTTTTCTCCTTGTTTCGTTGCTAATTTTGCTAATTTATCCACCTTTTCATTTCCCTCTATTCCATTATGTCCTCTGATCCACGTAATTTTTATCTCATTTCCTATCAATTTTATATTTTCTAACTCGCTTCGAATTTCTGTATAAATTGCTTCCTCAAAAAGATTTTTTTTGTTTATGCTTATTAATTTTTCTACACAACTTTTACAATCGGTATATACAATTGCTCTTCTTATGTTCAAGTTTTTAATATATTTTACCGCTTCTCCTATAGCTACTAATTCCGCAGTATATACTGAAACAAAATCTGGTAGTTTTATCAATTTTTGAAATTCTTTCTTCTCATGGATCATGGCACACCCTACTTCATTATTTACTTTAGAGCCATCTGTGTAGATTTCCTCATATCCTCTACTGTTTATAATATTTGTCTCTTCATTATTAATATTGACAAAAAATTGTTTACCTTCATCAAACCATAATTTTTTAAGATTAACGTTGTTTTCATATATCTTATAAACATTAGTTTTCTTCATGAAATTCAAGCTGTCTACCATAATATTTTGCTTATTATCCCAAAATTTATTATTCTCCATTAATTTTTCCAAATCTTCTAATCCACTAATAATATTTGGCTCTCTTCTTAATATCTTCTTATAAATATATTTATGAATTAAATATTTCCATCTTAGTTTTAGAGGTAATTCTCCACTTTCAACTAACATTGCATTTATTGGCGTGGATTTCATTGCGCCAATACATATTCTGATACATCTATATTGTACTTTATCCAACACCTTTACATGTGGACTACTGTGATAAGCAATGCTACCATAATCTAAAATTGGTCTAATCAAAGTTTTATATAGCTCTAAACTCGTTTGTGGATGAGCACCCCACCATGTTTTATTCACCACTCTTAATAGGTTTATCCTTTTTTCTATTTTCTTTTTAATATCTTGTATACATTCTTTAAATTTCAATTTTTGATCCAACTTGACTCCTAAAAATTTATTACTAATTTTAACCGCTATTGAATGCTCTTCCGTACTAATATGAGTTGGTAAATCATTCAACCTATGTCTTGTAAATACCCCTATCGAGCTTTTCTCATCCGACAATTCCAAGCCTTTATCCCTCAACCATCCATGAAGTTTTTTAATATTTTCCTTCATAATATTAAACGCTAGATTTAAATCCCTTTGTTCTACATAAATGAGTATGTCATCGGCATATTGTATAATATTCGTACCTCTTACCCAAATATTATCAATATCTCTTACATATATAGCATACAATAATGGGCTAAGTATACCTCCTTGTGGTAGTCCTTTATTCACTACTCTTTCACCAATTATTTTGTTATCTTTCTTAACTATTATATTCCTTTCATATATATTAAATGTTAAGGCTGACACCAATCGGAATGGTAATCCTATTTTAATTAATTCTTGGAACATTATACTTGGGACGACATTATCATATGCCCCTTTAATATCGCAAAAGAGTGCCACCACATAATTATTTCTTGAAAATGCCAAATTAATATCAACCATTAATTTACATAAATTATCCTTCGTACTCAGCCCTCTTCTGAATCCGTATTGACTTTTAGATAATATTTTATTTTTCTCTACAAACCACTCCAATCTTCTCTTTATCATTAAATCTTTGGTTTTAGCAACACACGATGCTAGTGATATAGGTCTGTAATTATCTGTATTATCTGCATTTCCATTTGTCTTTTTAAAGAGAATTATATTATATTTATTCCAGTCTCTAACTATTTGTGTATCCAACCAGTACTTATTGATTAATTTTAATAGCACTTCCTTACCTATATTTGGTAATTCAGATAACATAACGTAATGAATATTATTTATTCCTGGTGCAGTGTCTTTTCTCCTATTCATTGCGACGTCCATCTCCCATATATTAAACGGTTTCATGACTTCTTTGATATAGTTTTTATCTTTCAAGTATTGCAATCTCATACAACTATCCTTTACTCCCATTGGGGCTATTTTATTCAATAACATATCTATCCAATTGTTGTCGCATCTTTTATTTTCTTTTTTAGTATCTTCTCCAATATTTTTCAATCTTTTAATCATACTATATATTTGCTTGGTTGGTGTGTTTGGGTTCAGAGTTTTAATGTAGTTATCCCAGCTTTCTTTTTTCTTTTGCTTTAACTTTGCTCGTACCTCATTTTTAACAAGATTACATTGTAAATAGTTTTCTAAGTTCATATTTTTCCTATATTTTTTTTCTGCTTCTCTCCTTTTTTTAATTAAGGTGTTACATTCTTCATCCCACCAAATTTGTTTTATTATCCTTTTTTTTACTATTCCTTCAGTTTTTGGGATACTCTTCATTGCTGCTTCATTAACAATATCCACAAAAGTGTCATAATTTATTTCTTTTTTTGAAATCTTAATTGTTTCAATTTTCTCTTCAATTTCTTTTCTATATTGCTCCCAATTAGCCTTACTACACCTCCATTTTCTATTAGATGTAGTTTCATCAAAGATCTTTTTTTCATTTAATTCCATTATTATTGGATAATGATCTGAGCCTAGATCATCATTATACATATCCCATACTATTTTATGTGCTATGTCTGAAGAGCAGATAGTAATATCAACTATTGATTTACATATTCTATTACTAATTATTTTATTATTATCGTTTAATATAAAAAGTTGGTTCTCCTCTATCGCTTCCAGTAGTCTACGTCCTTTTGTATCTTCATAGTCACAACCCCAAGCTTGACTATGGACATTAAAATCTCCTCCAATTATACAGGGTTTTTTAATTCCATTCAGTAAACTATTCCATTGCCCTTCTGAAATATTAGCCTTTGGTGAAACATATAATGATACACATACTATTTTCTTACTTCCTAATAATATTTCTGCAGCACACATTTGACACAAATCCATATTAATGTATTCCCTATTAATTTTATATTCTTTAAACTTCATATTTTTATTAATCAATATAGCAGTTCCTCCTTTTCCATCTAATCTGTCTTCTCTAATTATAATAAAATTTTTAAACTTGTATTCCTGAGTTATTTTAAACCAAGTCTCAGATATCAAAATAACATCAATGTTTTCTTCATAAATAAAATTCTCTAAACTTTCTCTATTTGACGGTAAAGATCTTGCATTCCATTGCATAATTTTAATACTTTTATTTTTAAATTTTTTCATATTTAAAATATTAGTTTTATTTTTTTCCATAATAACTCTACTTGCCATAATTGTTTTGTTGTTGAATTTATTATATTTTAAACTATTATTCCGTACCTGTATCTTCAATAACATTGCCTATTTTATTAGTTTCCATCACTGCTTTTTCAGTACACAATGATTCTATTTCTTCTTCCAGGGCTGTCCATATATTCTCTGTGTTTATCTCTGTTTTAAAACTTAATCTGTGCCTTATTTTGTTAAAAATTTCTTTGAATTGTTGCTTCATCTTCTTTTTTTTTTTTTTTCATCTTCATTTTTATTTGGGTTATTTTCTTCACTATTGTATTTCGTTACTTCCTTTCTCCTTTCCTTGTATTCTTCTGCATTTATTCTTTTTTGTCTTCCTTCAATTCTTAATGTCGTGTGCTTAGGTTTTCTAATTTTCAATATATTTTCTTCATTAATTTCTACTTCTTTTTCTTTAATATGATTTAACATTTCAAACTTGTTATTATTAAATCTGTTTAATTGATTATCTGATTGTTTAATTAATGAAGGAAATACATTTTGATAATCTCTGTTATAAAAGTTGGTCTGTACTATATCTGCATATGTTCTCTTACGCAATATTTGCTTAGCTTCACTTATAGAAATATTCTGATATGCTTTCAACTCCTTTAATTTTTTATTATATAAATACGTTTGACAATTTCTATCATTCGCTTGATGATTATTTCGGCATAAAGCACATATTTCTATTTGGCTCACACATTCTTTTACATCATGTTCATCCGAACATTTTCTACATCTTTGCCTGCCCTGGCACTGAAGACGAATATGTCCGAACCTCCAGCATTTGTGGCACTGTATAACATTTTCAATAAAAGGTTGAACCTCGCAAGCTACTGAATGAATAAATACATTTTCTGGAAGATAACTGCCCCTGAACCAAATCTTCACTCTTTGTGTTTTATAGCTGCTATTATATGCCTTTTTATTTTTAATACACTTCACTTTAATAATTTCAACATCCGTTTTAATGCAACTCATGATTTCATCTTCTTCAATCTCTGGGTCTACATTAAATATAATACCTATTCTCGTAGTTTTATGCTTCGGAATATAAGTTTTAATATTATACTCGTCCAGTAATTTCTGTTTTACCACTGTATTAGCACTCTTCCAATCATTAAAACATATTTTTATTTTATTTATACCTATAGCTACAACATTACTTATCTTATTACTAACACTTGACACTTTTGTATGTAAAATTCTTCCTAACGCCATTGGATGTAGTCTACCCAAATTTTTATCTTTTGATTCTGCATATATAACAAATGGACCTTCGTTCCTTTCATCATAATAGAAAAACTCCTCTTCATAGGTTTTTTTATTTAAATTACTATCCATTTCTTCATTTACTTCACTTGCCCAATCGATATTTACATCATTTTCATTAATTCCATCATTATTAGTTTTCTCTAAACGTGTTTTGTTAACTTGTACTTCAATTTCACCTTTTTTCCTTATCACACTTAACTTTTCGCGATTCTTATCAAATATTTTATTACTTAACAATCTTCTTTTCTTTCTAAAATCTATTACTCCCTTTTTAATACTTTTCTTATTACTTTTTTTATATTCACAATTTTTAACTAAATTAATTTCACTAACTTTTGTTTCATTAATATTTTTATCCAAATCATTTATTTCATAATCACTAATGTCATCCATTTCGTATTCAAACTCTTCTATTGACGTAATTCTGTTATCAACTGGATTCAATTCACAATCCTCAAAATCATGATGACCACTGTCATCGTCGTCACTTTCCTGGCCATACTGGCCAGATTCCATTGTTCACTTACTGACTCACTCGCTCTTATCAAATTATGTAAATTTATTTACCGATGTGTATCGCACGAATGCTCGATGCAGACTCTTTTCTAGAGTTCATTTATGTATTTATTGTTCGGTAATTTACTCTTAAATATAATAGGAGGCATTTTAATTCTTTGAGTAATATTAGTTGTATCTTTACCTGCTGTTGTGTTTTCTATCCTGTCACCGGTAATAGATCGTTTTCTGCTTTTAGCAGATTGTAAGTCTTCTTCAGGACCATTTGAGTCATTATTTAAAAGGCTAAATCTATTTTTGGTCTCGTAGTCACTATTTACAGTAGTTCCGTTACCTTTCGTTATTCCTTGTGAGGTCGATAGTTGGTTATCATCATCAGAAAGTTCCATATTTGTGTTATTCTTATTTTTTAATGTACTTAACAAACCTGTGACATATTCGGTGTTCGTATTCGATATGTCGTTCAGAATGTTATCCGTTTCTACAAGAGGTAATCCTCCATTGTAGTCAATCTTAGGCCCCCCCGAAGGGAGCATTTAATACGAATTGCAAAAATACAGTTGTAGTTTTTAGTTCGAAACACTGGTAAATTATTATTATTGCACTCACTTGTTCGATTTACGGTTATGTAATATTTTTGAATCACGATGTATTCACTTTGAGGTCTGAGACCAGAAATGAATGCAGGAAGTATTATCATCAAGTAATAATGCAACTACATGTCTCTCTCAACACAATCTAATATCTAAATACCTCCTAATTTATGGCATAGTAGTAAATTTCAAAGAAGAAAAACATCATTTGAGCCATTAGGAATAGATGTCAAAATCCAAAATAGATTTTCGGTCTTTCCATCAATAGACACAGCAAATGATGACAACGTAGTTAAACAAGCTTCAATTAGTAAGCCCCCTCCAATATTTATGTACGTAGTTAAAGATAATAATGATATGTCAAATCCATTAAAACGGTCAATATTTCCTGAGAAGTTTAGCTAACAATACATTTAAAATTATATGTAATTCTGTAGACCATTTTCGAATTTTATCCAGACATCTAAAATAAACTAACGCTGTATATCATACATACCAATTAAAATAAAAGAACGACCTCGGAGCAGGTAACATCGATAAGCGTTCAGTGAATATATTTAAAGTGACGTAATGGAATCCGGACAATATGGGCAAGAGGGCGGACGCCCGCCCGACTGTTCAACTAAGTGTTCTGTGATCGGTAAAACCATTGCAACGGCAATGAATACGATAAATGATAGTTATGATAGTGAAATGTTAATGAGTGAAATTAGTGAAGAAGAATTAGAAGTACATTATAATTCAAATAAAAATCCTAGTAGCATAATGAGTGAGGAAGATGTAATTAAGAACAGATTATTACATAAGTATAAAAAACTTACCAAAATTTCCGCAATAGCGGATAGTAAAGATAAAAAGAACAGTAACAAAAATAAATCAATTAAAGGAGATAATAAATTAAAAATAATGAATAAAGTAATTGGCAAAAGTGCAATCAAACTTAGGAGAACCGAAAATAATATGCATTCTGTGGGAAATATTAACAATGTCACGGCGTCCAAGTTAACAAATAATAGTGATACTTCAAAATATAATGATATTGATGGAACAAGCAATGGAAAAAACATTATGGTATCGAATATTGCAAATATCAATCAGAATACGGAAGCAAATCGGGACAGCCAAGAATTAGTTAGCGTTATGCAATTCGACGAGTGCGATAAGGATTTGAGTGAGACAACAATCCATGCAAACAATGAAGAAATGACCAATGAAAACATTAGTGCGGGGTCGAGTAATACCGAAATAAATGATCAGATTGATAAAATGTTGCATGACTTTAACGAGTTAGATAACGTGATGCAATTTGATGATTGTGGTGAGGACTCGAGTAAAATAACAAAAGATAATGACAAAGAAAACGAAACGATGCCCGACAATTACGTGCAGGATAAACTACGATATGACAGTTACGACAAAGGACCATATATAATATACGTTGAATCTTATAATAAAAACATAGGACGTCTGCATCCTATGGCACTTGGTAAAAAAATTCATGATGCATGGCCAAATTTGAAAACAAATCTGGAAGAAATTAGAGTAATTGGCAAAAACAAAGTGAAATTGATTTTGAGTAATGGTGTGACAGCTAACAGAATATTAGATAATGATTTCTTCAAATCGAATAATCTAAGAGCGTATATCCCTAAATATTTAACGGTGCGGACCGGAATCATTTTTGACGTTGATAGCGAATTATCTGAGGATGAAATTTTAGATGTCATCGAATCCGAGTATCCGATAGTGGGTGTAAAATGTATAAGATCAAAAAAAGAAAATCATAAGATATACAAATCACAATGTGTTAAACTCACTTTTAAAGGGACAAAATTGCCAGAAAAAGTAGCGATCCACTCGGTCAAATGCCCAGTAACACCATTTGTGAAAAAAGTAATCCAATGCCACAAATGTTGGAGATTCGGACACGTTCGTGATCAGTGTCGAGGAGAGGTTAGATGTCCAAAATGCGCAGATAAGCACGGCTCACAAGAATGCATAAATACAGATGACTTAAGATGCTGCTTGTGTTATAGTAAACATGCAGCATATAATAGGGAATGCCCAATATTTATGAAATACAAGAAAATATATGAAATAATGGCAACACAAAATTTAGCTTTTCACGAAGCACGGTCAGTCGTAGAAAACAACAAATATGCCAGAATAACCAGGGGTAGCCTAATCAATCTAGACAAAGAAAAGAATTTCCCGGTGATAAACACAGAACTCAGGAAAAGTTCACAAATTAACAACAGCATTCTTAGAAATAAATTTGAAATTTTATCTGACTTGGACGATAAAAATGATGAACTGGTATCGGACAGCACACCAATAAGGTACAGACCTCTCAAGAGAAACATCGGCAATGAACAAGAGAGAACCATATATAATAACATGAACAATACAAAAGAAGATAAATCAAAAGGTGAACCAAATGAAAGGAACAAGGTACATACAGATAGGGAAGATGTTAGAGAAAAACATCAAGAGCAAACGATTTTGAAAATTGAAGGAAGACACAGAAGAAGAAATGTAGAAGTATACTACGATAGGAGGAGAGATATAAACAAAAACGATAGTGAAAGGATAAATCCGAATATTCAGGAAGACAACGATAGTGATAATGAAGAGAAAAAAAAGATGATGAAACGATACTTCAGAGAAATTTTTAATAATATACAAACAAGATTAAGATATAAAACAAATGAAGAAACAGACAAAATATGGACAGCCTTAGAAGAGGAAATTGATTCATTATGTATTGAAAAAACAACACATAGAAATAAGTCAGAAACCAATCAAACAAATAAGGTTAAAGAAAATACGGTTATAAAATAACATTTTGTATAGAATAGAATATAATTTAGAGGTATAATTGTGTAAGTAATACTAAAGGAGAAATTTATCTTTTCAGTTTTTATAATAATATTATTTACAACTATTATAATATAAATAAGCTTAAATGGACCTGAAAATTTTGCAATTAAACTGCAGATCGCTAATGGCCAACCAAGGCAGTATAGAATATTGCCTTTGGGAGCAAAAGATACATATTGCATGTTTTTCTGAGACTTGGCTCAAGAAGGAATATGACTATTATTTCAAAGGTTACAGAATTTTCAGAGAAGATAGAAATGACGGTTATGGAGGTGCCGCCATTCTAGTGAAAGATACTATAGAATCCGAAAAATTTCATCTCACTTTCCAGAACGATGTAATACAGATTTGTGCTGTAGTCATCAAGTTGAGAAATCCAATTTGTGTACTATCAATATATTGTTCTCCGAACGCATTCGACTCTCTTCATAATATTAAAACATATATTGAAAATATTTCAATGCCAGTGATTGTCACTGGGGACTTCAATTGTAAGAACATGGCATGGGGATGTGAAAAAAACGATAGAGGGGGTGAGATCCTCTACAATTATTTGGAGGAGCTCAATCTTATCATCCTGAATGATGGGAGACCTACCACCATCAGCTCAGACAGAAGAAAAGCCGCTGCGTTAGACCTAACTTTCTGCTCAGGTAACCTTTATGATAATCTCAACTGGGACATTTTTCCTGACAGCTTAGGTTCCGATCATGCCCCAATAAGTATCAAACTGAGAACTAGCTTCGAAGTCAACAGTTATCATTACCCTTCACGAAAGTGGAACACAAAAAGAACGGAGTGGAACAAATTTACATCGGAAGTAGACAGCATCCTTCAAGAAGAAGTGATTCCAGAAGATAATGAAAGTAAATACGATCAATTAATTAAAATCATATATAGAGCTGCTAGGACACACCTGAAAGAAAACAAAATAACTGAACTCAAACAACCCAAACCTGCTGCTTGGTGGGACGAGGAATGTAACATACAAATTCAAAAGCGAAAGGACGCTTTTAAAAAATGAAACAGGTAATGAATTATAAAAACTTCATAGAGTACCAGAAAGTAAACGCCATAACAAAAAAGTTCTTCAAAAACAAAAAAAGGGAAAAATGGATAAATTTGACTAATTCCTTAGACGGCAATGTAAACTCATCCAAATTGTGGAACTTAATCAAATCCTTTAACAACAAGAATAATCGATCCACTCAATTTATTCCTGGGAACTCCGATTTCTACGAATCCATCCTAAAAATTTTGCTCCGGACTCAGCCCAAAGGGAAGCCATGGTTAACATGCCTCATATTATTGACACAAATATCTCCAATTTAAACGCCAAATTTAGACTAGAAGAACTAAACCTATTTCTGAAAACTAAAAAGGATAGCGCTCCCGGAATAAATCACATTACATATATAATGTTACATAGGTGTCCTTTAAAATTTAAACAACTTATCTTAGAAAACTTTAACTCAATATTATCCACTTGCTGGACTCCTAAAGACTAGAAAAAAATTTTGCTTATACCAATCCTAAAACCTCAGAAAGATCCAAGACTTGTAGAATCATACCGACCCATCGCCTTATTATCATGCTTACATAAAACCTTCGAAGGCCTACTGAAAAGAGGACTTCAATACTATATAGAAAATAGATCTTTATTAAATGATTGCCAGATGGGTTTCAGACGTGGTCGTGGTACAATTGACCTACTGAGTGTATTATCGAATGATATACACATCTCAAACTCAAGGAATGGATACTTACTACTAATAGCCGCAGATATCCACAAGGCCTATGACAATGTGGAGCACAATATATTGAGACGAAAATTAAATAGTATGAATCTTCCACATAACATTACCAAGGTTATCATGTCACTATTAGATAACAGGGCAATTTACATTAAATTCAAAAATAAGATTATTGGTCCAAGAGTTATTTCTACGGGTCTACCACAAGGCTCAATTTTGAGTCCTCTACTGTTCAATATTTACATGTCTGACCTTAACACACAAACAATAAATGGAGTTAAAATACTCCAATATGCTGATGACATATTTATATATTGCTCTGGTGTATCAATGGAAGAATGCAAAAAGAAAATCCAAGACTCTCTTAATAAAGTATCAGCGTGGCTTAACGCTAACAATTTAAGTCTATCTCCGACCAAATCAGAAGCGATCATCTTTAGCAGACATAGAAAACCGTTGAACTCTCTCGTTTTAAACATAGGCAACATGCAGGTCAAATTATGTGGCAGTATAAAAATTCTAGGAGTAACCTTCGATAAAAACATGTCCTTCCAGACACACATCAGAGAAGTGGTAAAAAAATCGGAAAAAGGACTCAATATTATTAAAAGACTATCAGGAACTAAATGGGGAGCACATCCGACCTCCCTTATATCTGTTTACAAAGCCATCGTAAGATCTCATATTGATTACGGATGTCAGATTTATGGAGGATTATCATCTAAGAATCAGTATACCCTAGACATGGTGCAATTCTCAGCACTAAGATTATGCCTGGGGGTTATAAGATCAACACCTTGCAACTCCCTTTTAGTGGAAGCTGGCGAATCTCCATTAAAAATTAGAAGAGAAATACTTACGAACAGGTTTGTAATTAAAAAATTTAACTCAGATTACACGTTCTTTATAAAACAACTACAAACATTAGCTGAGCTGCACTATAGAATGATTTACTGGAAGAATAAACCTACTCCCCCTCTGATAACGGCTTTCTACCGCATCAAACCCTTGGAAGATATGACTTATACGAACAGTAAACTTCCAGCTTTTCTATTCCCACAGAATTACTCTTTTTCCAAGAATTACATCTCTTGGTGTCAGGTACCTTATATTGCACACAATATCAAAAACCATATTAAAAACCTAGAATTTGAAGAATGGTTACAACACAATTACAAAGACTTTACAGTCATTTATACAGACGGATCCAGAAGGGAAAATGACGTCGGCTGCGCGTTTTTCGTCCCTTCCAAAGATAATCGATCTCAATTCAAATTACCTAGCTTTGCATCGGTATTTACAGCAGAGATAACAGCCATAAATGCGGCTGTAGACTACGTTAAAAATGAAAAGCTCAGAAAATCAATAATTTTTACAGACTGCAAATCCGCCCTTTTGGCTTTGAACAAACCAAGAGAAGATGCAAATTTTTTGACTCTTGATACCATCCACAAAATAGAAGCCCTCCTGGTTTCTGGATATATAATAAAGTTAGCCTGGATTAAAGGCCATTCCTCAATTTGGGGAAATGAACGGGCAGACGAACTGGCAAAAGAAGCATGCACGGCTGCAGTTCCTATGAAAAAGGCGCCAATAACGGATTTAAAAGGATTAATAAGAACTCTAGGACTAAGACAATGGCAAAACGATTATGACCTAGAATCGACTACAAAGGGCTCTTTATTTAAACCCTGCAAACCCCAAGTCACATTTAGTACCTGGTTCAGCAATCTAAAAATGACCAGAGAAGACATTTCTATGATAAATAGAATTAGATGCGCTCACACCTTTTGTAGATCTCATTTATACAAAATTGGACAAACACAGGACCCCTTCTGTTCCTGTGGACCAGAATTTCAAACAATAGACCACATCCTTTGGAAATGCTGCCTATTCACAAAACAGAGAGAAGAATTTTTGCAAGAACTATATAGGAACAATATATCTTTCCCCATTAACACGGCAATAGCTATGGCTTTGAATAAACCCAATCTTTACAAAAATATACTGAATTTTCTACATAATTGCAAAATCAGGGTTTGATATATATGTTGTGTATACGTGTGTATATCTATTTATGTATATGTATATGTATAAATAGGTAGATATTTGTTTAGGCATAGTTGTATGTATTTGGGTATATATAGATATTGTATGTAGCTATGTTAGCATATACCATAAATTAGATTCCATTATGTTTATGTAATAACAAGATTATTGATCTGTATTGAATAATGTACACCAAAATATGTAAATGTTGCCAAATGACCTAACGGTCGAAGGCCAAATGAATAAATAAAAAAAAAAAAAAAATAAAAGAATGCTTACGGGGTTGTTCTCAGAAATGTACACTTCTCAATAAGCACAAATTCAATTAAATTAAAAATATCAAATCAGGGACATGTCGTCGTAAATATTAGACATAGAATAACAAAAAAAACCTCTTAATATGTTTATTTGTTGATCTGGAAGCATACAGAAATACCAGAAATATTTATAATATTCACAAATTATTACATAATACGCGTCAAACCACCGAGAAAGTCGAACAACATAATACAATGCACTCGCCGTCAACTCTTCTCAATTATGCAATACACCTTAAAATTTTAGATTGTTTCCTTTGGATAGATGAAATTCTTGATTTACTGGCGCAGCCCCACAAATCGAGGTAGTAATCCTCGAGCCTTATATACTGCAGTAAACGAAGATTAAAAAAGGGTATAACCTCTGTTTTTTTTACTGTGCTCCGAATTGCATTAAATTTTGGAATTAGGTTCATCTTAACCTCAAGTTTAAAAATCAAAAGCCACCCTCTTGCGGGGTTGCGACCCTTTAATAAATAATTGGACAATGAGCCGTTTTATCGCTAGTAAATGTTTTTAATATTATAGGATATAATTAAAAAATATTTTTTTAGTACATTTACCTTGCAATAAAATCATTTTCAACTCCGTGAAAACCCTAAAACCCTTCAAACAACCTCTAAATTGAAAAAAAAAACACTTAAAAATAAATTTCGTTATGCAATAATAAGAAGTACGTATAAAGTAAATAACATTTTATGTTTTCTATCTTGATTAACAAATTTTCGATCTTTTTCAGACCCTTAAAAACAACCCCTTGATGAAAAATTGTTTGATCATTTCAATCATTTTGAAATTGAAAGAAAATTTAGAAATTCAAAATGATATAAATGTTATTTCAATTTCTCGAAAATAATTACCATATCCATAATTTGTTCGACTCTTAAAACTACCCTTGAGAAAACAGTTAATGAATTCGATAACAAATTGAAAAATTATTTAATAAAACTAAAAAATATTTTATAGGTAATCATAATTTATTTCAAACTGAAACAACATTTACTACTCAATGTCGGAGTTGCTGTTAATAATCCTTCATTCATTACCCAATCAGTTGGGTGAAATTTTTGTTGCCAAGCCATATCTGTGTTTAAAGCTAAACTCTTCTACTATGCTCATTTATGGCACCAACGATTGGAACCAAAGAAGCTAATCTAACAGCAGTGTTGTTTGTGGCAGCTTTCATAAAAATATAGGTTAGGTTATATGTTGTCCTTTGTAACACTAGTACTCAGTATAATTTTGTCTAAACTTGTATATTAGTTGTTTTTGTTACTGCAATTATTAAACTTTCATTTAACTATAGTGATATAAAACTATATTAATTTATTCAACACGTGGAACTTTTTTTTTATAAATACACATAAGCATATAAATATATATATATATATATATATATATATATATATTTATATATATATATATATATATGTTGAAAATGTTTATATATATAAATATATATATATATATATAATATATATATATGTCAATAGTTTTGCATATATACATATATATATATATATATATATATATATATGTCAATAGTTTTGCATATATATATATATATATATATATATATATATATGCAAAACTATTGACATATATATATATATATATATGTATATATGCAAAACTATTGACATATATATATATATATACTAGCAAACCCGACGAACTCCGTTTCGCCACCAGATGGTTTCGTGAGAAAAATGAAGAAATTTTTTGTTTGTTTTATATTTGAAAAGGAAAAATTTGATCAGGAAGGAAAACCCGACTTATTTATATATATAGAAGATAATCTATTTGCAATTTCTTAGCTATAAACCTTGCGGAGCCCGAGAGCTTTCCAACGAATGCAAAATTGTCGAAATCGGTTCGTGCGTTCTGGAGTTATTTTGTCAGGAAGGAAAACCCGACTTATTTTTATATATATAGAAGATAATCTATTTGCAATTATTTAAAACAATTATTGATTATTTTTATTACTCGAGTTTTTAATTACTGTGCGTGAAGTTCCAGCAATTTGCATTAGGGCACGATGCCATGCACCACTAATTTCCTTAGCTATAAACCTTGCGGAGCCCGAGACCTTTCCAACGAATGCAAAACTGTCGAAATCGGTTCGTGCGTTCTGGAGTTATTTCGTCAGGAAGGAAAACCCGACTTATTTTTATATATAGAGATAAGAAGATAATCTATTTGCAATTATTTAAAACAATTATTGATTATTTTTATTACTCGAGTTTTTAATTACTGTGCGTGAAGTTCCAGCAATTTGCATTAGGGCACGATGCCATGCACCACGAATTTTCTTAGCTATAAACCTTGCGGAGCCCGAGACCTTTCCAACGAATGCAAAATTGTCGAAATCGGTTCGTGCGTTCTGCAGTTATTTCGTCAGGAAGGAAAACCCGACTTATTTTTATATATATAGATAGATATATATATATATATATATATATATATATATATTTATATATATAAACATTTTCAACATATATATATATATATATATATATATATATATATATATATATATTTATATGCTTATGTGTATTTATAAAAAAAAAGTTCCACGTGTTGAATAAATTAATATAGTTTTATATCACTATAGTTAAATGAAAGTTTAATAATTGCAGTAACAAAAACAACTAATATACAAGTTTAGACAAAATTATACTGAGTACTAGTGTTACAAAGGACAACATATAACCTAACTTATATTTTTATGAAAGCTGCCACAAACAACACTGCTGTTAGATTAGCTTCTTTGGTTCCAATCGTTGGTGCCATAAATGAGCATAGTAGAAGAGTTTAGCTTTAAACACAGATATGGCTTGGCAACAAAAATTTCACCCAACTGATTGGGTAATGAATGAAGGATTATTAACAGCAACTCCGACATTGAGTAGTAAATGTTGTTTCAGTTTGAAATAAATTATGATTACCTATAAAATATTTTTTTAGTTTTATTAAATAATTTTTCAATTTGTTATCGAATTCATTAACTGTTTTCTCAAGGGTAGTTTTAAGAGTCGAACAAATTATGGATATGGTAATTATTTTCGAGAAATTGAAATAACATTTATATCATTTTGAATTTCTAAATTTTCTTTCAATTTCAAAATGATTTTTTCAAACAATTTTTCATCAAGGGGTTGTTTTTAAGGGTCTGAAAAAGATCGAAAATTTGTTAATCAAGATAGAAAACATAAAATGTTATTTACTTTATACGTACTTCTTATTATTGCATAACGAAATTTATTTTTAAGTGTTTTTTTTTCAATTTAGAGGTTGTTTGAAGGGTTTTAGGGTTTTCACGGAGTTGAAAATGATTTTATTGCAAGGTAAATGTACTAAAAAAATATTTTTTAATTATATCCTATAATATTAAAAACATTTACTAGCGATAAAACGGCTCATTGTCCAATTATTTATTAAAGGGTCGCAACCTCGCAAGAGGGTGGCTTTTGATTTTTAAACTTGAGGTTAAGATGAACCTAATTCCAAAATTTAATGCAATTCGGAGCACAGTAAAAAAAACAGAGGTTATACCCTTTTTTAATCTTCGTTTACTGCAGTATATAAGGCTCGAGGATTACTACTTCGATTTGTGGGGCTGCGCCAGTAAATCAAGAATTTCATCTATCCAAAGGAAACAATCTAAAATTTTAAGGTGTATTGCATAATTGAGAAGAGTTGACGGCGAGTGCATTGTATTATGTTGTTCGACTTTCTCGGTGGTTTGACGCGTATTATGTAATAATTTGTGAATATTATAAATATTTCTGGTATTTCTGTATGCTTCCAGATCAACAAATAAACATATTAAGAGGTTTTCTTTGTTATTCTATGTCTAATATTTACGACGACATGTCCCTGATTTGATATTTTTAATTTAATTGAATTTGTGCTTATTGAGAAGTGTACATTTCTGAGAACAACCCCGTAAGCATTCTTTTATTTTTTTTTTTTTTTTTATTTATTCATTTGGCCTTCGACCGTTAGGTCATTTGGCAACATTTACATATTTTGGTGTACATTATTCAATACAGATCAATAATCTTGTTATTACATAAACATAATGGAATCTAATTTATGGTATATGCTAACATAGCTACATACAATATCTATATATACCCAAATACATACAACTATGCCTAAACAAATATCTACCTATTTATACATATACATATACATAAATAGATATACACACGTATACACAACATATATATCAAATCCTGATTTTGCAATTATGTAGAAAATTCAGTATATTTTTGTAAAGATTGGGTTTATTCAAAGCCATAGCTATTGCCGTGTTAATGGGGAAAGATATATTGTTCCTATATAGTTCTTGCAAAAATTCTTCTCTCTGTTTTGTGAATAGGCAGCATTTCCAAAGGATGTGGTCTATTGTTTGAAATTCTGGTCCACAGGAACAGAAGGGGTCCTGTGTTTGTCCAATTTTGTATAAATGAGATCTACAAAAGGTGTGAGCGCATCTAATTCTATTTATCATAGAAATGTCTTCTCTGGTCATTTTTAGATTGCTGAACCAGGTACTAAATGTGACTTGGGGTTTGCAGGGTTTAAATAAAGAGCCCTTTGTAGTCGATTCTAGGTCATAATCGTTTTGCCATTGTCTTAGTCCTAGAGTTCTTATTAATCCTTTTAAATCCGTTATTGGCGCCTTTTTCATAGGAACTGCAGCCGTGCATGCTTCTTTTGCCAGTTCGTCTGCCCGTTCATTTCCCCAAATTGAGGAATGGCCTTTAATCCAGGCTAACTTTTTATATATCCAGAAACCAGGAGGGCTTCTATTTTGTGGATGGTATCAAGAGTCAAAAAATTTGCATCTTCTCTTGGTTTGTTCAAAGCCAAAAGGGCGGATTTGCAGTCTGTAAAAATTATTGATTTTCTGAGCTTTTCATTTTTAACGTAGTCTACAGCCGCATTTATGGCTGTTATCTCTGCTGTAAATACCGATGCAAAGCTAGGTAATTTGATTGAGATCGATTATCTTTGGAAGGGACGAAAAACGCGCAGCCGACGTCATTTTCCCTTCTGGATCCGTCTGTATAAATGACTGTAAAGTCTTTGTAATTGTGTTGTAACCATTCTTCAAATTCTAGGTTTTTAATATGGTTTTTGATATTGTGTGCAATATAAGGTACCTGACACCAAGAGATGTAATTCTTGGAAAAAGAGTAATTCTGTGGGAATAGAAAAGCTGGAAGTTTACTGTTCGTATAAGTCATATCTTCCAAGGGTTTGATGCGGTAGAAAGCCGTTATCAGAGGGGGAGTAGGTTTATTCTTCCAGTAAATCATTCTATAGTGCAGCTCAGCTAATGTTTGTAGTTGTTTTATAAAGAACGTGTAATCTGAGTTAAATTTTTTAATTACAAACCTGTTCGTAAGTATTTCTCTTCTAATTTTTAATGGAGATTCGCCAGCTTCCACTAAAAGGGAGTTGCAAGGTGTTGATCTTATAACCCCCAGGCATAATCTTAGTGCTGAGAATTGCACCATGTCTAGGGTATACTGATTCTTAGATGATAATCCTCCATAAATCTGACATCCGTAATCAATATGAGATCTTACGATGGCTTTGTAAACAGATATAAGGGAGGTCGGATGTGCTCCCCATTTAGTTCCTGATAGTCTTTTAATAATATTGAGTCCTTTTTCCGATTTTTTTACCACTTCTCTGATGTGTGTCTGGAAGGACATGTTTTTATCGAAGGTTACTCCTAGAATTTTTATACTGCCACATAATTTGACCTGCATGTTGCCTATGTTTAAAACGAGAGAGTTCAACGGTTTTCTATGTCTGCTAAAGATGATCGCTTCTGATTTGGTCGGAGATAGACTTAAATTGTTAGCGTTAAGCCACGCTGATACTTTATTAAGAGAGTCTTGGATTTTCTTTTTGCATTCTTCCATTGATACACCAGAGCAATATATAAATATGTCATCAGCATATTGGAGTATTTTAACTCCATTTATTGTTTGTGTGTTAAGGTCAGACATGTAAATATTGAACAGTAGAGGACTCAAAATTGAGCCTTGTGGTAGACCCGTAGAAATAACTCTTGGACCAATAATCTTATTTTTGAATTTAATGTAAATTGCCCTGTTATCTAATAGTGACATGATAACCTTGGTAATGTTATGTGGAAGATTCATACTATTTAATTTTCGTCTCAATATATTGTGCTCCACATTGTCATAGGCCTTGTGGATATCTGCGGCTATTAGTAGTAAGTATCCATTCCTTGAGTTTGAGATGTGTATATCATTCGATAATACACTCAGTAGGTCAATTGTACCACGACCACGTCTGAAACCCATCTGGCAATCATTTAATAAAGATCTATTTTCTATATAGTATTGAAGTCCTCTTTTCAGTAGGCCTTCGAAGGTTTTATGTAAGCATGATAATAAGGCGATGGGTCGGTATGATTCTACAAGTCTTGGATCTTTCTGAGGTTTTAGGATTGGTATAAGCAAAATTTTTTTCTAGTCTTTAGGAGTCCAGCAAGTGGATAATATTGAGTTAAAGTTTTCTAAGATAAGTTGTTTAAATTTTAAAGGACACCTATGTAACATTATATATGTAATGTGATTTATTCCGGGAGCGCTATCCTTTTTAGTTTTCAGAAATAGGTTTAGTTCTTCTAGTCTAAATTTGGCGTTTAAATTGGAGATATTTGTGTCAATAATATGAGGCATGTTAACCATGGCTTCCCTTTGGGCTGAGTCCGGAGCAAAATTTTTAGGATGGATTCGTAGAAATCGGAGTTCCCAGGAATAAATTGAGTGGATCGATTATTCTTGTTGTTAAAGGATTTGATTAAGTTCCACAATTTGGATGAGTTTACATTGCCGTCTAAGGAATTAGTCAAATTTATCCATTTTTCCCTTTTTTTGTTTTTGAAGAACTTTTTTGTTATGGCGTTTACTTTCTGGTACTCTATGAAGTTTTTATAATTCATTACCTGTTTCATTTTCTTAAAAGCGTCCTTTCGCTTTTGAATTTGTATGTTACATTCCTCGTCCCACCAAGCAGCAGGTTTGGGTTGTTTGAGTTCAGTTATTTTGTTTTCTTTCAGGTGTGTCCTAGCAGCTCTATATATGATTTTAATTAATTGATCGTATTTACTTTCATTATCTTCTGGAATCACTTCTTCTTGAAGGATGCTGTCTACTTCCGATGTAAATTTGTTCCACTCCGTTCTTTTTGTGTTCCACTTTCGTGAAGGGTAATGATAACTGTTGACTTCGAAGCTAGTTCTCAGTTTGATACTTATTGGGGCATGATCGGAACCTAAGCTGTCAGGAAAAATGTCCCAGTTGAGATTATCATAAAGGTTACCTGAGCAGAAAGTTAGGTCTAACGCAGCGGCTTTTCTTCTGTCTGAGCTGATGGTGGTAGGTCTCCCATCATTCAGGATGATAAGATTGAGCTCCTCCAAATAATTGTAGAGGATCTCACCCCCTCTATCGTTTTTTTCACATCCCCATGCCATGTTCTTACAATTGAAGTCCCCAGTGACAATCACTGGCATTGAAATATTTTCAATATATGTTTTAATATTATGAAGAGAGTCGAATGCGTTCGGAGAACAATATATTGATAGTACACAAATTGGATTTCTCAACTTGATGACTACAGCACAAATCTGTATTACATCGTTCTGGAAAGTGAGATGAAATTTTTCGGATTCTATAGTATCTTTCACTAGAATGGCGGCACCTCCATAACCGTCATTTCTATCTTCTCTGAAAATTCTGTAACCTTTGAAATAATAGTCATATTCCTTCTTGAGCCAAGTCTCAGAAAAACATGCAATATGTATCTTTTGCTCCCAAAGGCAATATTCTATACTGCCTTGGTTGGCCATTAGCGATCTGCAGTTTAATTGCAAAATTTTCAGGTCCATTTAAGCTTATTTATATTATAATAGTTGTAAATAATATTATTATAAAAACTGAAAAGATAAATTTCTCCTTTAGTATTACTTACACAATTATACCTCTAAATTATATTCTATTCTATACAAAATGTTATTTTATAACCGTATTTTCTTTAACCTTATTTGTTTGATTGGTTTCTGACTTATTTCTATGTGTTGTTTTTTCAATACATAATGAATCAATTTCCTCTTCTAAGGCTGTCCATATTTTGTCTGTTTCTTCATTTGTTTTATATCTTAATCTTGTTTGTATATTATTAAAAATTTCTCTGAAGTATCGTTTCATCATCTTTTTTTTCTCTTCATTATCACTATCGTTGCTTCCTGAATATTCGGATTTATCCTTTCACTATCGTTTTTGTTTATATCTCTCCTCCTATCGTAGTATACTTCTACATTTCTTCTTCTGTGTCTTCCTTCAATTTTCAAAATCGTTTGCTCTTGATGTTTTTCTCTAACATCTTCCCTATCTGTATGTACCTTGTTCCTTTCATTTGGTTCACCTTTTGATTTATCTTCTTTTGTATTGTTCATGTTATTATATATGGTTCTCTCTTGTTCATTGCCGATGTTTCTCTTGAGAGGTCTGTACCTTATTGGTGTGCTGTCCGATACCAGTTCATCATTTTTATCGTCCAAGTCAGATAAAATTTCAAATTTATTTCTAAGAATGCTGTTGTTAATTTGTGAACTTTTCCTGAGTTCTGTGTTTATCACCGGGAAATTCTTTTCTTTGTCTAGATTGATTAGGCTACCCCTGGTTATTCTGGCATATTTGTTGTTTTCTACGACTGACCGTGCTTCGTGAAAAGCTAAATTTTGTGTTGCCATTATTTCATATATTTTCTTGTATTTCATAAATATTGGGCATTCCCTATTATATGCTGCATGTTTACTATAACACAAGCAGCATCTTAAGTCATCTGTATTTATGCATTCTTGTGAGCCGTGCTTATCTGCGCATTTTGGACATCTAACCTCTCCTCGACACTGATCACGAACGTGTCCGAATCTCCAACATTTGTGGCATTGGATTACTTTTTTCACAAATGGTGTTACTGGGCATTTGACCGAGTGGATCGCTACTTTTTCTGGCAATTTTGTCCCTTTAAAAGTGAGTTTAACACATTGTGATTTGTATATCTTATGATTTTCTTTTTTTGATCTTATACATTTTACACCCACTATCGGATACTCGGATTCGATGACATCTAAAATTTCATCCTCAGATAATTCGCTATCAACGTCAAAAATGATTCCGGTCCGCACCGTTAAATATTTAGGGATATACGCTCTTAGATTATTCGATTTGAAGAAATCATTATCTAATATTCTGTTAGCTGTCACACCATTACTCAAAATCAATTTCACTTTGTTTTTGCCAATTACTCTAATTTCTTCCAGATTTGTTTTCAAATTTGGCCATGCATCATGAATTTTTTTACCAAGTGCCATAGGATGCAGACGTCCTATGTTTTTATTATAAGATTCAACGTATATTATATATGGTCCTTTGTCGTAACTGTCATATCGTAGTTTATCCTGCACGTAATTGTCGGGCATCGTTTCGTTTTCTTTGTCATTATCTTTTGTTATTTTACTCGAGTCCTCACCACAATCATCAAATTGCATCACGTTATCTAACTCGTTAAAGTCATGCAACATTTTATCAATCTGATCATTTATTTCGGTATTACTCGACCCCGCACTAATGTTTTCATTGGTCATTTCTTCATTGTTTGCATGGATTGTTGTCTCACTCAAATCCTTATCGCACTCGTCGAATTGCATAACGCTAACTAATTCTTGGCTGTCCCGATTTGCTTCCGTATTCTGATTGATATTTGCAATATTCGATACCATAATGTTTTTTCATAATTTGTTCGACTCTTAAAACTACCCTTGAGAAAACAGTTAATGAATTCGATAACAAATTGAAAAATTATTTAATGAAACTAAAAAATATTTTATAGGTAATCAAAATTTATTTCAAACTGAAACAACATTTACTACTCAATGTCGGAGTTGCTGTTAATAATCCTTCATTCATTACCCAATCAGTTGGGTGAAATTTTTGTTGCCAAGCCATATCTGTGTTTAAAGCTAAACTCTTCTACTATGCTCATTTATGGCACCAACGATTGGAACCAAAGAAGCTAATCTAACAGCAGTGTTGTTTGTGGCAGCTTTCATAAAAATATAGGTTAGGTTATATGTTGTCCTTTGTAACACTAGTACTCAGTATAATTTTGTCTAAACTTGTATATTAGTTGTTTTTGTTACTGCAATTATTAAACTTTCATTTAACTATAGTGATATAAAACTATATTAATTTATTCAACACGTGGAACTTTTTTTTTATAAATACACATAAGCATATAAATATATATATATATATATATATATATATATATATATATATATATATATATATATATATATGTTGAAAATGTTTATATATATAAATATATATATATATATAATATATATATATATATATATATATATATATATATGTCAATAGTTTTGCATATATACATATATATATATATATATATATATATATATATATATGTCAATAGTTTTGCATATATATATATTAGGGTGGTCCTTAAAATGGTCATTTTCGAATTTCCTTGCTCCCAGGGGCTCAAATGGTTCCAAATAGATAAAAAACAATTCTCTGAAAGTTTTAGCTCTTAATATTAACGTTTAGACAGAGCGCAATTCAATCAAAGTTTGTATGGGAAGAGCATGGAAAAAAATTTGAAAATTAAAAAAAAATGTTTTAGGTATAACTTAGCGACAAATGAATGAGTTTTATTCATTTATTTGCTCGCCAAATTACATCTAAAATACATTTTTAAAATTTTTAAAAAAAATTCCATGCTATTTCCATACAAAACTTTGATTGAATTGCGCTCTATCTAAACATTAATATTAAGAGCTAAAACTTTCAGAGAATTGTTTTTTATCTATTTGGAACCATTCGAGCCCCTGGGAGCAAGAAAATTCGAAAATGACCATTTTAAGGACCACCCTAATATATATATATATATATATATATATATATATATATATATTATATATATATATATATATAAATATATATACCATTTAAAAGATTAATAAAAGCGTTACAACTTTTTCCATCATAATTTTTTTCGTAACACCTCTCATTTTGAAAAGGCGAAGGGTTAAAGAGCCCGACTGAAACTCTGATTGTGCAGCCGCGCCATAATCGTAACTCCGTCAATTTTTGTGTCAAAAAAAAATAATAAAAAACAATAATAAGCCACAAAGACTTCTTTGATTTTCATCTATATGCTTTTAAACGTATCTTTTATTCTTTTTGAGATATAATGAAAATGAGTTCGATTTTTAAAAAAAGCGGAAAAAAAAGTTTTTATAAAATCGTGAGTTTTCTGAAAATAGTTTGTACTAAAGTAGTGAATCTGCTAGAATCCATCAAGATCTTTATAATGAAGTGAATTCTAGATGGAATGTGAATTACTTAAATTCTGATGGAAATGGCGAAATATTATTTAAACATCGTATATGCTTCTTATTTGCACGATAGCTCGCTCATTTCACATGCAAAAAGCTTGTAACAGCACTCATTTTAAAGCCTTTGTTGAGCGCTATAAATCCTAATTTCACCGAAATGCATAGAATGTAAAACCTCGCCACTAGATGGCTTTAAATACAACAATTAAATATTGAACGAAATAAAAACGACTTTGCCATTTCAAATCTTGCCTAATATTATTCCTAAAACACCTTATGAAACATCGATTTATTAAGATTTTCATTGACATTACTTTGTTCATTACATGATTTTCGTTGAAATGTATATTTTAGGAGATATTCGCAAAAAAAACGAATGAAAACGACATAAATATATGAATCTTTAGTAGCCAGTACCTTGAAAAGTATTAGTTTTTTTGAAAAACTTTAATAGACGTTTTCTTCTAATAATTAGTTTTTCTATCGATTTCCGACGTTATTTTGAAAAAATGTAATTACACAATTGAGATGGGGTTTCACCCCCCGGGGGTTGGTGGCGAAACCCGAATTGTTTTCACTTTTGAACTTGAGGGTAAGATGAGCCTAATTCCAAAATTTCATGCAATTCGGAACACAGTAAAAAAATTCAGACCCAAAACGCTCCGTTTACTGCACTAATAGCTTATTTTTGCAATTAAAGTCGCCTCCTAAAAGAAACTTTGGTCCTAAGGTTTTGAAGAATTCATGCAGTTGTTCATACTTGATGTTATGTCTTGGAGGACAATATATGGCAGAAAATGATATATCAAATGACTGTAGACTGACGACAATAGTGGTGGCTTGCAAATAATCAGCTGTTATATGACGTAAATTTGCTTTAACCAAAACTGCACTACCTGCGTGGCCCATCTGGATGTGGGGTGTAATATGTTATATAGTTGGTTATATAAAATTTTGAGTGATTTGTTAAGTGCGATTTGCTAATTAAAAGATTGTCAATATTTTGTTTATGAAGAAATTGTGTTAATTCATGCTTGTGTTGGTGAATGCCGTTGGCATTCCATATAGCTATTCTGAAAAAACTTGACATTATTTAATTTTACTAACAATTAGTGTCAGCATATTCATAACCATACTATTTTGCTAAATTAATTGTTTCATGACATCTTTGATTTCGATAAAGATAGCACAAAGTTCTGGCATTTCTACAGCATTCGACTTGTTTTGTTGGCTCTTCAGTATTTCTGCATAACTCATATGTTGTGTGTTTTTCTTTAATAGACTGTTGTGCTGGCTAACGGTTTTATAAGATTGGTCTGTTTGATTCAATTTTCTTACATTGGCTGTATTATGGGTTTTGTCGTATTCATGAAAAAAATCACAATCCTTATAATTATCTGGGTGTACTCCCCCACACAATTCGCAGCAAGTAGGAGTATTCCTTTATTTTTTACATGAAGAAGCCACAATTCAAGCACGCTTGTTGCCAATTACAATATGTACGTGTGTGACCATAGAGTTGACATCTGTGATACTGTATCGCATTTTTAGTCCTTTTCGGAGGCTCGAATAAACTTATTTGATTCAGTTTGGTCATTTTAAAAATTTCAGTGTTCGTTGATGCCGGTTCCAAGCCTACAAAAAACAAATTTAGAAGCTTCTTTGTTCGGTAGTGTTTTATATTGATGATGTTTCTCACTGTATGTCCATTATTTTCAATTTTTTTTTAATTTAAGCTATGTCAATTGTGTAATGAACACATTTGAGCACGACCCTATAGGCTCTTTCTTCACTGGGTTGATAGGTATGAAATACCACATTTCTGCTTTGTAAAAGTTTTACAAGCGTTCTGTAAGTATTTGTTCGTTCACATTTATTTTTACCATGTCATTTGGTAGTATTTTTGATACTGTCATTTGGTTGTAAAACTGAACTAAGACTGTTCACCATATCAGGATAGTCGATGCAATGATGAATAAAAACTGGTGGTGGCTTGACTGTTTTAGTGGCAGGTTGCTCAGTAAAATTATTGATATTAGGACGGTTTATTTCATTATTGGATAATGCGCTGAATCTATTAGAATGGAATTATAATTTCATTGCTAAATTTTCTTCTTTTTGCACTAAGAATTTTTTTCGGCACCAGCTGCCATTTATTTACATTTGTTGTTTCCGAACTGGTTCCAGCACGTGGTTCGATGCTATTATTCTCCATGTATATGTCGTCATTAGTTACGCCATGAATTGTTGTTTGGCTATTTTGCGTCATTATTACTGGATTTACTTGTACACTATTAACTATTACACTATTAATTTGTGTTAAGTTTTGATGGACATGTTCAATGCTAGTTGATTGATCTTCTTCAATTAATTTCAATGAATCCACAACAATTTCAGTTGTATCTGTGTCTTTGTACCCCAAAGGGTACATGCAATCGGCTTAACGGTACCGACTTCGTATGCACAGTGGTTTGTTTACGCACGCACTGACACTATATTTTGATTCGAACTGATAAAATAAAAATAAAAATAATTCACTTTAAATATTATATAATTTACTCCGATGTCAACGGTACGGCGTCTGAAGACGGAATGAATGAAACAATTATTTTGAGTGAAAAAATTCAAGGTGATATTGTACTATATATTAATTCTTTCTGAATTTGTTATACTGTTTAAAAGACTGCAATTTTTATACGTATATCTTATGCTATAAATCACAGAGTCAGACGATGAATTTTTATATATATTATACTGTATAATGAACGACTTGTAACGGATAACACATAATGCTAATTTAGGTTTCCATATTTTAGATTTTAAATTATAACACACTGATGATGAGACAAACCTAGTCTCGAAACGTTTGTAAAAATATTATTTAATAAATTAGTGGAAAAAAGAGTGTTGTTCAAATTTCTAAATTAATATATATATATATATATATATATATATATATATATATATATATATATATATATTGATAAGTTATTTAAAATCGGGCAGTAACACCAAGTAAAGATTCTTTACTTGGTGTTACTGCCCGATTCTAAATAACTCATCAAAATATATATCAACACCAAACTCACATATTTCAATATATATATATATATATATATATATATATATATATATATATTGAAATGAATAAAACAGCCAATGCGTCGATTGTAGAAAGTTTAATTTAATTTTTATACTATTTTATATTATTTTAAACGCGTCCCACGACGGCTGATTGTGCTTGCGCTATCTTTATTAGAAACAAATAATTATGCCAATAATTATAGAAATGATTTCTGCCTCGGGAATGTACGCATAAACTATTGTTTCCGTGCAAAATATATTATATTCAACAAATATTTTGCTATGCTTTGTTCAACAAAAACAAAAAAAACAAGTTAATGTATATATGATAGTGCAAAATTATGTGCCATACGCTAGTTACTGATTTAAAACCTTATTTATATCCACTGATGATGACATAAAATCCTATGTCGAAACGTTTGGAAAAATTAAAGATTACCTTCTGAATCTTTGCCTTTTATTTGATGTAAGCCCTTGAAGAACTTACTCATATTTCTCAACATCAAAACTAACTTCTTTAACATATATATATATATATATATATATATATATATATATATATACAGGGCCGGTCCTGGGGTCCTTAGCGCCCGCATGCAATTTTTTTTCTAGCGCCCCTCGCCCTATTAATATTAACTGTTTTAACAGTTTGTCATTAAAATTATATAAACGTTTACATATTTTTAAAAATTAATTTTTAATTAATATGGATTTAGTACACAAAAAATTAAATATAATCTAAAAGCGTATAAAATATATTGATTATAAATTTATTTAAAAAATCGAGGCGATTATCGGGTTGATTATAATTAAATATTTTTAAAATTTCAATTATTTTTAACATATGTGCAATATTAATATTTGGGTTTCAAAACATTTTACTTATTTATTATGCGATTTGAGCAAATCATGCTAGTAGTGCCAAAAAACTAGCTTTTCATTTTCAATCATAACACTCGAATTTCATGTGTCATGTTTTAAATTTTAATTTAATTTAATTTTTTATCATTTACAATATCCAAAATTGCGTCGTAAACTTCTCCTTATTGATATCGTAAAAGCCGAATCATATTTATCTTTGCTTTCCCGTCATATTCAGAGTATCAGTTTGTTGTTCTAAAGTTAAATTTTTAACGTACTTTAAAAGTATTGTTCAAACATCAGAAAAAATGCAAAGGAACTACACATTTCTTGAACTTTATTGAAAAAAAAAAAACTTATTATATTTGATATGTATTATTTCTGCATAGTTAATAATTACTAAATTTAGAGTAAGGACACCGCTAGGTATAAAAAAGCCTTAATATTTTCGTTCCAAAGTAAATTTTGCTTCCATTTTTCATATTTGTTCCATTTCCATAACCCTAATCACGCATGTCTTCAACATTTAAAATTCATCAGAAGCTAAACATTTGCAACAAAAGCAAAAATTACAATTCAATTTCTCGGAATAAGCATGCCATTTATTAAGCACTGGCTCTCCATTTATTATTTTCCCGATTAAAATTTGTTTATATTTTTTAACAAGTTCCGTTTCAACTAAATCAGCTCGCAATTTTTTGTCAATAATGCCCAATGATTAATTTAAACTTTCGCAGGTTTGATCTTATGAGATTGAACACTAGATAATTTCTTTTACGATTCCACGGTAACTTCAAACAAAGAAAAAATTGAAAAAATTGAATAAGTAGATTTAGCAATGAACAAAGCTGTTATTTACTAATTTGCAGAGTTATTAATCGGTTAATTGTTTCTTCTGATATTACATTGTAAAATAAATGTGAATAAATGCTTTTTGTGTCTCCGTATCCCTAATTAAGTTAGATTGTTTATTATAATTTATTAAGTATTCTAGATTTTATATAAATAATTCCAGATTTTATATAAAAAATATAAATATTATATTATAAATTCAATTTCCGAAACTCGTTTTGGCGCCCCCCTAAGGCTTGCGCCCGCATTTTTTGCATGCATCGCATGCAAGGCAGGACCGGCCCTGTATATATATATATATATATATATATATATATATATATAAGTTGAGTATTTCTGCAAGCGCAAGTCATTTACCATGCACTATTATGTTGTAATATACCGGCATTGTTGAAAATATATTTAAACGTCATCTCCGTGCATGAAATCTATCTCGGCTTCGTTCAAGTATTCTTTGCATGCAGTTGGCAGCTGATGAACATGTTTACACTACTGAAAACCAATATGAACTAGTAGTGTGCGACACTGCGCTTCAAGGAAAATTACCATTTTATAAACAACTAGATATCGGGCGCATTTGTTAGTTAATGGGCAGTTATAAAATACATATAGAAATATTTAACTAAAACTCGAATGAGAATTCTGGAATATATATATATATACACATTTAAGAAAATTTCTGTAATTATATTAATTGTATTGCACACACAGATGTTTGTTTATCCTAAAATTGTAGCTTATTATTTTTAAATTGTAATTAATTTATAAAGTGTGACTGATCACATCATTTTTATTCAGATTCACAATCAGAGTTATTTACATACCCTATGAGTTATATGGCTAAATTACACATAATGATATTAATAAAAAAAATCACAGAAAAAAAAGAAAAAATAATAATAATAATAAATAAATAAATAAAAATAGATTAAAAATAAAAAAATAAATAAAGAAAAAAGAAAAAGAAAAAAAGAAAAAGAAATTATAGTAATTGCTCCAATAAGCAATTGTCTATGGAAAACAATTTTTTACATTAAGTCTATAGGCTGTTTCTTGCGTAGTCTTCTTATAAGTGGATTATCAAGCAGATGAGCCAAAGTTGCATTAGCCTGATGTCCAGTACTGGTATTCTTGATGATATCCACTACAAAAGGGATGTTGAGGTCATCATGTATGATTTTGTTGCTGACAAACCACGGGGCATCGGTAATCGTCCGTAGTGTTTTAGATTGTAATCGTTGAACAAGTCCCACATTTGATTTACTACAACATCCTCCCAGTTGAATTCCATACGTCCATACAGGTTTAATTATGGTCTTATAAATTAGAAGCTTATTATCTAATGATAATTTTGATCTTCGACCAATAAGCCAATTTAATTTTGAAAGTGTAAGTTGAATTTGTTTTATTTTGGCCACGATGTGCGGCTTCCAGGTTAATCTGCGATCCATGTGAATAGCCAAGTACTTGACTGTGTCTTTGATTGGTATTTGTCTTTTATTTATGTACACAGCTTGACAAGTTGACTTATTAAGTGTGAAGATAATATGAGTTGACTCCGTATCATTAATTTTGATGCGCCACTTTTTTGTTCAGGTCGCTATTTCATTGAGATGATTTTGTAGGATATTAGAAGCAAGAGTAGGATTTTCATTGCTAGCTAAAATCGTAATATCATCAGCAAAAGTAGCAGTGGTAGAGCTCGTCATGGTTGGAAAATCACTAGTATATGTAATGTACAAAAAAGGAACTAAAACGCTTCCTTGCGCAACACCTGATTTTATGGAAAAAAGTGATGATGATTCACAATTATTTCTAACTTTATATCATCTGTTAGTTTGGTACGATTTAATTCTGTTTAGTTTGGACGAACCATTTAATTTTTGCTAAAAGGCCTTCATGCCATACTTTATCGAAAGTCTGGTTTACATCGAGAAACACTGCTGAGCAGTATTGTTTGGATTCGAAAGTTTTGTGAATCGAATTCACAATTCTGTGGCACTGTTGGATCATAGAATGCTGCTTGCGAAATCCAAATTGATGATCAGGTAATATATTAGATTCGGATACTATATCTTCAAGCTGCAGTTTTTCAAAAACCTTCGACAGTATGGGTAAAATACTATATTGAATTAAATATGTATGATATGAAAATATACGCTTCAATTGGTAATTATTTTAACATTTTGGATAAAATATTATTAATCCCAAGAGATTTTCTACTATCCAGTTTAGCAATTACTGAAACAATCTTCTTCAGAGAGTAAAATCTTTTATTGAAGTTAACAGAAGTAAGTGGTGAGCAAGGCTGTGGGAACAAGTTATATGTATTAGATTCAGCTGCATGCGGTTGAAAAACTGAACTAAAATACTCAGCAAAAAGTTTTGCCTTTTCCTTGTCATTTCTGGCCCAGCAATCGGCTGTACCATTTTGTATAGGAGGATTTCTGATACACGGTTCATTTCTAGACTTAATAGAACGCCAAATAGAATTGTCAAAGCGAAAGAGGTTAGACACGTAGTTGGCGAAGCTATTATCATTTAACTCTTTAAGCTTAGTTTTGAGCTTATTGTTCAAGTTGTTATAAATATTTCTGTCTAAGGGTGTGTGGCTGTTTTGCCATTTTTGCTTGTTTTTTCTTTTATTAACTATTAACTTTTTAATCTACAATGATATACCTGAATGAGACGATTTTGCAATATCAGGTGTTGCAAAACTAGATGATAGTTTTATATTTGATAGAATTTTATTGAGTAATTCGATTGCAGTTTCAATTTCTGTCTCAGTTTTTAACCTTGTTTGAAGATTTATATTGTTTTCAACTTTAGTACAAAATATTTCCCAGTTGTTGTTTGTTGTTGCAGAATCTTGGATTGCGAGAAAAATTTAAAAAAGTTGAACTGATACTGGCTATTATTGGCGAATGGTCGGAAGAAAGATCATAACTAGAATATACTTCTGCGTAAGATGGGTTTATAACATTAGTTATAAAAAATACAATAAATCAGGCTGTTTTCTGGGATCGCTGGGCCAATACGTTAGAGAACCAGTGGACAAGCACAAATAATCGTGTTGTTGAATAACATTAAACATTTGTCTTCCTTTGGGATTTATTAGTCTGGATCCAAAATAAGTGTGTTTGCTATTAAAATCTCCCCCTATCAAGAACTTGGATCCTAGAGACTCAAAGAATTCATAAAATTGATCTCTGTTTATTGAACGTCGTGGAGGACAATAGACAGCAGAGATGATAAGGTCGTATGATAGAAATTTTACGGTTACTAAAGTTGCTTGTAAAAATTCCTTGGAGTATTTTTCCAACTCGAAGTGCACAATGTTTGATTTTATTATAATTGCTGTACCTCCATGTGCAGTATCATCTGGATATTAAGTATGGTAGAGGTTATAGTAAGGAATATATAGATTTGAGTATTGAGTGAAATGGGTTTCACTCACTAAAAAAATATCAATTTAATTTTTTATTAAAAAAAGCTTCAGCTCGTTCTTATGTTGGGTCAAACCGTTTGAGTTCCATAAGCATATTCTAACGAATTAAGCCATTATTTAAATTTATTAATGATGGTCGATAGCATATTTAATACCATCGAGTATTAAAAAAACTAATTCCACTAAAAAAACTAATTGAAAAAAAAAACTATTCACGAAATAATTATAAAAAAAATAAATTAAACACTAAATTTGAAAAAAATGTACTAGAACAATTATTAAATCATAATAAAATAATCGTCTTGAATAATCACTTGAATATAAATGAATCACTATGCGTCATTATTACGCAAAACACTGCAATGCAGATAAGATGTTTACTCGACGAGCGTTGTCGGTGAACAACATCACGTCATAAAAGCGACGTTTGATACAAATTTCGATTAATAATATTTTTTCAAACTTCGATGAATTTTGCAATTTTAAAAAACTAAACTACTTGCCGTAGGGACGTAGAATTTTAGTATGTTGTTAAGGACTATGTTATCTATCAACATAAAAAGTTTAATCCAAGACATTTTTTTTCAACAGTTAATTACGAAGAAATGGCCCGGTAGTTTTTTAACTTAAAGAAATCAGTATCAATTCCAACCAATATCTTTCGAACAGTTTTTAATTTTTAACTTCCCGTAGGGCAAGTTATAGTAATCGCAAAAAAATCGAAAATGAAAATTTTTATATATCCTTATGTTTCAAAACCTTCTGAACGTTTTGGCATACCTTAGCAAAAATGGATGTATGTGTGTGTATGTGCCTGTGTGTTTTTTTGTTTTTTTTTTGTATAGCGAAGAAAATGCCTTTATGCATCCCAGACCGGTCTTCTGTCTGGGTATGTCAGACTCGATACCGCCCTGGTATAATACCGACTAAAACCTCCGCTTTGCCCTTGCCTCTGGTCCCCACGGAAACCGCCGTTAGGCATTACTTCGTGGGGGGAGGATCTAGAATGATATATTTCTTAACTTGTTGTAATCATTGTTATAATTCATAAACATTATACTTATATTTTAAATGGGCGAAGTCCCATTTGCCCTTTCTCCCTCTATAGAACGCAGGTCCATTAAAACGTCTCTCGCAAATCTGTCTATGGCGTTCCAAGCAGCATCACTTGTCAGCATCACTTCAACAACATTACCTGGGGTAATTCTGCGTCTCAATGTCTCTTCCACATCATCCCGTAGAGCACCAAATCGCGGGCAAAGGAAGAACACGTGCTCAGCATCTTCGATTTCGCCCAAACAATATGGGCAATCCGGCGAGCTATCGTGCTTGAAGCGGTGTAGGTAGGCTCGAAAACAGCCGTGCCCCGATTGCATTTGCGTAGTATAATAATTTACTTCGCCATGCTTGCGAATTGGCCAGACTTTGATGTTAGGAATGAGACGATGCGTCCATCTGCCCTTTACTGCGACATCTCACAGTTGCTGCCATCGGTCAATGTTGTTTTGCCGTTCTTCTAATCTCAACTTTTCAGGACTCAGTTGTTGATGTCTTCTATGGTAAATTGTCCGTCTTTACTCTGCTAAGACTAAGAGAGGCACAGTTCCTGAAATGACGCAAACTGTTTCCGCCGATATTGTGCGAAATGCGCAAGCAATTCTTATAGCACTGAGACGATATAAGGGCCCTGCCATTCTCCTCGATTTTTGAGATTTAAGAGCATCAACCCATATAGAGATACCATATGTCAGCACAGAAGTAACAACTGACGATAGTAATATCCTTCTGGTTTGTTTAGGACCTCCAATATTAGGCATCAGTCGAGCAAGTTTCGTCCTAACTATTGACGCCTTAGCAATAACGTGTTCCACTTGTTGATTGAAATTCAAACGAGCATCAAGCATTACGCCAAGGTAACAGATGTGAGGTTTTGACGCGATCTCAAGATTTCCTATCTTTAGCTTGATGGTCTCTATTGTTTTTCTACTAGTGATAAGAACAGCTTCACTTTTTTGTTGTGCTAATTGGAGATTCATTGTTCCCATCCACCGATTAATTTTTCTAAATGTAATATCGAATAGACTTACGATGTCATCAATTTGTTTAGAGACAACTACTATGGCAACATCGTCTGCATATGCTACTAGTTTCACACATTCTGGAATCTCTAGTCTCAATAGGCCATCATACATAATATTCCACAGCAAAGAGCCCTGCGGCACACCTCATGTTATATTATATTCTTCTGTACCATCGCGTAAATCGTACATTAGAATTCTGTCTGTAAAGTAGCATGCGACTATATTGCAGAGGTATGCTGGCACGTTCATGTCACGGAGTGCATTCATAATGCAATCCCAGTTTGCAGAGTTGAAAGCATTTTTTATATCCAATGTAGCTACAAGGCAGTACTTTTCCGTACCTCCCTTCCATCTGGTTCCAGCAATTGCCTCCTTGGCGGTATTAACTACCAAGTTTATAGCATCGATAGTTGATCGCCCTTTGCGAAAACCATAGTGATTGTCTGCTAGGATTGGGTCAACTATTGCATCTATTCTTTGGTGAATTATTCTTTCAAAAATTTTACCCGCTGTATCCAGCATGCATATTGGACGGTAGGACGATGGTTCATCTGGTGGTTTTTTTCCTTTGGAAATAAGCACTAATCTTTGCTGTTTCCATTTTCGTGGAAAAACCCCTTCTTTCAGGCATGTATTATATGCATTAAGAAACATTGTCGGAGATGTCATAATTGATGTTTTTAAGGTTATATTAGGAATTGCATCTAATCCCGGTGCCTTACTTTTTCCAACGCGATGACAAGCTTCCATCAGTTCTTGCAGTGTTATAGGTGGAATATTATTCAGTTCTACATGTGTTACCTGGTAGTTTAAATTAGTATTAGATTTAGTATTTAAAGTAGTTACTATTTTATTCAATAGTCGTGGGCAAGTTTGTGAAGGTACTGGCTGGCTTTTGAGGCGTGACATTACAGTCTTATAAGGTCTTCTCCATGGGTTTTCCTCGACTTCATCCAGAAGTTCTTTCCAGCACTTAATTTTACTATCTTTGATTGCTTTATTTAGTTGCCGACGTGCTTGTTTATATTCCACTACCAGTTGTGCAGAACTAGTGAGACTATATCCTCGCTGAGAGATCCTTCTTTTCTTTAGGCACACTTTACGAAGAGAGCTGATTTCTTCAGTCCACCAGTGCACAGATTGTCTTTGATTTATGCCATGCTTACGAGTCATACTGATATCACAGGCTTCGGTTATTCTTTCCATCAGCTCTCTAGTATGCTCATCTGCGTGTTCTGAAATTATAGGTTTGCAACTTAAGGCAACTTTCATGGCGCTTTCATCAAAAGATTTCATTTGTGTCTGTGTGTGCGAATACAAATTTTTGTCGACGATTACGGGAACACGGAAGAAGCGATTTGAATAATTCAAAAAACATTTGATTCGTATTGATAAGAAAACGTGCTGATTAGTTTTTGGCGATGGCAGGTCTAGCTATTTCGAAGGTACGGGGAAAAAAGTGCCAAAAATGGTAACTCGGTTTTTAAGAGAACGGAGCCTCCGATTTCAATATTTCAGAAAACATTTTACTTGTATTGACAAGATGAAGATTTGATCAAATTTTCATAAAGACAGGTCTAGCGGTTTCGGAGATCTAATGAAAAAAGTAAAAAAAAATGCCATTTGGCGGTCAAAAATGATCATTAGACATATGCACATCAAATTATCAGATATTTTATAGAGATTTTAACAATAAGTATAATTTTGGTTTACATTCCTATGGGTTCCGTACCAAAGTTTACGCGTTAGACGTCGACGCGGCGCTTACGCGGTTTGATATTTTGTCTTTATGCAGTTAAAGCAGTACGATTGCTTTGAAAAAAAGTTTAGATCTTTCAAAATATGTCAAAATAAAGAGAACATTTTTTTTTTTTTAAAATTAAAAAAAAAAAATTAAAAAAAATTTTTTTTTTCTGAAAAAAGTAATTTTTTGTCTAATTGTTTGTCAAAAATCTTATATTTTCGAAGTAAATTTTTTTCAAAAATGTTAATCGTTTTTAAAAAAATAATAATTTTTGGTACGGGAAGTTCCAGTAATTTGCCTTAAGGCACGATGCCTTAATTGCCTTAAGACAGAATTCCACATACAGCTAGTTACTTATATTTAATCTATACACATACTTTAGATTTAATCTCTTGTATTTATGTATTCTTATTTATACATGAGTTATAGGAAACGTAGTTGAAATCTTACTCAGAATAATTTTAATTTATTTATTGAATATTATTTTAAATAATAATTATTAATATTATTTATATAAATTAATGTTTATATACTTATATATAAATTAGTTCAAATATTATATATATATATATATATATATATATATATTTGAATAGTCTTGAATTTGATGTTGATATATATGTTTAATTTGAGTTTAAAATTCGGGCGTAACATCAATAAAAATAGTATGAGTTTTTTTAAAAAAATTATATATGTTTAATTTGTTAAAAATGTAAACAAACAAAAAGACCTCACAGACCATAAAAACCGTTTAGACTTAGAATCATATACTGGTGTCATTTGCCTACCGTACGTAAAAGATTTATATTTCTCGTGGAAAAAACTATTTCAACAGTGTGGCATTCTGTTGGTATGTAATTGTGATGCAACCCTTAGTTCAATTTTTACACAAATGAAATCTAAGTTCAATTTTGACCGCCTCAGGAATTTGGTATATCAAATTAATTGCTCTAATTGCGAACTCTTTTATATTGGAGAAACTAGCCAAAACCTTAGTAAACGCCTTAATCAACACAAAAATAATTCAAAAAATCCTAAACAATTTAAAACAATGTTAACTGAGCATATTAAAAATTTAAATCATAATATCGATTTTTTTAACCCTAAAATTTTACATTTTGAAGAGAATACAATTAAAAGAAGATTCGCTGAGGGGTTGTTTTTACAATTACATAACGACAAAGTTATAAACAAACGCTTTGACAATACGGCCCTGAACGAAGCGAACACGTGGTTTCTTAATAGCGTGTCAAAATTCCTTAAAAAATAACAAAATCCCATCGCCTTTTAAATTTTCCAAAAAATATCAACACATGCTAAAAACTACTTTGAGAAAGTTGTGACATTTCTATCCTAAACTCCGAAGAGTAAATACATAGTTTCGACAACTTGTCAAGTTATCATGATTATTAGTGTGTTTTACCATTTGTGATGTTTGTGTTAAAAAATACATATCTTATCAATGTGCACATACTCATACCATGGATTAATAATGGTTTCATATGCTATATTAGGATACAAAATTGTAAGTGTTTTATTACTATTATTATTATTATTGTTTTTCCATGAAATTTCCTTTCATATAATTTATTTAGTTTCAATTTTTATAGTTAACTTGATTACCACTGAATGATGGCTAAGATGCTAGCCGAAACGTATGGATTTTAAATAAATAAAATTTTTTTAAAAAAACTCATACTATTTTTATTGATGTTACGCCCGAATTTTAAACTCAAATTAAACATATATATATATATATATATATATATATATATTTGTATATTTATACTGTATTTACATTCATACAATTTCTTTTGACCACTTGTGTTTTTGCTTTATTGAAATATCTCCAAAAAGCAATTTTATGTACTTCTCATATTCGATATTCCCAAAACTGTATTGGTATTGAAAATAAACAGATTGTTATCTGATACTAAAGTACTATACATGTGAGAGAAAGCTTCAAACCTTTTTAGTTTTTACCTAAAACATATGTGACCATTATAAAATTCTCAAAATGCGTTGATGCTGTGACGTGATTTTTACGGGCACCATCATTGCTGGCAAATGCTGCATAGGAAAAACGTGGACAAAAAGTTTTACAATTTTATGTATATCACAAAGAAACGATTCAACCGATTGTCGCACAAAACTGAGAAACGATAATCCTCATCGATATGCATCGAATGTTTTTAAATTTTTGAAATCCGTTCAAGCGTTTTTGAGTAAAAGTCGATGAAAGGTCTAATTTTGAGAAACGCTAAAAAACGTAACTCATTTTTGCAAACTTCGACGAATTTTTAAAATTAAACTACTTGTCTTAGGGTCGTAATATTTTAGTAAGATCTAGAAGACCATGATATCTAGCGCCAAAAAAACTCATGAAAATCGTCAAAAAATATTTTTCCAACAGTTATTAATTTTTTTATAATTTTTTCCAACATTCAATTACAGGAAATTATGTCAGCAAATCTTTACCAAAAACTAATTTGGTAATAAACGATAGTCCTCATCGAGATAGATCGAATGGCTTTTAAAATTTTGAAATCGGTTTAGCACACACGTACTTTTTTGATCTAATTCGATTCAGATTGGCTTGAAACGTCGAGAAAACATGAAATTTGCGAATCGGATTTTTTGATAAAAACATAACCTTCTCCTTCGGGAAGTTAAAAAAAATTATTTGGAGATGAAAAATGATCATATGCATCAGACATGTGCGCATCAAATTATCAGATATTCTGTGGAAACTTTAATCACAAGCACAAACTTTGTTTCCCATTATTTAAGTTCTGTACCAAAATGTATAATTTTTAAAGTTCACTTAATTAGTTCAAACAAATTTCCTCGACATGGCTTTCAATACTTTTAAATTTATCAAAAAGTCGATATATTTCAAAATTTTCAAAACATTCAAATTTATCAAAAAAGTGTTTTCAAAGAATCTAAAAAAATTGAGAGTTCTCAGAAAAGTGTAAGATTTTTAAAAAAATGCAAGTATTATTTTAAAAGTTTTTAATAATTTTAAATTACGGTACGAAAATTTCGAGCAATTTGTCTCAAAGCACAATGTCATGCACCACTTGTTTTAATTCAAAATATGCTGTAATATATATCGACTGACTTGAAATATGTACAACGTGACACGTCAAAAAAGTTCAAAACATATAAAGAATCATGAATTAATTTTTAATGACTAAAAGTTAACAATTTACAAATAAAAGTATAAAAGCTGGACTTTTCAAAGTACCCATTCTAGCGTGGCTCATCATTTCAATTCAAAATATCATGGTAATATGCAAGTACTCGTAAATATATATATATATATATATATATATATATACATATATTTACGAGTACTAGCGTATTACCTTATAGTACTCACGTATATATATATATATATATATATATATATATATATAGAGTAAGATTTTGATTTTTTTGTTCGACATTGAGACATATTCTTGAAATGTTAATTTGCAGCCAATCGGATTAAAAGAATAATGAATGGAGATATATATATATATATATATATATATATATATATATCTCCATACATTATTATATATATATATACTAGATGACCCGACAGACGTTGTCCTGTACCCACCTCTACGTTTTTTTAATATCTTATACTAATATTTATACCGTTCAGTAAAAAATAATCATTATTGTTTTTCGAGTTACTATTTACACCAATATATGAGTGATGTAAAATGTAGTACTCTTTCAAATAAAATGATTATTCTCAATTCCCACAGTTAACACTTTAATTATCCCTTTAACAAATATTAAAATATGTTCAATAAAATTATATATTAAAAATTATACACTGCGATTTAGAGAACAAATTTATTTCCAACAGCTCAATTTATTTTATTGAATTTAAGGGTTATGCAATATTTTTAGACATACCTGCGATAGCCATATACCATACATAGATGTGGATGTTTAAATGAATGATTTTTTGTTTATTCACGGCTTATTCACATTGATTTTCCAAATTTATCACCATGTATTTATTGTCATAGCATAGATACACGTGTTGAAAATTGAAATCTTTTAAAAAGTATAACAAATTCAGAAAGAATTAATATATACCATGCGGTCAAGGTACAATATCACCTTGGATTTTTCTACCCAAAGTAATTGCTTCAATAATGTTGCCTACAGTTTTTATAATTTCGTACCATATTTTAACTGGCTTTTAGTACTTTAATATCTAAATTGCATTTTTCACACTAATAATTCAATATACATCATTACTTAAGTTCATATTTGAAGTGAATTAATTTGTCAAATTTTGTTTACATGTGCTCTATTCAACCTACTATCAACAAAATTATTGCAGTAAATGGAGAGAAAAAAAGCGTATGCCCAGCTAATCTTAATCTAAAGTTCAGAAGTGAAAACAATTTGCATTTCGTCACCACCCCCTGCATTAATTGGATTATAACTTTTTTAATTCTGATTTTATCATAACTTGTAATATACTATTTTAAAGGTGATTAAATGAGCTACAACTTTCTCTATCATAAATTTTACCGTAACTTCTCTTATTTTGAAACGGCGAAGGGTTAAAGGGCTCGAAAGACACTCCGGTTGGACACCCGCGCACTCTTTAAACAATTAGAACTCTATCAATATTTGTGTAACAAAAAAATAATAAAAAGCAATAATTAGCCTGCAAAATACCTTGAATTTTCATATATATAATTTTATACGTATTCTTTCAGAGATATTATAATGAGAAATTGTTTTTTTTTAAATGGATTTTTTTATGAAATCATGAGTTTTTTGAAAATCGTTTGTACTAATGTTATGGTATTTTCTAGAATCCATCAAGATCTCTCAAACCAAGTTAATTCTAGATGGAAAACGATTATTTTTAATTTTGGTGGAAATGGCACTCACAAACTATTTGATTTAAATGAAAAAAAAAACATTGTATGCGTCTTTTAATTGCATGATAGCTCACTCATTTTACACGCAGAAGTACTTCTTTTAAAGCTTATTTGGAGAACTATAAAAACCCATTTTCATAATTAACTTAATATTGTTCCTAGAACACTGTAAAATAGCGATGTATTAGGATTTTTATTGATATAATTTTGTTCATTACATAATTTTCGTTAAAATGTATATTTTTGAAGATATTAGCAAAAAAACGATGAAAAACGCAAAAAAGAAAGAAATTTTCAGTAACCAGTAACTTGAAAATTATTTGCTTTTTTGAAAAACATTATTAAACATTTTTCTCTTATAATTAGTTGTTAATCCACACCCAACGTTATTACACCACTGAAAAGAAATGGCATCCCCCCGGGTAGTGCAAAGGAGTCTAAATTGTTTTCACTTTTGAACTTGAGAGTAAGATGAGCCTTATTCCAAAATTTCAAACGAATTGGAAAACAGTAAAAAAAAGTTCAGACCCAAAGCGCTCCATTGAGTAAATATCCCGTACAAAATGCTAACCATATGAATTTTTGACACAATGAAACTTCTAAATAATTTTTTTTTTGTATTGTGACTTAGTATAGTAAGGCAAAACGACTAATGTGATATACAATTAATGTGAAACTAATGTGATATACAATTTTGATATCAAATGATTTACTAAATTTGCTCGACAATAATCGCGGAAACAAAAATCAGAGAGAACAATTTATTCGATTGTCCGAAAACATAATCTAGCGCCAGGCTTGCTAGATACGACGTTCACATCGGCGTCAATCAACTGACAGTTGTCAAGTATGAAACATGTTCATTCCGCTACATGTTCACTCGTAGTATCCGTAAGTATCCGTAAAAAATAAATAAATTTGATTGTTATAATTTGAAGGAGACTTTTTTAGTATTAATCTTTCTTGGAGGATCCATCGGTGACTCCAAGTGATGTGGTTTAAATTCTTGTGATATGCTTGACTTTTATGTATTATGTCAAAAGCAGTTCTGCGAATACTTTGCGGACGGTAAGGCTTAACAAAATTATTTTGAGTATTGCAGTGAACTGGATAGCTGTTTAATGACAATTTTTGTAGGTTCAGAGAAGTATTGCCATTTAATATAGTCTGCATTTCAACATCCTTGCTCTGCTCTTTCGAAATTTTCTCTGCAGTTAACTTTGAAGGCATTTGAATGGAATTGATTCTGGACAAAGCATCAGCAACCACGTTCTGTTCACCCTTCACATATATGATGTCAGTGGAAAACTGTGAGATGTATTTCAGCTGCCGTCGCTGACGATCTGAAGCCTTCTCTAGTTTTTGTTGAAAAGCATAAGTTATAGGTTTGTGGTCAGTTTTTATGAAAAAATGTCTGCCTTCTAAGAGATGTTTAAAATATTTGATTGCAGCAAAAATAGATAGTAATTCCCGATCATAAGTGGAGTATCTTTGTTCTGTAGATGAAAGTTTTTTCGAAAAGAAACCTATTTTATGCCAGGCACCATTAAGTTCTTGTTCTAATGTAGCTCATATAGCAGTAGTTGATGCATCTGTAATTAAATTAATGTTTGCTATGCTTGCAGGATAACGAAGAAGAGTTGCATTTGCCAGAGCTTCTTTAAGTTTGTTGAACGCTGATAGTGAGTTGCCATTCCAAATAATTAGAGTCTTGTCATTTTTTACTGAAGATTTCAAATAATCATAAAGTGGTCCTTGTATTTTTGCAGATTGAGGTATTGACTTACGATAATAATTTGCCATGCCCAAAAATCTTCGTAGTTCAATCACTGTCGAATCGAACTTAATGATTTTCTCTACTCTGTCTGATAAAGGAGAATATCCTGCTGCACTCAGCTTGTATCCCAGGAAGTTTACCTCATGTTTATGAAAGATGCATTTCTCTACATTGATTGTGAATGAATACTCCTGTAGCCTCCCAAAAACCATTTGAAGATGACGACGGTGCTCATTCATGTCAGTGGACATTACCAGGATGTCGTCTATATAAATAAAAACAAAATTAAAATCTTGGAAGATGTGATTGATAAACCCCTGGAATGTCTGGGCGGTGTTTTAGAGTCCAAATAGCATACGTAGATACTCGAAGTGTCCCCATGGGGTAATGATTGCAGTCTTTTTAATATCCTATCTCTACATGGGTACTTGATGGTAGGTTTTTTTCAGGTCTATTGTAGAGAATACTGTTTTCTGATGCAAAGTATTAAACACATCTTGTATTAAGGGTGGAGGAAACCTGTCGGGCAGCGTGTTTGCGTTCAGCCTCCTATAATCTCCACACAGTCTGAATGTGCCATTCATCTTTGAAACCATGTGAATAGGGCTAGCCCATGAACTGTTGGAAGGTCTCAAAATGCCCATGCTCAGGAGATCTTGTATCTCGGACCTAGCTGCAACAGCCTTTTCTCCGAAGATCTTCCTGAACCTGGCAGCTACTGGTGGACCTGTTGTGGTTATCCTGTGGGAAAAATGACATGATTTAATATTGCCAGTAAATCCTTGAAAGGCTCTGCCGGGTTGACAGTGGAGATGTTGACTTGCTGTGCCTTGAGTACCTTTCCATCAGAGGTAGAAAGGCATTTGGTCGAATCAATCAATCTTCTGTCCTTCAAGTCTATTAATAGATTGTAGTTGCTCAGGAAATCGGCTTCTATAATGGCTGTGGCTACATCGGCAACAACAAACTGCCAGTTAAAGCTTCTGCGTAGTGATAGATCTAGCTCCAGAGTTCTCTTGCCATACGTGGATATTCTGCTAGAGTTTGCTGCAAATAAAACTAGTTCTTCCTTGGCATGATCATTAGCGAACTTATGGGCTGGTGATATGGATAAAACTAAGTCAGAATCTATAAGGAATTGGATTGTAGTCTTTCTGTTTGTTATGTGTAGGCAGAGCTCAGAGCAGAGAGAATTTATTTCACCGTCATTGCATGCTCCAATTAATGACGGTGAAGTTAGTTTTCCGTCCGGTTTAACGATTTGAGCAGGCAGGGCTCCACACACTTTGTGGCTTTCTTACCAAATCTCTAATGATGGTAGCAAACTGCTCCACGAGAAAGTGTCCTGGACCTGTGTCGAAAACCACTTCTTGGTCTTGATCGATTGTGTTGAGGTTCCTGCTGATCATTTCTCTGCCTTTCAGTGTTTAACAATGCCCTTAGTACCTTGATTTCCTGGACGCATGACATAAGCAGGGTTTCATGGCGGTCCAGTCTCTGTTCCACTGAAGGTCTATGTGCTGTGGACATCACATATGATGTGGGGCTACAGTGATCGACCAAAATATCGGCTACTTCCGACAGGGCTTCCGGGCCTGTGGAAGTATCAACTGGGGCCGAATGTGGTGTGGCAGGCGCTCTGACCAAAGTTTGATTATGATGTCTTGTCTTGTTTGATTATGATGCCACTGACCTCTCCTTTTGCCAAATCCATCATTCTTCGCACCTAGAGATAAGTTTTTTAATGGTTTGTCAAATCTGCTTACCTCTGGATTCGGACACTCTGCTTAATATAGTCTTCTTAATGTGTTCGTATTTGTCCGCCTTTGGAGGATTATGGAGGACATCTTGAATGAGGTGCAGTATTTCAAAGTCTAGGGCTTTAAGTACTGCCGTGTACTTTGTATCGTTGCTCCTGATCTTGGCAGATTGAAACTCTGATTCAATGACTAGGAACCATAGGTCTGGCGAATCTCCATTGAATGGAGTGAGACGGTGATTATTGAATGCTGCAATATTGTAAAAATGATCCATGGATTGTTCCGCAAAACTATCGTGTTTAGAAACACGTGGACTGCTCGTGTTTAAGTTCGCCTCGTGATCCAGATCGATCAGAGATCTGTTAAAAGCTGTTTCTTCATTGATGGGCGTAGATCGAGTCGACATGTTGGTAAAAATTGGTATAATTTACCTTAGTAAGTTTCTTTGTAGCTGTCACGTGCTTTTATTTACTTCGTCCGGCGTCACCAATTATGGGTACTAGGACGTTCTGTATGTCTTGCTTACTTGTTTCACTTCTCACGTTCGCGGTCACCAGTTATAGAAGAAAGTGCCACGAAATTAATTAGATATGCTCGGCAATGAAACAGTAATAACACAATAGACTTCTGATAATAATGCGAGTTTATTGATAACTCCAGACTTTACAAAGAAACTAATGTGATATACTATTTTGATATCAAATGATTTACTAAATTTGCTCGACAATAATCGCGGAAACAAAAATCAGAAAGAATAATTTATTCGATTGTCCGAAAATTCTTGCCGCAAAGAATAATGATGTACACGCACTGAATTTCACCATTCAATCAAAAATTGCTGACAATTTGGTGACATACCAATGATTCCGACTGGTCTTCCATTTGACTTCAAACGATTGCAATTTCCAGTTCGCCTTGCGTTCGCAATGACAATTAACAAGTCGCAAGGCCAATCGCTTAGTGTTTGCGGAATAAATTTCAAATAGATTATTTAGAAATTCATTGTTTTTCACATGGGCAGTTATACCTTGCCTGTTCACGAGATGGGAAACCATCCGCTTTGTTTGTGTTAACGTCAGACCCAAAAACAAAAAATGTGGTTTACCAAAAAGCACTTCAATGAAACGGATTCACTTTCATTTACTTAGAGAAGTTCAACTAAAAAACACTTCATTTTTGTAATCGAAATAATTTCATTATTGTTGTGTAAAAAAATCAAATTTTTCCTCTTCAAATATAAAACAAACAAAACATTTCTTCATCTTTCTCACAAAACCATCTGGTGGCGAAACGGAGTTCTTCGGGTTTACTAGTATATATATATATATATATATATATATATATATATACATCTATATATATATATATATATATATATATATATATATATATATATTAGGGCGGGTCGATTTAAAAGTCGCATAGGCACATATGATTTTCGAATACTAGGGATCAAAATAAGATACTTTGCCGGAGAAACCATATCTCTAAAATAAATTCTGATGTCCCGTGGATTGACCCAAAGATCGGGTCAAAATTTGAAGAATCCTGTTTTGGCTCATTTAGAGCGTCCGAATAATGTAATAATGTCCAAATGTATGACCGACCGCCACTAAATTTGAAAGCCCAATCTACCCATGTTTGTGGTTCACCCCCCTGGACCCCCCTGGACCCTCCCTGGACCTCCCTGGGAGGTCCACAATACATAAATTGAGAAATATCATCGTTTTTGGTATTTAACCCAGCCAATGTTTTTTTTAAAATCATTTTTTTAACTTCCCGTAGGGCAAGTTATAGTAATCGCAAAAAAATCAAAAATAAAAATGTTTATATATCTTTACGTTTCAGAGGCATACCTTTAATATTTTGGCATACCTTAGAAAAAATGGATGTATGTGTGTGTGTGTGTGTGTGTGTATGTATGTATGTATGTATGTATGTATGTATGTATGTATGTACGTGTGTGTATGTATGTGCGGATACAAATTTTCGTCGACGATTTCGGGAACACGGATCAACCGATTTGAATAATTCAAAAAACATTCGATTCGTATTGATAAGGAGACGTACTGATTAGTTTTTGGCAAAGGCAGGTCTAGCCGTTCCGAAGATACGGGGCAAAAAGTGCCGAAAACGGTAACTCAGTTTTTAAGAGAACGGAGCGTTCGATTTGAATAATTCAAAAAACATTTCACTTGTGTTGACAAGATGAAGAATCATGATGGTAGGTCGAGCGGTTTCGGAGATATGGAGGAAAAAGTAAAAAAATGAGCCATTTGGCGGTCAAAAATGATCATTAGACATATGCACATCAAATTATCAGCTATTTTATAGAGATTTTAACAATCAGTATACATTTAGTTAACATTCCTATAGGTTCCGTACCAATGCTTATTCGTTAGACAGCGACGCGGCGCTTACGCGCTTTATATTTTGTCCCTATGCAGTTAAAGCAGTACGATTGCTTTGAAAAAAAAGTTCAGATCTTCCACAATATGTCAAAATAAAGAAAAAAAAATTTTTTTCAAAAAAAAAAAATAAAAAAAAATTTTTTTTTTTCAAAAAAAAGTAATTTTTTGTCCAATTTATAGTTTCTCAGAAATCTTATTTTTTCAAAAATGTTAATCGTTTTTAAAAAAATAATAATTTTTGGTACGGGAAGTTCCAGCAATTTGCCTTAAGGCACGATGCCTTAATTGCCTTAAGACAGAATTCCACTTACAGCTAGTTCGGATATTAATTCATAGACACACAAAAAACTTTTTTACAAAAAAATGTTATTAAAATTTTCATTTACATGCATTTTGTCTCTGCGTTTCTATGCTAGCTAGAGGCTGTTATGGCGATGACATTATAGTACGTGCGAAATAAGACATCTTCATTTATAAGAATTTATAAGTTTTACATAGTTATATTTATATATGTCATGATTAAATAAATTTTATAAAAACTAGTTAAAAGTGGCATTTAGCTTTAAGGCAAGTTGCATAAACTTCCCGAAGTGTGTAAAAATCGACTTAATCAATCGCAATTGAAATCTAGATATTTAGATAAAATTTTCAACTGTTTATTTCAAAAATAAAGTTATCTCCTTCAATTAAATCTAAACATTGCGATTTCGAATAGAATTGTTTCAAACATATTTAAATTAACTGTATGTAATTATATTGCACAGACACGTGCTTGTATGCTTTAAAATTGCAGCTTATATTTTAACTCTTCACATCACAAAATCAACTTTTAACACAAATTTTGACTATATTTTTTAAAATTTTGAAGAATTTTTAACGTAACATTTTAGCATATTAAACCATCTGTTGCGAAAAAAGGTTCATAAAAATTGGCCAAAATATTTTTGCAATAGTTAATTTCAAGGAAACGGCCCGGTAGATTTTAACCTAAAACTAACCAGTATCATTCCCAACCAATATCTTTCGAACAGTTTTTGATTTTTTAAAATCGATTCAGAATTGAGAGCTTAAATGTGTACAATTTTTTTTCAATTTTCTGCTATTTACAAAGAAACGGCTTAGCCCAAAACTGAGAAAATATAATCCACATAGAAATACATCGAATAGCTTTTAAATTTCTTAAATCGGTCCAGCCGTTTTTGAGAAAACGTCGATTTACGGCCAAAAATCTGTTCACACACACACACTTTTTCAAATTTGATCCCATTCGATTCAGAATAGCTTGAAACTTTGAGAAAACATAACATTAGCAAATCGTTTTTTTTTTATGAAAACATAAACTTCTCCTTCGGGAAATTAGAAATAAATCGCTGATTTTTTTCATGTTGAAGTACCAAAAATAATGCAATTTTTGTATTGGGGACCTCTAAGGGGGGGTGTCCAGAGGGGTAAACCACGGACATGGGTGGATTGGCATTTAAAAGTTAGTGGGGGTCGGTCATACATTTGGACATTATTGGGGCGCTCTAAATGAGCCAAAAACAGGACTTTTCAAAATGTGACCCATCAGAATTCATTTTAGAGATAAGGTTTTTTCGGCAAAGTATCTTATTTTGATCCCTAGTATCCGAAAATCAAATGTGCCTATGCGACTTTTTTTACCCATATATATATATATATATATATATATATATATATATATATATATATATATATATATATATATATATATATATATATATATATATTAGTGCAGTAAACGGAGCGTTTTAGGTCTGAATTTTTTTACTGTGCTCCGAATTGAATGAAATTTTGGAATTAGGTTCATCTTACCCTCAAGTTGAAAAGTGAAAACAATTCGGGTTGCGCCATCACCCCCCGGGGGGATGACACCCCTTCCCAATTGTGTAATTACATTTTTTCAAAATAACGTCGGAAATCGATAGAATAACTAATTATAAGAAAAAAATGTCTTTTATAGTTTTTCAAAAAAACTAATACTTTTCAAGTTACTGGCCACTAAAGATTCATATATTTTTGGCGTTTTTCTTCGTTTTTTTGCAAATATCTCCTAAAATATACATTTTAACGGAAATCATGTAATGAACAAAATAATGTCAATAAAAATCTTAATAAATCGGTATTACATAAAGTGTTCTAGAAAAAATATTAAGCAAGATTTGAAAGAACAAAGTCGTTTTTTATTTTGTTCAAGATTTAATTGTTGTATTTAAAGCCATCTAGTGTCGAGGTTTTACATTTTATGCATTTCGGTAAAATTGGGTTTTAATGTTCTCAAGTCGTTCGTATTGAGAACATTAAAAGCAGAATCTCAAAATTCCCTCTGAACATGTTTTTAATTGAGCTTGAACAACAGCCTAATAATAAAGATTTTTATAAAATTGATTTTTTATGTAAAACTAAAGTAGAAATAGAGGCAAAGAGGTTCTCTAGAGAAATTGTTCAGTGCACTCGCTGCCAAAGGTATGGTCATACCAGAAATTATTGCCACCGCACCCCCAGATGCGTTAAATGCGCTCAAGATCACTTGACAGAAAAATGCAAGTGGGAAAAAAAGGTCGACCAAGTGAAGTGTGTCCTTTGTAATGAAAATCACCCTGCTAACTATAAAGGCTGTCACGTCTATAAAGAATATATTGAAAAAAAAAACACTTCATTACGTCAGAAAACAAGTAATGTGCAAAATTTAAAACCAAATGCTACTTCAAGACCGGGCGTAACTTACTCCAATATTACTAGAAACAACACAACTTTACCTACTGACTCAACGAACTCAATAAACAATAGTAACTCTGAAAACAATACTAACAATAAATCTAATGACTTAACAGAACTTAAAAACATGATTAAAATATTGACAGAACAAATGGGCATAATGCTTAATTTACTAACAACAATTTTATCTAATAAAAAATAATTATGTCTATGCAACTAACAATTTGCATATGGAACTCGAACGGCTTGAGCAATCATGTCCATGAACTCAAACAATTTTTAACTACCAATGACGTAGACATTATGCTAATTTCCGAGACGCATTTTACCGAGACAAATCACAATATTCGTTTTCCTAATTATCACACATATACCACAAATCACCCGGACGACAGACCTCACGGTGGCACTGCCATTATCATAAAGTCAAACATAAGACATTACGAGACAGAACCTTTTTATACTGACTACATACAATCGACAAATGTTTTAATTGACCTAATGACTCATAAAATTACAGTGTCGGCAATCTATTGTCCGCCAAGGCACATTATTACTGAAAATCAGTTTACAACTTTTTTTACCAGCCTTGGAAATTTGTTTATTGCGGGAGGTGATTATAACGCAAAGCACACATTTTGGGGATCTAGACTAATAACACCTAGAGGCCGTCAATTGTATAATACAATAAATAATAATAATCTTCGGACATTTTCTACGGGTGAGCCCACATACTGGCCAACTGATTTGAACAAAATTCCAGACCTCCTCGATTTTTTTGTAGCCAAAAATATTAAAAACGAGAGTGTTGAAATAAATTCAAGTCTGGATCTCAGTTCTGATCATTCACCAGTAATTCTTAAATACTCCACTAATACTCCAACCAAAGTCATGAGTTCGCTTACAAACAAATTTACCGATTGGCTTCTTTTCCAAGAATACATCGAAGACACTATTAACTGTAATATTCCATTAAAAAGTGAGAATGATTTGAATATCGGTATCAACAACTTCACAAATACATTAATTGCAGCAGCTAAAATATCGACTTCTATTCTAAATCACAATCACAGTCACTCTGTGCCCATAGATATTAAAAAAATCATTGCACAGAAAAGGAAATTAAGAAGAATTTGGCAAATAACTAGATCACCGGAAGATAAAAGAAAATTTAACAGTGCATGCAGAGACCTGAAAAATTTAATAATAAATTATAAAAATGTTTCTTTTGAAAACTACTTACATAATCTTTCTGCAAGTAGTGAAACAAATTATTCTCTTTGGAAAGCAACCAAAAAATTGAAAAGACCAATTGTACCAATTCCTCCTTTAAGAAAAACAGACGGTTCATGGGCAAGAAGTCCAGAAGAAAAAACTAATGCATTCGCCGAACACCTGCGCCTCACATTTCAGCCATTTTCACGTAAATGCAACTCTAATGATGAACAATTCATTTATGATTTTCTTCAGGATTCACCGTCGCTAGTGACTCATGATGTTAATCGTTTTACTGCGGCTGAAGTAACCCAAGAAATTGCAAAAGCAAATTCTAGAAAATCACCTGGACCAGACCGGATTTCTATTAAAATGCTTAAAGAACTTCCAAGAAAAGCTATTAGAATGCTCACAATAATATATAACTCTATACTGAGAATGAAAACTTTTCCGCAGTCTTGGAAAAGAGCTAAAATAATCCTTATAGTGAAACCAGGTAAAGACCCTTATCTATTATCTTCCTACCGGCCGATAAGTTTATTGTCTTGCATATCGAAAATATTTGAAAAGCTAATTCTTCAACGGATTAAAATAATCCTACAAGAACAAAGTTTTATTCCGAACCATCAATTTGGGTTTCGCGACAAACATTCAACAATTGAGCAAGTTCACAGAATAATAAACGTAATAAATAATGCGCTGCATAATAAAGAGTACTGTTCTGCGGCTTTTTTGGATCTCAAGCAGGCATTTGACAAAGTATGGCATACCGGATTAATGTATAAAGTTAAAAGATGTTTACCAGATTCTTTATTCCTATTAATAAAATCCTATTTACAAAATAGAAACTTTTTTGTTAGCATCGCCGATACGGACTCAAATATTACCGAAATTAATTCTGGAGTGCCTCAAGGGAGTGTCCTCGCCCCAACACTATTTTTAATTTTTACAGCTGATTTTCCAACTTCAACTGACACGAGTTTAGCCACATTTGCTGATGATACGTGCATCATCGCCACAAACCAAGATCCGACTGCAACTTCCAACAGCCTTCAGCACCATCTCAGCTTAGCTGAGAAATGGTTTTCGTTGTGGAGGATAGAAGTAAATAGCACAAAATCAGTCCATATAACTTTCACGCTTCGCACCCAAACTTGCCCAGCAGTTGTACTCAACGATGAAATTATTCCGTCCAAAGAATCAATAAAGTATCTCGGCATTCACTTAGATAGGAAACTCAACTGGAAAGTACACATAAAGAACAAAAAACAACAAATAGATCTAATCTTCAAAAATTATTATTGGCTCTTAAACAGAAAATCAGAATTATCAACTTACAACAAATTACTTATATATAAGGCTGTGATCAAACCCGTGTGGACCTACGGATTACAACTTTGGGGTACTGCTAAAAAGAGCAATTTAAACATAATACAACGAGCACAAAACAAATTCCTGCGGCAAATATTAAACGCTCCTCACTACACGCCAACATGGATTCTCCACAAAGACACGGGTATACCTACAATTCAAGAACATATATCAATGTTTGCCTGTAATTATAAGAATAGAATTGACGCACATCCAAACCAACTAGCATGCAACTTATACCAGGAAGGCCAGCCGACCAGGCTCAAAAGGAAAATACCTCGAGATTTATTATAGTTTATTTTTATATTTATATATTTTTTTCTCTATATTTGTCTTTAGTTTTTTCTTTTTTATATATTAACTATAGTAGATACACCACTGGGCGTATGTACTAATTTGTAAACAACCAATTGTAAACACTTGTCAGCATTCTTTGCTAAATATAATTATTTTTATAGATTGCAGAATAAAAATAAAATAAAAAAAAAAAAAAAAAATTGAAAAAATGTGATTACACAATTGGGAAGGGGTGTCATCCCCCCAGGGGGTGATGGCGCAACCCGAATTGTTTTCACTTTTCAACTTGAGGGTAAGATGAACCTAATTCCAAAATTTCATTCAATTCGGAGCACAGTAAAAAAATTCAGAGGTTCTACCCTTTTTTCCTCTCCGTTTACTGTACTATATATATATATATATACGAGGTGTGTTCAAAAAGTACCCAGAATTACTAATAATTAAATTTCGCGGGTCTGGAGTGTCTGATTGTCAAATTTTTTTTTTATTGTGTTGGTATACATGCCCCTAAAGTATGATGAAATTTTCAGCTATGTTCACTGTTTACTTTGTCTGTGGTAGTCGCTAAGGTTCGACGTGTTTTTCTGAGCTCGGCGATTTTTACAATGGAAGAATTGAAAAGTCAAAGAATTTGTATTAAATTTCGCGTAAAAAATGAAATAAAGTGTTGCAAAGTGCAAAAATTCACCAGATATGGCTCCGTGTGACTTTTTCCTATTCCCAAAGTTGAAGAGACCCATGAAAGGACGGCGGTTTTCCTCGATTGAAGAAAATCGCTGAGATTGCTCAAGGACATATCAAAAAGTGAATATCAAGGGTGCTTCGAAAATTGGAAAAAACGCTGGCATAAGTGTATTATTTATGGGGGGGACTACTTTGAAGGGGACCACATTAATGTAGACGAATAAATAAATATTTTTTTGAAAAAACGAAAATTCCGGGTACTTTTTGAACAGACCTCGTATATATATATATATATATATATATATATATATATATATATATATATATATATATTATAGAATTTTATGATATGAGTGGAACGAATATTAATTGTTTAATATGAACAAAACAGCACTCAGATTTGTTTAACACAACTTTATTTTATGATTACAGACGTTTCGAGACTATGGTGTGTCTCATCTTCAGTGTAATTTCAAAAACAGTTACTTATATACTACACATTCTTTAATAACTTATTTAAATTTCATTTAATTTTTGATATACAAAAAACACCAACTATTCCTTGCAATGCTTGACACAGTACTAAAGAAACACATAACACTTACAGAAATATTCTAAACAAATTTGAAGTACTTATCTAGATGGAGACAGAATGGATATCATTATAATGTAAACAAAAGGAGTGCTATCGTATACAAAAAATCGATAAAAATGAAAAAACAAATTAATTTATTGAAAAGAATAAGATAAATGAAAAAAATTTATAAATTATTAATGATGTTTATATAAGTAAGCAGAATCAATGTTAATAGTTCGGACTAACAATAGCATAAATCTAAGAACCGACACAAATATTTTACATGACACTTATATAAACATCATTAATAATTTATAAATTTTTTTCATTTATCTTATTCTTTTCAATAAATTAATTTGTTTTTTTTCATTCTTATCGATTTTTTGTATACGATAGCACTCCTTTTGTTTACATTATAATGATATCCATTCTGTCTCCATCTAGATAAGTACTTCAAATTTGTTTAGAATATTTCTGTAAGTGTTATGTGTTTCTTTAGTACTGTGTCAAGCATTGCAAGGAATAGTTGGTGTTTTTTGTATATCAAAAATTAAATGAAATTTAAATAAGTTATTAAAGAATGTGTAGTATATAAGTAACTGTTTTTGAAATTACACTGAAGATGAGACACACCATAGTCTCGAAACGTCTGTAATCATAAAATAAAGTTGTGTTAAACAAATCTGAGTGCTGTTTTGTTCATATTAAACAATTAATATATATATATATATATATATATATATATATATATATATATATATATATATATGTTAAAGTAGTTAATTTTGATGTTGAGAAATATGAGTAAGTTCTTCAAGGGCATACATCAAATAAAAGGCAAAGATTTAGAAGTTAATCTTTAATTTTTCAAAACGTTTCGACATAGTATTTTATGTCATCATCAGTGGATCTACAGAATGAATATTGAAAAATTAATATAAACTAGGAAAAAATGACAGAAATTGGAAAAATAACTATAGATATAAGTAATATAATTATAACAATAACAATTATACTTAACAGATAGATAAACAAGAGAAATGAAAAGTAAAAAGAAATATATACAAACATACAAAAGCGTAATATATATACATAAATATACACACAAACAAACATATATATATGATATACATGTAAAAACACGTACACATATGCATATATACATACGAATAATACGTATATATAAACAAATACATACGGACATGTACATATGTATATATACACAAATATACATACATACACATACACATATACATATATACATACATACACATACACATATACATATATACATACATACACACATATATATATATATATATATATATATATATATATGTATATATACATATATATACATATACATACATATGCAATACAGACACATATATAGACAATGAAGGTAACTTACATAAATATGGTCTTACATCAGTAGCTAGCGCAAGGAACATAATTTTGCACTATCATATATACATTAACTTGTTTTTTTATATATTATTTTGTTGAACAGAGTATAGCAAAATATTTGTGAAATATATAATATATTTTGCACAGAGAACGTAGTTTATGTGACAGAGTCCGAGGCTGTAGTAACATGTGTTTAAAAATTATTTGAAGAGACCGTTTGAGGGAATAGTTGGCGGGTTTTTTACAATCAGTGTTTCGAAGTATGGGTGAGAGGCTAAGAATCAAAGTTCGGGATCGGACCGCGTAAGGGTAGGTTTACAGGTTCGGAATTACGTAGGTTAAGAGGAAACAAATTTGGATATATTATTAAGTATCACCTGATAATTTTCACATAGTAAGGAGGCTTCATGGCGTTTATTAATACAAAATTTGGAGGTGCTGATCAGACAAGATTCAGCAAATCTTCTCTGAATAATGTTCCGTTCGTGATAAAGTATACTAGCGTTATAAAAGTCAAAAGAATGTTTAAAATTTTTTATATGTTCTGTTATCATGGTTTGATTTTGTCGTGGGTTTTTAGAGTTATTATCATGTTGTTTTAGTCGTTTTATTAAATTTTGTCTAGTTTCACCTATGTAAATGGAATCACAACATTGCATTTTAATTTATAAACAATATTTGATGTGCGTTCCAAACTAGTGGGTGATTTGAGGTTGGAAAAAAGGGAGCTAAGGGTTAAGTCTATGTTACAAATTAATCTTAAGTCGACCTTGTGGAACAGTTTTTTCCAAATGAGAAAGAGTTCTTTAATAAACGGGAGACAAACATTACCAATAAAGTTATTGTCTTTGGAGATTTTGGTGGAAGAAGAAGAGGTATTATTGTTATTATTGAGAAATTTGAGTCTATTGTACGTGACAGAGTTTATGAGATTAGGAGGATAAGAGTTATTAATAAGTGTTGTGTGGATTAACGATAAATTAGCAGACCAAAATTGTTTGTCCGAGAGAAGTATGGCGTGGTCAACTAAATTAATTATAGTACCTATTTTCATGCTAGATGGGTGATAGGAATGAAAATTTAAATACCTGCCCGACCAAGTAGGTTTTTGGTACCAATTTGTGATGATACGGTTATCTAAGGTTTTTATAATTTTGACGTCAAGAAAGCTGATGGAATTGTTCTGTTCTTTTTCGAAAGTGAATGAGAGATGTTCATTGAAAGAGTTGAAATTGTGGAGTAAAAGTTCAAAGTTTTTAACTGGCACACAATTAAAAATGTCATCTACGTACCTGTAATAGAATTGAAGATCTAATTTGCAAGAATTAAACACTTTGGTCTCTAAATATTGTAAAGATAACTCAGCGAGTGCTGGAGATATAGAAGAACCCATAGGTGTGCCAAAAATTTGGTAATAGAAACGGTCGTTGAATTCAAAATATGTGTTGGAAATTATAAATTTTATTGACTCAAGAAACCAGTGTAATGAGATAGTTGTATGTCTATATATGTGTATGTGTCTTCATTGTCTATATATGTGTATGTGTCTGTATTGCATATGTATGTATATGTATATATATATATATATATATATATATGTGTGTATGTATGTATATATGTATATGTGTATGTGTATGTATGTATATATGTATATGTGTATGTGTATGTATGTATATATGTGTATATATACATATGTACATGTCCGTATGTATACGTTTATATATACGTATTATTCGTATGTATATATGCATATGTGTACGTGTTTTTACATGTATATCATATATACATGTTTGTTTGTGTGTATATTTATGTATATATATTACGCTTTTGTATGTTTGTATATATTTCTTTTTACTTTTCATTTCTCTTGTTTATCTATCTGTTAAGTATAATTGTTATTGTTATAATTATATTACTTATATCTATAGTTCTTTATCTATAATTTCTGTCATTTTTTCCTAGTTTATATTAATTTTTCAATATTCATTCTGTAGATCCACTGATGATGACATAAAATACTATGTCGAAACGTTTGGAAAAATTAAAGATTAACTTCTAAATCTTTGCCTTTTATTTGATGTATGCCCTTGAAGAACTTACTCATATATATATATATATATATATATATATATATATATATACAGTGGCGTCGGAACCGTGTGGGCTGTGTGGATATATATATATATATATATCTTCATCAATATCATTTATTCTTGCCAGACTTTGTAATGTGCTTTTTAAAATTCACTTAACATTTTCTGTGAAAAACTACATTACGAGATATCAAGTTAATTAAATATATTTATAATTAGGTTTTTAATTAATAAAACTCTTTCAAAGGTTTTAATAACACGCTAATATCATTGTGAAATAAAAATACAGGTTGGATATTGAACTATGGCGCTAATGAATCTTAGTACAATGCAACGCTATGTAACAAATATGATAATTAATTGAATTCTATTTTAGTGTTTTATGTATAATGTGATTTTGTGAATAATTTTGTAATAAATTTAGTGCCACGTGTCACCAAATCTTATTAACTTCCCGTAGGGTAAGTTATAGTAATCGCAAAAAAATAGAAAATGAAAATTTTTATATATCTTTACGTTTCAGAGGTTTCTGAATATTTTGGCATACCTTAGAAAAAATGGATGTATGTGTGCGTGTGTGCGTGTGTGCGTAGTATGTATGTGTGTGCGGATACAAATTTTCGTCGACGATTTCGGGAACACGAATGAAGCAATTTGAATAATTTAAAAAACATTCGATCCATATTGATAAGGAGATGTGCTGATTAGTTTTTGGCGGAGGTAGGTCTAGCCCAGTGATTCCCAAAGTGGGCGCCAGCGCCCCCTTGGGGGCGCTGCGGCAATCCAGGGGGGCGGTGAAGGGCTTTGGTGCATTTAGGGGGCGATGCTCAGTTATAGGGGGCGTTTAAAGCACACAAGTAAAAAAATATTATAATACTAATATTATATATATATAAATGATTAATATTAACACTGAATTACCAAGATGATATTTTTGTTCAAATTATCTAAAAATATATGCATATTCCAATTCTCAAATAAATTTACCGCATTAGATGTATCGCTATTATTGGCGGGTTTGCATTGTTAACATTATTGAATTAGGGCAATAAGGATTTTCTCTCGTTACTTTTGTTAGTTTCTTAGTTATTATAGGCTACAGGTATTTATATTCGTACTTTTATACCCCCTACACATCCCAAAGAGTCTTGGGTTGAATATAAAAAGCTCTGGTCAAATCTTGACTAAGTTGTATAGTGAAAACAAATGAACTGTGAATTTGCAAATGAATCAACTGTGATATTTACAGATTAAGCCGGCGTTATGTATTATTATTGGATATTATAATTTTATATCAAAGGCAGTTTTTTGTTCAGTAATAAATAGTGCTACTATAATTGGTATTATTACTGTTGTAATTACATATCCTTGACAATTAAGGATATCATATATATTATATTTCATTTAATACCTCTGTAAAAAATATTTTCTCTACAGATTATAATGGCTGAATCAAAAAAATGTAGACAATATAATACTGAATATTTGAAATATGGCTTTATTGAGTCGCCTGTAAATATTACACTGCCAATGTGTCTGAATTGTCAGAAAAGTTTTTCAAATGAAGCTATGAAACCTTCTAGACTACAAGAACATTTGACTAAAATTCATGGTGATAAAATAGATAGAAGTTATTTTCCTACTCTAAAAGAAAAATTTAGACAACAACCGACAGTGGCAAAACTCTTTTCAACCACAATCTCTCAAGACGGCGATGGCTTTCTTGCTTCGTATAATATTTCATTAATGATTGCCAAGTCGGGAAAACTCCATACTATTGGTGAAGAACTTATAATACCGGCCATAAGTGAAGTAATACGCTTACCCACAAATTTGGTCTGTCATTGAAAAATTTCTGATTGCATTTCCATCATCATACTTAGTGGAACGTGGATTCAGCGCTGCAACTAATTTATGAACAAACTAAGCAAACCCGACGGACTCCGTTTCGCCACCAGATGGTTTCGTGAGAAAGATGAAGAAATTTTTTGTTTGTTTTATATTTGAAAAGGAAAAATTTGATTTTATTATACAACAGTAATGAATTTATTTCGATTACAAAAATGAAGTGTTTTTAGTTGAACTTCTCTAAGTAAATGAAAGTAAATCCACAAATTATCCGTTTCATTGAAGTGCTCTTTGGTAAACCACATTTTTTGTTTTTTGGTCTAACAAAGCGGATGGTTTTCCAACTCGTGAACAGGCAAAGTATGTGAAAAACAATGATTTTCTAAATAATCTATTTGAAATTTATCCCGCAAGCACTAAGCGATTGACCTTGCGACTTGTTAGTTGTCATTGCGAACGCAAGGCGAAATGGAAATTGCAATCGTTTGAAGTCAAACGGAAGACCAGTCAGAATCATTGGTATGTCACCAAATCGCCAGCAATTTTTGATTGAATGGTGAAATTCAGTGCGTGTACATCATATTTCTTGGCGGCAAGAATTGCTCGTTGACTTAACCAAGCATAATTCTGATAATTCTCACTAATGTCATTACTTGAATTTTTAATTACGGTGCGTGAAGTTCCAGCAATTTGCATTAGGGCACGATGCCATGCTCCACTAATTTTCTTAGCTATTAACCTTGCGGAGCCCGAGGTCCTTCCAACGAATGCAAAATTGTCGAAATCGGTGCGTTCTGGAGTTAAATCGTCAGGAAGGAAAACCCGACTTATTTTTATATATATGTAGATAAAAGAAACCGATTACAAATAGTCGATCGTGGTGGTTTGAGATTATTTCTGACGAAGATAGAACCGAAAGTTGCTAAATTGGTAGCAGCACACCAGATTCATCCCTCACATTAAAATTATAATGATTGTATCGTTATTTTGAATATAGTTTTATAATTTCAAACTTTGATGTTATTTTACAACCTTCTTTTGAAAGAGTAAAAGATTAATTTTGATAACGTCCATTATTTTAATAATTGCATCATCAAATGTTTTTGCAAAACCTTTCCGTCAGGAGTGATGTACCAATTGCAATTGCATTTTATTACAAATATATTGCGGGCCTAGAAAACTTGAAATTCACTGATGGTTCAAATTTATTTCGAAAGTTTAATGATTTATTAAAATAGCGTACTCAATCAAAATTGGTTTCTAATTCGTCAATTTATCTTTTGCAGATACAATAATTTTTATATACATTATTAAATACTATTGAAATGAAAAAAAAAATTAGGGGGGCGCTGAGTAATATTTTTTCTGGAAAGGGGGCGGTAGGCAAAATAAGTTTGGGAATCACTGGTCTAGCCGTTCCAAAGATATGGGGCAAAAAGTGCCAAAAACGGTACCTCAGTTTTTAATAGAACGGAGCGTCCGATTTTAATAATTCAAAAAATATTTTACTTGTATTAACAAGATAAAGATTTGATCAAATTTTTATAAGCGCAGGTTTAGCGGTTTCGGAGATCTAACGAAAAAAGTAAAAAAAATGCCATTTGGCGGTCAAAAATGATCATTAGACATATGCACATCAAATTATCAGATATTTTATAGAGATTTTAACAATAAGTAAAAATTTTGTTTACATTCCTATGGGTTCCGTACCAATGTTTACCCGTTAGACAGCGACGCGGCGCTAACGCGCTTTATATTTTGTCTCTATGCTTTTAAAGCAGTACGATTGCTTTGAAAAAAAGTTCAGATCTTCCAAAATATGTCAAAATATAGAAAACATTTTTTTTTTTTTTTTAAATTTATAAAAATATTTTTTTTTTATTTTATTTTTTTTTTTTTTCAAAAAAAAGTAATTTTTGTCCAATTTATAGTTTCTCAAAAATCTTATTTTTTCGAAGTAAATTTTTTTCAAAAATGTATCGTTTTTAAAAGATAATAATTTTTGGTACGGGAAGTTCCAGCAATTTGCCTTAAGGCACGATGCCCTAATTGCCTTAAGACAGAATTCCACTTACAGCTAGTTTAGAATTAAATCATTTTAATTGAAGTTTTCATCACAGGAGAGTAATTTTATGTTACCATTATGTTTATAAAATATTTTAAAAGCAAAATTAATATAGTTGTAATTATTGTAAACTTAATACATACATATATTATATAAACATGCGTCGCATTCAAAAATCTAATCAAATTAATGTATGATAAAAAGTTTTGTAGTAAAGTTTAAAAATTAAAAGTAATGTATGATAAAATGTCTAGACGAGAGCATGTATGTGTTTTGTGTATAGGGTAGAGCAGAGCTTAAACGTTTGCGGGTAAATAGAACCACCACCAATATTTAAAAAACAAGTAAAGTTAAGATCATCTGAAATTATTACGTAACCCATATAAAAGCTTCTCCCTGGGTGAGGTAAAAAAAACTAACTGAACCTTTATCTTGGCAAAAATGTAAAAACTAAAAAATAGCAAATTAAAATGTAAATTAAGTTTGAAAATGCTATTTTAAAAGAGATAAATTAGATAAATAGTTATTCCAACTCTGTTAAAATACCAGGTAAAGGTTATTTATTGTTACCTCTGTAAAATGCACCCATAAAATTTTAATGTTGCTTTGGTTGAATAATGTAGCTATTAGTTTTTAAAGTTCATTGAACATGTTTGCCCGCTGGCCGTCCCAATTTACCCCGCCTATGGGGTAAAAAGATTATAATTTTTTGAAAAACAGCAATACAATAATTCTACTATTAATTCGCTCTTCTACAACTCTACAATTTAATTAATATACAATTAATTATCTGAATAATTCAGTTAATAACTTTACATACATTTTAATTTACAATAATTCTACTATTAATTTGCTGTTCTGCAATTCAATCATTTAATTAATGTACAATTAATTAGCTGGGAGTTTTATTTTACATTGTCAGATAATGTTACATCACTTTACATGATAACTGGTTTGATCTTCACAAGATAATTCCTCAAAGTCAAATTGGTCCTTTTTGTCCCGACCTACACTAATTAATTTGTCTGTTTTTAAATATTGGTCTTATATATGATAATGATTTTTGCTGGTAAAGAGAATTTGTAATACAAGTGATTAAATTATATATAATTTTAACTAGTAGAACATGGCATTGTGCCTTGGCGAGTTGCTCGACCTTTCCGTAATATAACCAAATATTCGTAGAATAAAAATAAGCATTCGATGAAAATTGATGAATAATTAATAAAATGTAAATATGTTTTTAAAATTTTAAATTATATTATTTTTAGTACCGTAGGTTCATAAGTGCTTATTTTATTACATTAGGCAACAAGCGTATTCTACAAATAATTTTTGTGTATCTGTACAAAATATGTAAAATTATATGCATAATCAAATCTTAAACGAGCCGAGATAGAATAGAGATGCTTGAGGACCTTATGAGACAAAACCTTTTCGAAAAACTTATTTTTTGCAAAAAATTAAATTGTATTCTAATCGCATGATCGGTTCTATCAAAAAATTCACGACAATTGTTTGAACTCTGTGCGCTCTATGCCTGCGAAACAGCTAGACTGCTGTTCGCAAAAACTAAACGTCATACTTGTCGCGGTGAGTACTAACCAAATATTTTTTGAATCATTCAAGTCGATTCATCCATGTAGGTAACATTTGTTTGAACGAACTCTAAAAATTTAAAATCTTGGCTCCGTGCCACGGAAAATGTAAAGAAAATTCGTACTTTACTTTAAAATTCTTATACAATAGCAGATAAATAGATTTTTATATGCGCAATAATCTTTCTTACCATATATTGCCGTTTATTTTATCTTTTCTTCTCTGGATCTCCAAAACCACTAAGTCTCTGCCTACCCAACAGTTAGTCAATTCTTCATTTCATCAATACAAGTATAATGTTTTGAAGTTATTTAACTTCCCGTTATAATAATCGAAAAATATCGAAAATACATTTTTTGCAAATCTTTACGTTTCAAAATCCTGCAAATTTTGAAAATCCAAATTTAGAAAAAATGGATATATGTGCGCGCGCGTGTGTGTGTCTGTGTATGTATTATGTATGTTTGCATATTAGTAAAACTTTTTGTTCGCGATTTTGAGAGCACAAATTAGCCGATTTGTAGGGAGACGTGCTGATTACTTTTTGGCAAAGGCAGGTTGAGCCATTTCAAAGATAGAATGCAACATAGTGGTGCATGACATTGTGCCTCAAGGCAAATTGCTAATGAAAATTGAATTTTTTAAAACAGATTTTTTTTCTAAACTTTGAAAATAATCATTTTTTGAGAATTTTGAAAATTTATAGTAATCGCAAAAAAATCGATAATGAAAATTTTTATATATCTTTACGTTTTAAAGGTTTCGAACACACATGTGTGTGCGCTTGGATACAAATTTTCATCAAAAAAAATTACTGCCAAAATTGGTAATTAAGTTTTTGAGAGAACGGAGCCTCAGATTTGAACAATTTAAAAAACATTTTACTTGTATTGTCACAATTAACAATAACAAATTTTTGGGTAGGCAGCTCTAGCGGGTTCGAAAATTCAAGGAAAAAAGTAAAAAAAAATACCATTTAATTTTTGGTACGGGAAGTTCCAGCAATTTGCTTTAAAGTACGATGGAATGCACCACGTTAACTTCCCGTAGGGTAGGTTATAGTAACGGGCCGAAAATCGAAAATTGAATTTTGCATATCTTTACGTTTGAGGAGTTTCTGAACATTTTAGCATACCTCAGAAAAAATGGATTTGTGTGTGTTTTTTGTATGTCTGCAATGTTTCGTTCACGTTTTGTATGTCCGCAATTTTTCATCCACCTTTTTGGGCAAACGGATCAACCGATTTGAATGGTTTAAAAAGCATTCTATTCCTATTGATAGAAAGATGTGGTGATTAGTTTTTCGCAGAGGCAGGTCCACGCGTTACGGAGATACGTAGCAAAGAGTGCAGAAAATAGAAATAGAGTTTTTGTGAGAACGAAGTATCTAATATGAATGATCCAAAAAATATTTAATTTGTATAAGTGGTGATTAGTTTTAGGCAAAGGCAGGTCCAGCCATTTCGAAGATACAGAGGTAAATGTACAAAAAATAGCAGTTTTTGAGAGTACTAAGCATCAGATATAAATGGTTTAAAAAATTTTTTGCTTGCTTTAACAAAGTAATTGCTTTCGGAAAAGAGAAAAAAATTTGTTTCAAATTTAAAAAATAATAATAATTCAGATTTTAATTTAAATTCTGGCTAAAGTTCTAAAGCTCACTTATGTGCTTTAAATAAATAATTTTAACTTTTCAATTCAGTTAATATAATTGTTATAAATAAATATTAGACAATGTTACAGTATTTATAATAATCTATATGAAAACATTTAATATTCCTCGAACATTTCGTTACGCTGCGAAAAGTTCCAGCAATTTGACTTCAGGCACCATGCCATACACCACTAGTTTAAAATTTTTGTTAGCGATATATATTTGAATCTTACATGAATAAAATAAATTTAAATGAGATCCTATGTTGTAAGCATTTAATCAATTTTTTCCCTACGACATTTATTACATCGGAGATCATTTGCGTACTTACATTTTTGACGGTAGAATTCAATAACCTGTAAGTTCCGAATATGAAAAGATCTGAAGATTTCTGGGTCAGACCTCACTTGAATACATCATAACCGTTATCGGAGCAGAATTTCCCTGGAAGTGATTTACAAGGGGCACTTAATTGATTTCTGTGACCATTCATACATACTACTACTCAGCATCCATGCTATTGGGATATGAGATGGACTAAATCTAATTTCGGATCTCGATAATCATTGTTTATTAATGAAAGGAAAAAACAATATAGATATATTAAAATTTTCAACTCAGTCCGTTGTTGAATAAATCATGCATGGTGCATGGCATCGTGCCCTAAGTCAAATTGCTGGAACTTCCCGTACCAAAAACTAAATTATTTTTTTGCAAAACTTTGAAAAAAATAGATTTTTGAGAAATTTTAGAATTTTGTATTTTAATTTATTTTGAAAATTTTGAACATTTTTTTTAAGCAAGCACTGCATTTCTGATTTAGAGTCGAAATATCAAAGCGCTTGAGCACCGCGTAGTCGTCTAGCGTGTAAACATTGGTACGGAACCCATATAAATGTATACAAAAAGTGTACTTATTATTATAATCTTTATAAAACATCTGATAATACGATGTACATATGTTTTATGTTCATTTTTGACCGTCAAAGAGACCTGCTAGACCTGCCTTTGCCAAAAACTAATCAGCACGTATTCTTATCAGTAGAAATCGAATGATTTTTGAATTATTCAAATCGGTTGATCCGTGTTCGCGAAATTGTCGACAAAAATTTGTATCCGCACTCACGCATACATCCATTCTGAAATGTGAAAATAAATAAAAATTTTCATTTTTGATTCTTTTGCAATTACTATAACTTACCCTACTAAGTTTTATTTTTGTTAATAACAATAATATGTAATGATATGTAACAAAACATAAACAAAAACATTTAAACAAAGCTTATGAATAAAATATAACAATATATAACTAAACATAATTTAAAGTTAAACAAAGTCAACTAAAATTCGTTGTGAAATCTTTCTTCACATTGAATTTTCATTTTATTTTATTTTTCGTATTTTGTCTTAGGTAAATTAGATTTTTTATCTGTTTAATATTCACCCGAAACAGACAAAAAATATATATCACAACCGTACCCCAAAATTTGTCATAACCGTACGCAACGTACACTTTTGAAAACAAATCATCATTATAACTGAGTTAAATTATCCATCAAAAACTGATTACTGGTAAATTAAATATCGACAGGTTTTTCTTTTTTTCAGTTTCCTATTATAACTCAAGAAAAAAAATTATAAAAAACCATTCTAAGAATAGAAATTAAAACTAGTAAATTATAGTAATTGCAATCTAGTATGAAATTAGTGGTGTATGACATCGTGCCTTAAGGCAAATTGCTGGAACATCCCGTACCATGATTTAAAATTTTTAAAAAAAATATTTTGAGGGATTTAAAGTTTTTGGAAAAGTTTGACTTATATAAAAAAATCATTCTATTTTATATATTAAATTTTTTTGACAACTTTAATTTTTTTAAAGCCTTCGCGCTGTAATGTTAAATTAAATCAGGCATATGTTAATATCTTTTCCGTGTGTCTATAAACTTTTAACGTAATACGTGTTATAAATTGAAGGCAATTGAAGGCAAATTGATCAAAAATATTTTAATCTTATAATATTTTCAAAAAAAATATTTATATCTAATATTTGAACAATGAATCGTGTTTTTTATTGATTTATGTTTGCTTTCCTAAAATTTGAAGAAAATTTAACAATTTTAATTTGAGGTGTAGGGTAGAGCGGGGCTAGTTGAGCATAGGGGCAAGTTGAGCAATCGAAATATCTCGAAAACTATTCACCGTCCGTTTAGGCATTATATGGCGGAAAGATAGAGGTTTGGGAAAAATAAACATCCCGCGTTTAGTTTATTTTGAGACCAAAAAGTAAAAACGTAATTCATCACGAGTTTTCGTCTGGTTTAGTTAAATGTTATTTATTTTTAATCAGGTAAATGTTATTCTTCCATATAATTTTAGTACTCTTAATATGCACAGAGATTCTGAGTATAATTTTCATGGCTTTTTTATAAACTCACTTTTATTTTGAAATTCCGAGTTGGAGTTAGTTGAGCATAGTTGCTAAACTTGTTCTGTTACTAATACAATTACCATTAACTTCCAGAAATTAATTATTATTTTTAAGATTTAAGCTAAGTCTATGAGTAATAATATAAAGAAATAATGATTTCAAACAAAAATATTGAATATAATGGTAAAATAATTCCTAAGATACGATATTGTTTTGTTGATTCTACTTTTCGTCAATTATTCAAAGCAAATTACTATAAGTTTTGCTTAGTGCTCAACTTGCCCCACTTATGGGGTACATTGAGCATACTTGACTTTTTGCATTTAAACAGCTGCAGCTTCTAAATTTTACTTATACCCAAAAAATAGTATTAACACTTTTGTTAAGCGATAAACAACAAATCCATTAAGCCGTAAAGCAATTTATTGATACTTTTCATTGAGGAGCTACATCCGTTTAAGTGAAAATTTGCTCAACTAGCCCCGCCCTACCCTACAATTTAACAAAAACAAAGGTGCATAGCATTGTTCTAAGGCAAATTGCTGAAAATTTTCGTACTATATTTAATCATTCAGAAATAACTAGTGGAGCGCATAGCATCGTGCCTTAAGGCAAATTTCTGGAACTTCCCGTACCGTGATTTCGACATAAACATTTGAGATATGAAAATAATCAATACTTGTTTTGAATGATTTCAAATAGATTATTTATTATAAATACATACTCTAAACCTATAAGTGCTTTTAAAATTAGAAAACAAGCGTATTCTACATCTATATAACTTTCATAAGAAATTTGTTCTTTTGTTTTAATTGGATTTTTTTTTGATAATTTCGAATTTTTTTCAAAATTTTGAATTTTTTTTAAAAGATTAAAATTTTCTGGAAATCGTTTAAAAAACTTTTTTTAAATTTTTTGAGAATTTAAAATTTTTTGAAAATATTCGATTTTCTTTCAATTTTGAAATATTCTCAAATTTTTGTAAGAAATCGCTTTTATTTAATTTTTGAAAATTTTTAAAATTACGAAATTTTCTGTAAAAGCATTTTTTGCGCACCGTCTACTTAAGCAAAATGTTTTTTGAACTAATTTAATCGGATTATTCGTTCTTGCATATATCCAATGAACATTTATGACCGCCAAATGGCTTTTTTTAACATATTTTTATTGAGAGTCCACAACCGATGGACCTGCCCTTCCAACAATATCATCACTTCTTCCTTTAGTCAATACAAACAAAATGTTTTTTGAATTATTCAAATCGGACGCTCCGTTCTCTCAAAAACTGAATTACAAATTTTGGCTAGACCTGGCTATGCGGGAAACTAATCAGCTCGTTTCCTTATCAATACAAACCGAATGTTTTTTAAATTATTCAAATCGGTTATTCTATACTGTCGAGGACATTTGTTTGAACCATATACGTGAAATTTAAAATTAAAAATCTTAGTACGAAATCCAAAAAAAATTACACAAAATGTGTACATATTATTAAAATCTATATAAAATATCTGATAATTTGATGTACATATGTCCAATGAACATTTTTGAACGCCAAATGGCTTTTTTAACTTATTTTTTTATTGAGAGTCCATAACCGCTATATCTGCCTTCCCAAAAATTTAATCAGTTTTTCATCTTGTCAATACAAGTAAAGTGTTTTTTGAATTCAAAACACAAAAAATGTGGACGAAAAGTTTAAAACTTTTTTTTAAATTACAGAGAAACGGCTCGGCAGATGATCTCACAAAACTGAAAAACGATAGTTATCATTGAGATACATCAAATGGCTTTTAAATTTCTGAAATCGTTTCAGGCGTTTCTGAGAAAACGTCGATCAAAGGTCTAATTTTGACAAATGACAAGAGCACGATACTAATTTTTGCAAACTTTAATGAATTTTTAAAGCTAAACCAGTTGTCGTAGGGCTGTAATATTTTAGTATGATTTAGCAGACTATGGTATCTACCGTCAAAAAATAATAATAATATTCGTCGAATTTTTTTTTTTAAACTTTATTACAAGAAAACGGCCCGGCCGATCTTTACCAAAAACTAATCAGCACGATTCCCAACCAATATCTTTCGAACGGTTTTTGAATTTTCAAAATCGATTAAGAATCGCGGGCTAAAACGAGGACAAAACATTTTTCACTTTTCTGCGATTTACAAAGAAACGCCCCGGCCGATAGAAACATAAATCAAATTTTATTTGTTTAATAGTAATTTAACAAAATTATATCCAATTTAATTAATTATTATCAATATCGAGTTTATTGAGTACTTTACACCAAATTCAAACGTCTGAGTAAGAAAGACCAAAAACTAATTTAAGATCCGATTCTATATCAATATAACGGTTAACAAACAATATAACGGTTCTATATTACTTTCAAACTGCGATAAGTTTTACGTAAAATAATAATCTATAATTGTAATAAAAAACAAAAATATTTATTAATTAACTTACCGTAAGGCAAGTTAGAGTAATCGCAAAAAAATCGAAAATGAAAATTTTTATATATCTTTGCGTTTCAAAGTTTTCTGAGTATTTTGGAATACCTTAGAAAAAAGGTATGTACGTTTTTTTTTGTATAGCAAAGGAAATGCTTTTACGCATCTCAGACCGGTCTTCTGTCTGGGTATGTCGGACTCGATACCGCCCTGGTATAATACCGACTAAAACCTCCGTTTTGCCCTTGCCTCTGGTCCCCACGGAAACCGCCGTTAGGCATTACTTCGTGGGGGGAGGATCTAGAATCACTTCTTCCTTTATTCAATACAAACAAAATGTTTTTTGAATTATTCAAATCGGACGCTCCGTTCTCTCAAAAACTGAATTACAAATTTTGGCTAGACCTGGCTATGCGGGAAACTAATCAGCTCGTTTCCTTATCAATACAAACCGAATGTTTTTTAAATTATTCAAATCGGTTATTCTATACTGTCGAGGACATTTGTTTGAACCATATACGTGAAATTTAAAATTAAAAATCTTAGTACGAAATCCAAAAAAAATTACACAAAATGTGTACATATTATTAAAATCTATATAAAATATCTGATAATTTGATGTACATATGTCCAATGAACATTTTTGAACGCCAAATGGCTTTTTTAACTTATTTTTTTATTGAGAGTCCATAACCGCTATATCTGCCTTCCCGAAAATTTAATCAGTTTTTCATCTTGTCAATACAAGTAAAGTGTTTTTTGAATTATTGAAATCGGACGCTCCGTTCTCTTAAAAACTGTGTTACCGTTTTTGGCACTTTTTGCCCCGTATCGTCGGAACGGCTAGACCTGCCTTCGCCCAAAACTAATCAGCACGTTTCCTTATCAGTTGATCGGTGTTCCCAAAATTGTCGACGAAAATTTGTATCTGCACACACACACATATATCCATTTTTTCTAAGATATGCCGAAGTATTCAGAAACCTTTGAAACGTAAAGATATATAAAAATTTTCATTTTCGATTTTTTGCGATTACTATAACTTACCCTACGGGAAGTTAAAAATAACCAATTATCAATAAATAGTGATTTATAATTAATAACAATTGTTTTAAATGTTTTCAAATATATCGTTTTGAATACTGCACCATTCATTACTCGGATTTTATATATAAAATATAAAAGCTTACACATTACAATATGACGTTTATATATGTTTACAAAAAAAACTAAATAAACAAAACCTTATCAAACCTATTTATAATGAAGGTATTTATCTCACTTTTCTAAATACTATATCAACTGAATTGCAGAGTTAAATTTTTTTACTTATATAAGAGAGCTTTAGAATTTTTGAAATTTAAAACTTTATACATTTTTGAATATTAAAATATTCAAAATAAATCTGAATATATTAAATTTTTAAATATTAAAATCCAAATTATTTTTGATATTTAAAAGAATAAATGAGTTTTGAATTTAAAAAAAGTACTTTTTTTAATTTGATTTCGCTAGACCTGCTTTCCCAAAAACTAAAATTTTTATAATTGAACTAGTTTCCGTAGGACTTTAATGGTTTAGTATGTTCATTAAGACCAAGTACTCTATCGTTACACCAAGTAAATCGTCTAATTTTAATTTTAACAAACGTCAAAAAGCTACTCATTTTTTCAAACTTTGATGAATTTTTAAAATTATACTACTTGTCGTAAGGCCGTAATATTTCAGATTTCAGTAAGTTCTACAAGTCCATGGTATATATCGCCAAAAAAAGTTCCATAACTAGCTGTAAGTGGAATTCTGTCTTAAGGCAATTAAGGCATCGTGCCTTAAGGCAAATTGCTGGAACTTCCCGTACCAAAAATTATTATTTTTTTAAAAACGATTAACATTTTAAAAAAAAAAATACTTTGAAAAAATAAGATTTTTGAGAAACTATAAATTGGACAAAAAATTACTTTTTTTTTGAAAAAAAAAATTTAAAAAAAATAATAAATTAAAATTTTTTTTTTGTTTGAAAAAAAATTTTTTTTCTTTATTTTGACATATTGTGGAAGATCTGAACTTTCTTTTCAAAGCAATCGTACTGCTTTAACTGCATAGGGACAAAATATAAAGCGCGTAAGCGCCGCGTCGCTGTCTAACGCATAAGCATTTTTACGGAACTCATAGAAATGTTAACAAAATACTTATTATTAAAATCTCTATAAAATATCTGATAATTTGATGTGCATATGTCTAATGATCATTTTTGACCGCCAAATGGCTCATTTTTTTACTTTTTTCTCCATATCTCCGAAACCGCAAGACCTACCTTCATGAAAATTTTATCGATTCTTCATCTTGTCAATACAAGTGAAATGTTTTTTGAATTATTCAAATCGGACGCTCCGTTCTCTTAAAAACTGAGTTACCGTTTTCGGCACTTTTTGCCCCGTATCTTCGGAACGGCTAGCCTTCGCCAAAAACTAATCAGCACGTCTCCTTATCAATACGAATCGAATGTTCTTTTAATTATTCAAATCGGTTAATCCTTGTTCCCGAAATCGTCGACGAAAATTTGTATCCGCACATACATACACACACGTACATACATACACACACACACACATACATCCATTTTTTTTAAGGTATGCCAAAATGTTCAGAAACCTCTGAAACGTAAAGATATATAAAAATTTTCATTTTTGATTTTTTTGCGATTACTATAACTTGCCCTACGGGAAGTTAAAAATCGGTTTACATTTTTTTTCAATAGTTAATTTCAAGAAAACGGCTCGGTAAATTTTAACCTAAAATTAATCAGTATCATTCCTAACTAATATCTTTCGAACAGTTTTTGATTTTCTAAAATCGATTCGGTAGTTTGAGCTTAAATGTGGACGAAAAGTTTAAAACTTTTTTTTAAATTACAGAGAAACGGCTCGGCAGATGATCTCACAAAACTGAAAAACGATAGTTATCATTGAGATACATCAAATGGCTTTTAAATTTCTGAAATCGTTTCAGGCGTTTCTGAGAAAACGTCGATCAAAGGTCTAATTTTGACAAATGACAAGAGCACGATACTAATTTTTGCAAACTTTAATGAATTTTTAAAGCTAAACCAGTTGTCGTAGGGCTGTAATATTTTAGTATGATTTAGCAGACTATGGTATCTACCGTCAAAAAATAATAATAATATTCGTCGAATTTTTTTTTTAAACTTTATTACAAGAAAACGGCCCGGCCGATCTTTACCAAAAACTAATCAGCACGATTCCCAACCAATATCTTTCGAACGGTTTTTGAATTTTCAAAATCGATTAAGAATCGCGGGCTAAAACGAGGACAAAACATTTTTCACTTTTCTGCGATTTACAAAGAAACGGCCCGGCCGATAGAAACAAGAATCAAATTTTATTTGTTTAATAGTAATTTAACAAAATTATATCCAATTTAATTAATTATTATCAATATCGAGTTTATTGAGAACTTTACACCAAATTCAAACGTCTGAGTAAGAAAGACCAAAAACTAATTTAAGATCCGATTCTATATCAATATAACGGTTAACAAACAATATAACGGTTCTATATTACTTTCAAACTGCGATAAGTTTTACGTAAAATAATAATCTATAATTGTAATAAAAAACAAAAATATTTATTAATTAACTTACCGTAAGGCAAGTTAGAGTAATCGCAAAAAAATCGAAAATGAAAATTTTTATATATCTTTACGTTTCAAAGTTTTCTGAGTATTTTGGAATACCTTAGAAAAAAGGTATGTACGTTTTTTTTTGTATAGCAAAGGAAATGCTTTTACGCATCTCAGACCGGTCTTCTGTCTGGGTATGTCGGACTCGATACCGCCCTGGTATAATACCGACTAAAACCTCCGCTTTGCCCTTGCCTCTGGTCCCCACGGAAACCGCCGTTAGGCATTACTTTGTGGGGGGAGGATCTAGAATGATAAAAATTCTTAACTTGTTATAATCAATGTTATAAATTCATAAACATTATACTTATCTTTTAAATGGGCGAAGTCCCATTCGCCCTTTCTCTCTCTATAGAAAGCAGGTCCATTAAAACGTCTCTCGCAAATCTGTCTATGGCGTTCCACGTCAGCATCACTTGTCAGCATCACTTCAACAACATTACCTGGGGTAATTCTGCGACCCAATTTCTCTTCCACGTCATCCCGTAGAGCACCAAATCGCAGGCACACCAAGAACACATGCTCAGCATCTTCGACTTCGCCCAAACAATGTGGGCAATCCGGCGAGCTATCGTGCTTGAAGCGGTGTAGGTAGCCTCGAAATCAGCCGTGCCCCGATAGCATTTGTGTAGTATAATAATTTACTTCGCCGTGCTTGCGACTTAGCCAGACTTTGATGTTAGGAATGAGACGATGCGTCCATCTGCCCTTTACTGCGACATCCCACAGTTGCTGCCATCGGTCAATGCTGTTCTGCCGTTATTAAAAGGTATGTACGTGTGTGTGTGTATGTGTGTGTTTTTTTTTGTATAGCGAAGGAAATACGTTTACGTATTCAACAGCCGCGGAATTGTCTGGATATGTCGGACTCAACAATGTTAATACCGAGTAAAACCTCCGCTTTCCCCAGGCCTTGTAACCCCCACGGAAACCGCCGTTAGGCATTACTTCACGTGGAAGGATCTAGCAACACTTGTTCTAATTGTAGCTAAGATGTCATATATCTTTCATTCGCTCTCTTTCTCTCAATGAAACGTAGTGTTATGATGACTTCTGTAACATACGAACTACTGGCATTCCAAGCATCTTCTGATGAAAGCATTGATTCAATCAGTGTTTCTGGTTGAATCTTTTGCTTTAAGAATCTTTCCAGTTTATTCCGCTGTGTACTGAAGCGCGGACACACAAAGAAAACATGATCCGCATCTTCATTAAATCCTTGGCGAGCTGGACATTCAGGAGAATCATCGTGCTTAAATCGGTGAAGATAAGCCCGAAAGCAACCGTGTCCAGACAGCATCTGCGTTAAATAATAATTGACCTCTCCATGTCTCCGGTTCAGCCAAACGTTGATATTAGGTATAAGACGGTGCGTCCATCTACCCTTTTCTGCGGCGTCCCACTGTAATTGGCATCGTCTTATGCTGTTTTGACGTTCTTCGGTTCTGAGATCATCAGCGCTTAGTGTCGTTGACCTCTTGCGTTGGTAGAGATTTTTTCTTTCCTCAGCTAAGACTCTAAGAGGCAGAGTCCCGGCAATGACACATACCGCTTCCTCAGATATTGTGCAGAAGCCGCATACTACTCGTAATGCACTCAAGTGGTATACAGGACCAGCTTTCCTCCATGATTCTTGGACCTCTAGCGCGTCTGCCCAAATAGGTATTCCATAAGTGAGCACTGACGCAACTACTGATGAAAGTGTGAGTCTTCTACTCTGCTTTGGTCCGCCGATGTTAGGCATCAATCGTGCAAGACATGAACTCACTACTGATGCCTTGTCACTTACTTATTTTACTTGCTGCTTAAAATTAAGTCGGGCGTCAAGCATCACTCCCAAGTATTGGATGTAAGGTTGTGATATAATCTCTTGTTCACCGACTTTCAGTTTAATGATCTCTATGGTTTTTCTGCTGGTGATGAGTACTGCTTCCGTCTTTTCTGTCGCTAGTTGAAGACTAACAGTGTCCATTTACCTATTTACTTTCTCGAAGGTAATGTCGAAAATATGACGTATTTTGTCTACATGTTTCGCAAGGATCACTACGGCTACGTCGTCCGCATATGCCACTAGTTTGGCGCGTCTTGGGATCTTCAATCTCAAAAGCCCGTCATACATTCATAACATTCCACAGAAGTGGTCCAAGAACTGAGCCTTGAGGAACACCTCCGGTAATATTATATTCTTCTGGGCCGTTCATCGTGTCGTACTTCAGAACCCTATCCTTGTATCGATTGTAACCCGGTACATTCTTTTCTTCAAGAGCTTGCATTATGCAGTCCCAATTTGCGCAGTTGAAAGCGTTCCTGATGTCTAGTATGGCCACAAGGCAGTACTCTTTTGTACCTTCCTTCCATCTTGTTCCTTCGATTGCTTTTTTGGCAGTATCGACAACTAGCTTTATTGCGTCCAGGGTTAATCGTCCTTTCCGGAATCCATACTGGTTGTCCGCCAGAAGTGGGTCAACGACTGCCTCAATTCTTTGGTGAATTATTCGTTCCAATATCTTACCAGCCGTATCTAGCATGCAGAGCGGACGGTAAGATGACGGCTCTTCTGGCGGCTTATTTTTCTTAGGGAGAAGTACAAGCCGCTGTTGCTTCCACTTACTGGGAAAAGTTTTTAGTGCAATGTTAGGAATACCATCTAATCCTGGCGCTTTATTATTTCCTATACGGTTACATGCCTCCATTAACTCATCTTCAGTGTCTAGTGGGATGCCATCCAGTTTAGTTGATGCCAACTGGTAGCTGAAACTGCGTTGCTGTGGAAACAGCGCAGTTACAACTTTCCGAAGAAAATGAGGACACGTAGACGACTGCACTTGTTGGTTTTTCAGCAGTGTCATGACCACCTCGTAAGGCCTACCCCAAACGTCTTTGTCCACCTCACTAATGAGATCTTTCCAGCATCTTTGTTTACTTTCTTTGATGGCCCTATTCAATTCTTGACGAGATTTTTTGTACTCTGCGATTAGTTCCTCGCTGTTAGGTCGCTTATAGCCACGCTGTGCTATTCTTCTTTTTTTGTGGCATTCTTTACAAAGGACACTGATGTTATCATTCCACCAATAGACGGCAGGTCTTAAATTTATGCCACCCTTTCGGGGCATACTGGCATCACAAGCTTGGGTCATTCTTTTCATCAGTGTTTTGGTCCTTTCATCCGCGCATCCAGTGTTGATCGGGCTAACGTCAAGGGCTACTAGCAATGCATCTCGGTCAAAAGATTTTGTTTTCCAACCAGCGCAGTTAACTTGCTTGATAGGTCTTTCAAAATTCTGTTTGGACGATATTTCGCAAAGTATTGCGTTATGGTCGCTGGCTGGTATGTGTGTGTGTGCGTGTGTGTGTGTGCGGATACAAATTTTCGTCGACGATTTCGGGAACACCGATCAACCGATTTGAATAATTCAAAAAACATTCGATTCGCATTCGAGACGTGCTAATTAGTTTTTGGCGAAGGCAGGTCTAGTCATTTCGAAGATACGGGGCAAAAAGTGCCAAAAATAGTAACTCAGTTTTTAAGAGAATGGAGCGTCCGATTTTAATAATTCAAAAAACATTTTACTTGTATTGACAAGATGAAATATTGTTCAAATTTTCATAAAGGCAGGACTAGCGGTTTCGGAGATCTAGTAAAAAAAGTAAAAAAAAAAATGCCATTTGGCGGCCAAAAATGATCATTAGACATATGCACATCAAATTATCAGATATTTTATAGAGATTTTAACAATAAGTATAAATTTTGTTTGCATTCCTTTGAGTTCCGTACCAATGTTTATCCGTTAGACGGCGACGCTGCGCTTACACGCTTTGACATTTCGTCTCTATGTAGTTAAAGCAGTGCGATTGCTTTAAAACAAAGTTCAGAGTTTCCAAAATATGTCAAAATAAAGAAAACATTTTTTTTTTCAATAAAAATTTTTTTTCAAAAAAAGTAATATTTTGTCAAATTTAGTTTCTCAAAAATCTAATTTTTTCGAAGTAAAATTTTTTCAAAAATGTTAATTGTTTTTAAAAAAAATGATAATTTTTAGTACGGGAAGTTCGAGCAATTTGCCGAACGATGCCTTGCGCCCCACTAGTTATTATGATTATTATGTATAAACAGAGAAAAAAGTGTTACAAAGTGGCAATTTTTATCTTGCGTATTCATGACGCAGATGTCACTTTAAAATCGTTGTGCGGTTACTATTCGGCACATTTTTTATATTTGGCCGAATACCGAATACATAGTAACTCACTATTCGACCGACGACCGAATGATAAAATCAAAGGCGCCGCCACCGCTCAGCGAAAGTATTGTTCGTGGTTTATCTTCAATGTGATAAAGAGCTTGCAATAAACTGGTTGCATTTAGAAGTCTTCAGTTTAAATGAAGAAATGAATTTGTCTTGTATATATAATAATATAATTTTTTCGACTTTTCAAGTTATAAACGAAGACGATTAGGACTCTTTTCTCAATATTCAAAAAATATGTTTGTATTATTTAATATGAATCATTTAACGGTTTCACACATGTGTTGTATTTATATACAATAAAGCCATTCATTATATTCAATGTAAGTGTTTCTATAGAAAATATTTTGACATTATTTGACATGTTAATACAATAGAATCACCTAAAGATATATACGTTTAAGCGATTATGGACATTAAAGATAAATTTGTTCCAAGAATTTGAGAAATTTTGAAAAAGTTTTCATGCTATTTTCATACAAAACTTTGATTGAATTGCGCACTATCTAAAAGACAATATTAAGAGCTAAAACTTTCAGATAATTGTTTTTTATCAATTTGGTACCATTTGAGCCCTTGGGAGCAAGGAAATTATAAAATGTCCATATTATAGACTATCCTAATATATATATATATATATATATATATATATATATATATATATATAATGTAGCGACCTGTCAACACACGTCGCATTTCAACTTGACAGATGTACATTATTTGGAGCTCATCATAGTGTCAGCGAAAACAAAAAGTTCATATGTCAGTTCGGATCTCTCGATTGTTTCTCGGAATGTTCGAAATGCCAAAATTATAAATCTTAACTTTTTTTCTTTTTCATTATAAATACTCAAATAATATCTACGTTTTGTAAATGATAAATATAATCACACATAGTGTTGTTACTATTGTCATATTAAACAATATACGTAATATAAAGAACACGAGTTTCTTTAGTGATGACCGCGAACGTGAAAAAATAGCACGCATATAGAAAGAAAGAAGGTAAGAAGATCAAGACACATTTAGAAGTAACAAAAAATAAATTGAAGTCTCATGAATTATTAAGAGAAAAAATTTAAAAAAAATATAAATAATTAATATAAATGGCTCACAACCGCCATAACTCGAAGAACATTCTAATCCTACAACTGAGACTCCGACCACGCACATCAAGAGCAACAACAACACGTGCTCAATAAATCACTCATTATCCTGGAAAATAAGTCGATTATAAGCACCGCGGCAGAGGACAGGGAGCACCAGCGAAGGACCACATACACTCAACCGCTAACTCACCAGCAAAGGGCCACATGCACTCAACCGCTAACTCACCAGCGAAGGGCCACATACACTCAACCGCTAACTCACCAGCAAAGGTATACTCAGCCGCTAACTCGCCAGCGAAGGGCCACATCTACTCAACCGCTAACTCGCCAGCGAAGGGCCACGTAAGCAATCAACCAACTCACCAAGCTAACACGGCATTCAAAACGGCCACGGCCACAAACAAATAAAAATTAATCACACAATCTCAACCAAAAAAATTTACAAGAAAGTTCAAGATGGCAGTCAGAAATGCGAAACAATCTTTTCATTGGGACGGAGTGATCTGTAGCGACCTGTCAACACACGTCGCATTTCAACTTGTCAGATGTACATTATTTGGAGCTCATCATAGTGTCAGCGAAAACAAAAAGTTCATCTGTCAGTTTGGATCTCTCGATTGTTTCTCGGAATGTTCGAAATGCCAAAATTATAATTCTTAACTTTTTTCCTTTTTCATTATAAATACTCAAATAATATCTACGTTTTGTAAATGATAAATATAATCACACATAGTGTTGTTACTATTGTCATATTAAACAATATACGTAATATAAAGAACACGAGTTTCTTATATATATATATATATATATATATATATATATATATATATATATATATTGATGAGTTATTTAGAATCGGGCAGTAACACCAAGTAAAAAAACTAATGTAGTTTTGAAATACTTTATTTATCCATACGTTTCGGTCATCATCGAGACCAATCAGTTATTATATTATTATTATTAATAACTGATTGGTATCACAAACCAACATACTCAGGCCGTTATCTTAATTACCACTCTTACCACCCCCTCTCTATCAAAATAGGCACAATCATAAACTTAATTGACCACGCATTATTATTATCACACAGTAAATATTTAAGAAAAAATTTCTCTCTCATTTCACAAATCTTAACCAAAAACTCCTACCCACAACACATCATCCAATCCATAACAAAAAATAGAATCCTATATCTCCAAAACCATCATAATAATTTAATTGATAACCCAAACCTTGAAAACTACGTCGGAACTATAAGTTTACCTTTCATTAAAGAATTACGTTACCCGTGGAGAAAACTTTTCAATAAAAATAATATTAGAGTAGTTTGTACTTCCGAAAATACTTTATCAACTTTAACCCAAGAATCTTAAGTAGTTTATAAGCTTAATTGTCTAGATTGTAATTGCGTCTACATAGGTGAAACTAGTCAGAACCTGCACAAAAGAACATCTCAACACAAAAACAACTCTAAAAATAAAAATCAATATAAAACACAATTAACAGATCACATTAATCAGCTCAAACATAACATTGATTTTTCCAATCCCACGATCCTACATTTCGAAAATAATTTATTTAAAAGACGATTTAGCGAAGGATGCTTAATATCTTTACACAAGGATACAGCCATAAATTTAAGAACTGACAACAATTCGCTTTGCAATGACTATAAAATAACCCTAGACCATTTTCAAAAACGCCACCATATCTGAAGCGTGTATTTTTATTAAGTTTTTTATTTTATTATTTTACAAAAAACATATGTTTGCCGGTCTTTTTACACTTTCGCAAAATTTCTAAACACAATTCATTCAGTATTTAGACGTTAGTCAATTTGTACACACTAGAATGTAAGCAAAAAAAATTGTCAAAAAAAAAATTAATTAGTTTAAATGTTCCAATTATTAATAGCCTGGTTTATCACAGTGTAATAGTGTAGTGTATTTTTGTATAATTAATTTCTGTAAGTACTTATATATAAGTTCTATAACTTTATATTATTTTTCTCCTACATCATATAAAATCTTTTAGTATTCCACTGAATGACGGTCTCGATGAAGACCGAAACGTATGGATAAATAAAGTATTTCAAAACTACTTTAGTTTTTTTTACTTGGTGTTACTGCCCGATTCTAAATAACTCATCAGAATATATATCAACACCAAACTCACACATTTCAAATATATATATATATATATATATATATATATATATATATACTAGCAAACCCGACGAACTCCGTTTCGCCACCAGATGGTTTCGTGAGAAAGATGAAGAAATTTTTTGTTTGTTTTATATTTGAAAAGAAAAAAATTGATTTTATTATACAACAGTAATTAATTTATTTTGATTACAAAAATGAAGTGTTTTTTAGTTAAACTTTAGTTAAACGTTAAGTAAATGAAAGTGAATCCGCAAATTATCCGTTTCATTGAAGTGCTCTTTGGTAAACCACATTTTTTGTTTTTTGGTCTGACGTTAACACAAACAAAGCGGATGGTTTTCCAACTCGTAAACAGGCAACGTATAACTGCGCATGTAAAGAACAATGATTTTCTAAATAATCTATTTGAAATTTATCGCGCAAACACTAAACGATTGGCCGGCCTTGCGACTTGTTATTGCGAACGCAAGGCAAACTGGAAATTGCAATCGTATGAATTCAAACGGAAGACCAGTCGAAATCATTGGTATGTCACCAAGTCGCCAGCAATTTTTTATTGAATGGTGAAATTCAGTGCGTGTACATCATTATTCTTTGCGGCAAGAATTGCTCGTTGACTTAACCAAGCATAATTCTGATAATTCTCACTAATGTCATTAATCGAATTTTTAATTACGGTGCATGAAGTTCCAGCAATTTGCATTAGGGCACGATGCCAAGCACCACTAATCTTCTTAGCTATAAACCTTGCAAAGCCCGAGACCTTTAAAACAAATGCAGAATTGTCGAAATCGGTTTGAGCGTTCTGGATTTATTTCGTCAGGAAGGAAAACCTGACTTATTTTTATATATATAAAAGATGAAGATAATCTATTTGAAATTATTTAAAATAATTGTTGATTATTTTTATTACTCAAATTTTTAATTACGATGCATGAAGTTCCAGCAATTTGCATTAGGGCACGATGCCATGCACCACTAATCTTCTTAGCTATAAACCTTGCGGAGCCCGAGACCTTTCCAACAAATTCAAAACTGTCGAAATCAGTTCATGCGTTCTGGAGTTATTTCGTCAGGAAGGAAAACCCGACTTATTTTTATATATAGAAGATATATATATATATATATATATATATATATATATATATATATGTATATATATACATATATATATGTATGTATATATATATATATATGTGTGTGTGTGTGTAGTATTTAATTTGAGTTAAAAATTCGGGCGTTATATCAATAACTTGTTGGTAATTGTATTTAGTCTTGAGGCAAGTTACATAAACTTTCCGAATTGTTAAATAAACGACTTAATCAATAAAATATAATTTATGAGTGATTTGTTACATATCATTGAACGCGAACGATCACGTTAACTCGAAGTATTTTCTAAGAGCAAATTTTTAATGATCAACAATTTTTATAATTAAACCAGTTTCCGCAGAATTTTAATGGTTTAGTGCTCTATCGCTATGACAGGCAAATCGTCTAATTTTAATTTTAACAAACGTCAAAAAAATTACTCATTTTCTCAAACTTTGATGAATTTTTAAAATTAAACTACATGTTTTAAGACCGTAATATTTCAGTAAATTCTATAAGACCATGATATATATCACCAAAAAAAAGTTCCATAAAAATCGGCTTAATTTTTTTTTTCAACAGTTAATTACAAGGAAACGGCTCGGTAAATTTTCACCTAAAACTGATCAGTATCATTCCTAACTAATATCTTTCAAAAAGTATTCGATTTTTTAAAATAGATTCGGTAGTATAAGCTTAAATGTGGACAAAAAGTTTAACACTTTTGTTCAAATTGCAAAGAAACGGCTTGGCAGATTGTCGCACAATCCTATAGTCCTCATTGAGATACATCAAATAGCTTTTAAATTTCGGAAATCGGTTCAGGCGTTTTTGAGAAAACGTCGATCAAAGGTCTAATTTTGACAAATGCCAAAAAAACGATACCAATTTTTGCAAACTTTGACTAAATTTTAAAGTTAAACGAGTTGTCATAGGGCCTTAATATTTTAGTATGATCTATAAGACTATGGTATCTACCGTCAAAGAATTAATAATAAAAATCGTCGAAATTTCTTTTTTAAAAACTTTATTACAAGAAAATGGCCCGGCCGATCTTTACCAAAAACTAATCAGCACGATTCCCAACCAATATCTATCAAACGGTTTTTGAATTTTCAAAATCGATTCAAAATTGCGGGCTAAAACGTGGACGAAAAATGTTTCACTTTTCTGCAATTTACAAAGAAACGGCACGGCCGATCGTCGCACAAAGCTCAGAAACGCTAGTCCTCATCGACATATATCGAATGGCTTTCAAATTTTTGGAATCGGTCCAACCGTTTTTGAGAAAACGTCGATTTACGGCAAAAAATCTGTTTACACACACGCACACACACATACTTTTTCCAAGTTTGCTCTCATTCGATTCAGAATGGCTTGAAACGTCGAGAAAACATAAAATTATCGAATCGGATTTTTTGATGAAACATAAACTTTTCCTTCGGGAAGTTAAAAATAGTATAGAGGGAAGTCCCGTAACGCCAGACGGCACCAGGCACCGGACACTCTATTTAACGCGTATTATTTAAGCAAGTGTGGGAAAATCAAGCAGGCTAGACTTCGAGAAAAAACAATTGGACTTGTCATTTTATTTATAATTAATTTTTATAATCAATAAATTTTATGTATTTTTATTCAAGTGGAGTTTATACTTTCATATTCATAACTACTTCTACACAAGTATAAATCTTTTCTTTTCAAAATACAAGTGAAAGGGGCATGGGGAGCACTGGTACAGGATCACGCGCCAAGTCTAGCCTATGACGCACACGGCCACGGCGAGAGCAACCCTTCCCTGTTTCAAGCGCAAAATCACGGCGTCACCTAAATATCAATGGAAGTAATTCTATCATATTTATGCATTTATATTCAAGTGGTATGCAAAAATAAAAGTTGTACTTGATTGTTATCCGTAAAATGGTAGAATATTAATAGATCTTTAACCAATTTTAGTAGGTGCCACCAAATGAACGAATATGTCTGTCCCTTAGCATCGGACACTAAGTCGTCCCTTAGTGGAGAAATTGAATCGTGAGAATTTACGTAATTTATTCCAATTATTTAATTTTGATCTGTATGAGTGCTATTACGTACCCCCATTTTTGTATTTCCTAGTCAAATAATGAAAACCTTATGGTGAATGTACCAGCTAAGAGCATTGGTGTGGCCCAGCCAAAAGGGTGGCTGAATAGTGACTTTTTTTGCAATATCTAACAAAAGAATATTCGTCAAAGACACATATGCAGACATTCCAAAGTGCGGAGATGGCTACATATGTAATCAATGCAGATTATTTTGAAATGTCCGGTACTAGGTGCCACTGTTTAAAATCATATTTTTTTATACCAAAGTTTGATTGATAATATTAATTATTTTTAGCAAAGATTGTGGTTTTGTTAATTTAGTTTGATTTCTAACTTTGTTATCTAACATAAATCATAATTTAATAAGCATTTCGTAAAATATTTTTTAATTTATTTATAAATAACCTTAGGTGTCCGCTACTAGGGGACTTCCAGTGGCAGTCAATTTAAAATTTTGTATCAATGTAATCCATGGTATGAGTATGTGCACATTGATAAACTATATATTTTTTAACATCACAGATGGTAAAACACATGATAACTTTACAAGTTGTCCAAACTATGTATTTACTGTTATATACATATAATGTGTACTTACTGTATATATATATATATATATATATATAATATATATATATATGTGTGTGTGTTTATATATATATATATATATATAATATATATCTTATATGTAAAATTCTTCTGTAATGATGTATGAAAGGATACTTATGCTAAACGATTCTTCGAATTTGTTAAAGGAATATTTTAGAATGTTGTGATTATAGAAATATAGTTAGATTCTAAGAATAAATGTAAAAGTTAAATTGTAAAAAAACAGCATATTATTGTTTGAAATTGAAAACATTTGGATACATGAGAACTGTCATCTGCCAAAAATGTCGATTCACTTGAAATTTGAATTTAGTTTAAACGAGAATAGGCAATAATAGTATATAATATACGGATATTATATAATAAATAAGAAAAATCATGATTATAAATAAGAAAAATGTAATATCAACAATATTATTGCCGAAAACCAGCTGAGATTTGCCAGAAATTAAAACAATATAAGATACAATATATGTTGGCAGATGGAATTATATATTTTAGTTGAATAAATAATACAATACGTTCAAAATTGCATATGCATTATTTTTTTAAACATATGCATGCTGTATTTTGCTTTACTCTACTAAATTATTTAAATACAAAAGTATATTTTTACTTGTTGAAAAAATGATTTAGAATTTTATTTCATGTGTCAAAAATTCATTTGTTTGGCATTGGACATGGAATATTTAGCAAGTTCATCATCTTAGATTGAACAGTGCTATATGGACTAGATTTTACAAATTAATTTACCTAAGATTTCAACTAAAGGAATAATCTTTATTGAATTATTAGTAAGAAAATTGAGATTTAAAAATTGTAATTGCCGAAAAAGCAACTAATATAGGGTATACGATTATAAAAATTATAGACTATTATATATTATATAAATTATTGAAGCAATTATATTAGTTGGAAATAACAAAGGTGATATTGTTCTTTTACCATAGATATTTTACCACAAATATATGAGTGATGTTAAATGTAGAACGCACAGTTAACACTTTAATTATCCCTTCAACAAATATTAAAATATGTTGAATAAAAATGTATATTAAATTAAACACTGAAATTTATAGTCATAGCATAAGATTGTTGAAAAGACGTGTTGAAAATTGAAGTCTTTTAAAGAGTATAACAAATTCAGAAAGAATTAATATATAGCATTCGCGGTAAAGGTAAAATATCATCTTGGATTTTTGTACCCAAAATAATTGCTTTAATAATGTTGTCTATAATTTTTACGTACCATATTTTAACTGGCTTTTAGTAATTTTAATACCTAAATTTTATTTTCCTCACTAATAATTCAATATACATTATTACTTAAGTTTATATTTGAAGTGAATTAATTTGTCAAATACCGTTCACATGTGCTCTATACTATCTACGGTCAACAAAATTATTGCAGTAAATGGAGAGGAAAAAAGCGTGTTTCGGAAATAGGCTAATCATAATCTTAAGTTTAGAAGTGAAAACAATTTGCACTGCGTCACCACAAACCGCATTAATTGGATTATAATTCTTTTGATTCTGATTTTATCAGAACTTGTAATACACTATTTTGAAGGAAATTAAATGAGCTACAACTTTCTCTATCATAAATTTTACCGTAACTTCTCTTATTTTGAAACGCCGAAGGGTTAAACGGCTTGAAAGACACTCTGGTTGGACAGCCACGCACTCTTTAAACTTTAAACAATCATAACTCTATCAATATTTGTGGAACAAAAGAATAATAAAAAGCAATATTTAGTCAGAAAAAGACCTTTAATTTTCATCTATATATCTTTATACGTATCTTTTATTCTTTCTGAGATATAATAATAAGAAATTATTTTTTTTTTAAATCGATTTTTTTTCATGAAATCATGAGCTTTTTGGAAATCGTTTGTACTACAGTTGTGTTATTTTCTAGAATCCATCAAGATGTCTTAAACCAAGTTAATTCTTGAGGGAATACGATTATTTTTAATTTTGGTGGAAATGGCACTCATAAACTATTTGATTTAAATGAAAAAAACATTGTATGCGTCCTTTATCTGCATGATAGCTCACTCATTTTACACGCAGAAATACTTAAAGCTTATTTTGAGTACTATAAAACCCCATTTTCATATCTAGCCTAATATTGTTCCTAGATTTATTAAGATTTTAATTGATATAATTTTGTTCATTACATGATTTTCTTTAAAATGTATCTTTTTAGAAATATTTGCAAAAAGCGATAAAAAACACAAAAAAACAAATTTTCAGTGGCCAGTAACTTGAAAAGTAATTGCTTTTTTGAAAAGCATTATTAAACATTTTTCTCTTCTAATTAGTTCTTTTATCGGTATCCGATGTTATTTTGAAAGAGATACAATTGCACCACTGAAAAGGGACGTCATCCACCCGGAAAGTGGCAAAGGAGTATAAATTATTTTCACTTTTAAACTTGAAAGTAAGATGAACCTAATTCCAAAATTCCATGCAAATTGGAGCACATTAAAAATATTCAGACCCCAAACTCTCCATTGACTTGAGTAAATATTTCGTATCCAATGACAAACATATGCATTTTTGACACAATGAAACTCTAGATAATTTTTTGAGAAAGTAAATTATTTTTGTATTTTGATTTAGTAAAGTAAGGCAAAACACGACTGCATTTAAAAAGTTAAAAAATATTAATTTGTCAAATTGAATTATAGACTAAGGTTGACGTGTAATCACTGACAGACGCATACGCAGACTGCATCACCTGTTAGACGCATGTTGACTGTAAATCTTATATTATTTCAATTTTTGGCACATCTCAGCTGCTTTTCGGCAATAATAATGTAAACATTACATTTTCCTCATTTGTAATCATGAATTTATTATATTTTAATAATGCCTCAGCCTATAAGTGAATAGAAATGTTTGGCAGATGACAGTCTTTATTTGTTTTTAATTTAAAACATGCCTTAAATATTTTCATGGTCAACCAATGATAAGCGTTTTTTGTAATTTTTTCCATTTATTTCTACAATCTAACTATATTTCTATGAATCAAAAAATTCTAGAAAATTTCACGAACAAACTTCAGGAAGATTCATGAAAATCCTAATTATAGTTTAGGAGGATTAATCATTCATACATTGTTACAGAAGAATTTTATATATAAGATATATATATGTTACGGTAAATGTGCACTCTTGGCGAATGTGCACATTCACCGGTGAATGTGCACAATACCCAAAACGCTAGGTGAATGTGGAGTTCTCAAACAATCAATTTAAAATAATGGTATACGTGCGTACTTGGATCGGTCTCATGAACATCTCGCGTATTTGGCGCATGCGCACTAAATAGTTATTCGGTTAATAGTTAATAGTGAATAGTTGAATAGTTGAATAGTTGAATAGTAAAGTGGTAATGTAGTGTATAGTGAATAAATAAAATTAAATAACAAA
>NW_020538040.1:122657310-122736871 GCF_003426905.1 Ctenocephalides felis
ATAAATATAAATATAAATATATGAATTAGTATTTCACCCGCACGTGCGCACGCGCGCGAGTTGAACTCACATTCGCCAAATGAGCCGGTAAATGTGCACATTCACAGGTGAATGCTATAAAACACTTATTAAATTCGATGTCCTTAAGTATTTGTTTATATTGAATGTATCTAGAAGCAGTGTCATATTTCAATACATCTTGAGCAGTGATTTCCAAAACATTTTTTACTGAAATCAGGTTTTCTGTCGATCAAATTTATTGATATAAGAGAATGTATTCCTGCGGGATAATGTTAATTTTTTATATTATTTAATACACCAAACTGATTAATTTCTTATAAATACTCACCACGTATTTTCGTAAAGATTGAAAATATTCTACAGTTTTAAACGTAATACTAAATCGTCTCGTGCTTCCCAAAAACTGATAACTCCTTTGCCTTTAAGGCAGTGAGAGCTAATGAGAATAACCAAATACGTATTATGATTCATGCAAGCTGTTTGATTTTATGAATGGATCATTGTTTTGCATTTTGAGTGTTGTCTATTGTTTTGTTTAGATAGTAAACTTACACGTGTCGAACTGATAAAATTATCAGTTCGACACGTGAAAGTTTTTTTAAATTATAAATCATATTACATTGAACATAAATATCAATTGAATATTTAATATTTATTAAAGTAAATAATATGATCCATTAAAATATTCAATATTTAATATTGATCACAATAATTAAATAAAAAAATTAAACAAAAAAATAAATTGAATATTTAAACTTGTATTGAATATTGTAAACTTGTATTAACTTTAAATTGCTCGAAATGAAAAATACTCTTCTTTTCTTTTGCCTAGTTGTTTTTTTAATTCTAAAATTGTCTTATATACGTGTGTATTATTATTTCTATTTTCACAAAAATTTAATAAATCGTAATACGTAAATACGGTCTCAATAATGGGTAAGCCGTATTAGGGTTCTAGTAATGAATTCCCAATACGGCCCATACCATCATATTATGGGCAATACGTTATAGGGGTAATATAGGGCATCCGCATATGGCCCGTTTCAATTATTATAGGGCAATCCGTGTTAGGGCTAAATTCAGGCATGCCATTTATGGACCCTATCCAAATTATCATATTAGGGCCGCCCATATATGGCCCCTATGAGGGCCATGCACTAAATTCCGTAATACGGACGCCGGAGTACAGCCCTATAGGGGCCGGACCTGTGTTAGGGCTTGCCGTAACAAATTTCCACTCGGGCAATTGTATCAAGTTGGTGGTATTTGCTGATTTGATATTAATTCAAATCTTTGAGGCAGTGATGTTGGTTTTTAACTAATGGATGATATATTCAGTTGAGACGTAACTGTTCCGTGAGGTAATCAAAGCATATTTGCTAATTATAATATAATATAATATTTGTTGCAGTAAGATAAAATTTGTTCATCCCCTGAAAAGTGACGCAAAAAATATGTAATGTTAAAACACTAAATAATTTATAAATTAAGTGCACTGGAATGAAAATCACTTATTTCATGACACTAATTATAAGTGAACAATATTTAGTAACAGAATACACTCACAAGTAAGGTTAGTTTAGGTTCACAGACAGATGAAAAATTCTTATCTCTGTTGATCCAAACATTTTGACTTTCGATACCTTAATGATGTATAGAAAATAAAAAAAATCGTAAATATTTAGCTAAAGCTGTTCGGTTATGCTGAATCAGAAGCCGGTTCTGTCGTAAAATAGACCGTCATGGCAAGGCCATTTTGCTTAGCGTTTTGCGTATAAAATGGTTCTAAAAAGTGGCAAAATACTATGTAAAGACTGTACTTGTTGCTTCAATGATATTGCAACTAATTTTGTTCAAAATAAATTGCATAGTTTTTTTGCATTCTATTTCTGAAGCAAAGTTATTGTTGAACCAGTTTTCTGGAATTTTCATTATCGGCGCATGTATATTTTTGACAACGGTTCAGAGTATATAAATCCATATAAATGCTTTTAAACTTTGAAATCTAATTTGTTTTTAACAAATATTTAGTATGACTTTGTATTACTATTTTACAACACCGCTATTTTACAAAAACATAAAATTATTGTTTGAATGAGCATATTCACTAGAGTTTCTGACTGAAAAGAAAATGATTAAGAGGCGTGTAAGAAAAATGAGCAATTTTTTAATGTCGTGAAGTATCGCCTATTATAAAAATAAACAATAAATGCAAAAACAACAGTCAATCCCGCGCTGTAGATTTTCAGCAAAATCGTAAAAAAATATAATTCAGGAGATTAAATGCTATCCCATGATTATGCGAAGATCTCTGGATACCATTAACTTGTTTTTTTTTTATGGTATATTTAAGTGATAATGCTTATATTTTTAACTCCTATTTTATTAATTTATTTGAAAATTCTAAAAATAATAAGAAATTAAATACTTCAAAACAAAACAAAACTAGTGGGGCGCATGGCATCGTGCCTTAAAGCAAATTGGTGAAACGTACCGTAATTAAACATTCGAAGAATGAAAATAATTAATAGTTGTTTTGAAGATTTTCAAATAGATTATTTATTATAGATACATACTGTAAATTTATAAGTGCTTTTTAAATTGGACAATGAGCGTATTTTTAAAACAACTTATGTGTACGTTTACAAAAGTCAATTTTTTTTTAAATTTGATTTTCTTGATAACTTATAATTTTTATCAAAATTTTGAAATTTTTTTCAAAACGTTTTTTTTAAATATTTTGATAATTTAGAAATTTTTTAAATATTCGATTTTTTTTTAATTTTCAAAATATTCCCAAAATCTTGTACCAAATCAATTTTTTTTTAAATTTTTCAAAATTTAGTTTTTTTTTAAAATGATGAAAAAATTTGAAAATTAGATTTTTTTGAAACTTAGATTTTTTTTAAATTTTCAAAATTACAAAATTTTCTGCAAAATGCATTTTTTGCACACCATCTACTCAAGAAAAATGTTTTTTCTCGGATCGTCAGTTCTCTCAAAAACTGCTTAACCGTTTTTACACCTTTTGCGCTCCATTCCAACGAAACGGCAAAATTGCCTTTTGCAAAAGTGCCTCGCGATCGAGTACGAACCGAATGCTTTTTTAATCATACAAATCGGTTATTTCATACTGTCGAAAATGTCGAAGACATTTGTTTAAACCATATAAATAAACTTCAAAATTAAAAATCTTGGTAAGGAACCCAAAAAAATTACACAAAATGTGTACATAATATTAAAATCTCTATAAAATATCTGATAATTTAATGTACATATGTCCAATAAACATTTTTGACCGCCAAATGACATTTTTTCAACTTATTTTTATTGAGAGTCCATAACCGCTGGACCTGCCTTTCCAAAAATATTACCAGTTGTTCATTTAGTCAATACAAGTAAAATCCTTTTTGAATTATTAAAATCGGACGTTCCGTTCTCTTAAAAACTGAGTTACCATTTTTGACACTTTTTGCCCCGTCTCCTTATCAATGCGAATCGAATGTTTTTTGAATTATTCAAATCGGTTGAGCGGTGTTTCCGAAATCGTCAACGAAAATTTGTATCCGCACACACACACATACATACTTTTTTTCTAAGGTATGCCAAAATACTCATGAAGGCAGGTCTAGCGGTTTCGGAGATCTAATGAAAAAAGTAAAAAAAAATGCCATTTGGCGGTCAAAAATGATCATTAGACATATGCACATCAAATTATCAGATATTTTATAGAGATTTTAACAATAAGTATAAATTTTGTTTACATTGCTATGGGTTCCGTACCAATGCTCATCCGTTAGACGGCGACGCGGCGCTTACGCGCTTTGACATTTCGTCTCTATGCGGTTAACGCAGTACGATTGAATTGTAACTATTGGCAGATGTCACTTTTCACTTGTTTTCAATGTCAAACAATGACATGTCGTTTTTTGCTATTTTTCCATTTATTTCAACAATACTACTATATTTTTCATTTACATTCTAACAAATTTGCTTAACAAACTTTAGAAACATTTATCAAAATCCAAATAAAAGTTTAGGAGGAGTATCTCGACTAACACCCGTACAGAAGAATTATATTATATATATATATATATCTTATATATAAAATTCTTCTGTAACAATGTAAGTTTCATAATTCCTCCGTTTCATAATTCGGATATTCATAAATCTTCCTGAAGTTTGTTCGGGAAATTTTCTAGAATGTTTTGATTCATAGAAATATAGTTAGATTGTAGAAATAAATGGAAAAAATTATAAAAAACCGCTTATCATTGTTTGCCCTTGAAAATATTTGAAGCTTAGTTTGACATTAAAAACAATTGAAGACTGTCATTTGCCAAACATTTCTGTTCACTTATAGGCTTAGGCAATATTAAAATATAATAAATTCATGATTATGATTAAGGAGAATGCAATGTCTACATTATTAATGCCGAAAAGCAGCTGAGATGTGCCAAAAATTAAATTAATATAAGATGAAAATAATATAACATGAGTCTGACAGTCTGCGCATGCGACTAACGCGCACGGCGTATCGTGTTCTCAACGTGCGCGTTGTTTGCTTTTGCTTGCAATAATTATAAATACGTATTAATTACAATAATTAAGAATACGTATAAAAGTATATATATATGAAAATTCGAGGTGTTTTTCTGACTAATTATTGTTGTTTATTATTTTTCCATTATACAAATATTGATAGAGGTATTAATTAAGGAGTGCGCGGCTGTCCAACCAGAGGTCTTTCGAGCCCTTTAACCCTTCGCCGTTTCACAATAAGAGAAGTTACGGTAAAATTTATGATAAAGAATGTTGTAGTCACCTTTAAAATAGTGTATTACAAGTTCTGATAAAATTAGAATTAAAAGAGTAATAATCCAATTAATGCGGTGGATGGTGACGAAGTGCAAATTGTTTTCACTTCTGAACTTAAGATAAAGATTAGCCTATTTCCAAAATATCAAGTAAATTGGAGCACAGTAAAAAAATTCACAGAGCACAAATATTAAAAAATGTTCAATAAAATTGTATATTAAAAATTATACACTGCGATTTATAGAACAAAATTTCCAATAGCTCAATTTATTTTATTGCATTTAAGGGTGATTGTAATTTGTGATTGTGATTGTGATTTATGGTCATAGCATAAAATACACGTGTGGAAAATTGAAATCTTTTAAAAAGTACAACAAATTCAGAAAGAATTACTATATAGCATTCGCGGCAAAGGTGCAATATCACCTTTTATTTTTCTACCCAAAATAATTGCTTCAATAATGTTGCCTATAATTTTTATAATTTTGTACCATATTTTAACTGGCTTTTAGTAATTTTAATATCTAAATTACATTTTTTCACTAATAAGTCAATATACATTATTGCTTAAGTTTATATTTGAAGTGAATTAATTTGTCAAATCCTGTTCACATGTGCTCTATTCAACTTACGATCAACAAAATTATGCTATATAGTATTATGCCGCATGTATATTCTATAAATCGCAGTGTATAATTTTTAATATATAATTTTATTGAACATTTTTTAATATTTGTTAAATGAATAATTAAAGTAAACTGTGGGAATTGAGAAGAATCATTTTATTTGAAACAGTTCTACATTCAACATCACTCATATATTGGTGTAAATAGTAATTCAAAAAACAGTAATTATTATTTTTAACTAAGCAGTAAATATTAGTATAATATATTGTAAAATTGTAGACGTGGGTACAGTACAACGTCTGTCGGGTCAGCTAGTATATATATATATATATATATATATATATATATATATATATATTGTTGTGCACCCCTGGGTTAACAACAATTTATGTTGAGGCCGTCACCAACAGTTATGTTGCGTCCAACGATGCCAACAATTAAAATTTAGGTTCTTCTGCTGCTAAGCTTTCACTGTGGAATATTTAATTAAACATCTGAAGACATTTATAAATTTTATTTAATTCATTACTTGGTTACACTTAATACACAATTGATATTTTAGATAAAAGTAATGTGAACTGTTTGGCTTTTAGTCAACAAATAAGCACTGACTTTGTTCTCTTCAGGCTATTATAATCTCTGATGGTGACGCAATTCTCCTTCCAGAAAAATACGTTAAAAATGATTCATACTTGTTTACTTTAGACGCAAAACCCTACAAAACCGTTACTGACTTGCATACAATGTTGCAACGGCCATGCGTCATTCTTATCTCTGATACAATCTATGAGCTGTAAGCCAACAACGTATTGCGTCTTTTATATTGATTGTTATATCAAATTTATAATATTATTTATAACTATTGTAAAGGGTGAATACCACAACACCTCACCCGCCGAAAAAACGCGCGCCCTCGTGCGTTCACAAAAGAAAGCATTTCGGGTGCTTCAAAAAAAAATGTTTGTGCTCATGCTATTACATTGTACAGATTTCTTATAATTATTTGTTTGGATATAATTAATATAATGATGAAGTTGATATAATATTTCAAATACATTTTTTTTTCTCTTCATGAAATTTCGAAAAATTTAAAAAAAAATGTTAATTAAAAAAAATTCAAAAATTGTATTTATTGTAGAAGAATATCATGAATTTACAATTAAGCATAATTTTATTTTAATAGTAATATTTTTCAAAATTTCATGATTACAGTTGAGTTATATAACATCTTTATAATATTTCAAAATATGACATTTCATTGATTAATAATAATATAAACAGTTTTACAATAATTATTATGACTTATGATATAACAATGCTCTTTTTTAAAAAAAAAAAAAAACTTTGATTTCATTTACATTATAAATTTTCAATATTTGTGAAAAAAAGTTTGAGAAACTTTGGTTGTGACAATTTTATTTTAATTCATTTGTTTTTTATCTCTTTCTAACATTTAATTCATATTTTTCTTTGTAACTTAACTTGTTGCCTTTTTTGACAATTGTAATTTTTATTTCATTTTTGGTTTTGTTAATTTCAATTCGCAAAAAAAAAAAATCATTATCAGTTGACATGTCCTTTGTCGTTGATCCGTATGATCCGTCCTGTACCATTCGTCTCAACAACTCTGTATGCATCTTTAAATAGAGGCATTAGTTTTTTGGATTTACTTGCATAAGGATTTTTATCCGTTATTAATTCTAAATTGTCGACTTTGAATGTCCGTTGTCGTTTCATGTACTTGTCGTAAGATTTCTTTGATTTGGTTTGTTGATAACGATGTTTGGTAGTAGTTGTAACTACCACTGGTCCTTCAACTTTTTTGATCGTTTTGTTTGTTTGAAATTCTGAACGTTTATTTGTAAAAACTTTGTCTGATTGCATTTTGTGCGTTTGTGGAATTTGTGGGTCGTTTAAAATTTTGTCTTTCTGTTTTGTTTCGTTATTTGATATTGTTAAAATTGGAACGTTTTTGTCATGTGTTTCTTTGGTTTCGTCTTTGTCTTTTAATTTCTGTTTTTCAATTCTCGAATCTTGTTCTTTGTTAAGTTCTGTGCAAAAAGTATTATTTTCAATTTGTAACGAAACATTTTTGTTTTTGAAATTTATTTTTTTTTCGTCGGTTTTGTTTATTAAAAATGAATTGGAATTTTGTGCTAGTAGTTCACGTACTGTAATTGTATCATTGTCTGGTATTGTTGTTTTTGGGTCTTGGGTTTGGGAATTTGTGGATTGTTGGTTTTCGTCACAGTTTGACATACACTGAGTATGTGAGCTCGATGCATTTTCTGCATGTGTGTGCGAATAGTTGCACTTTTGTCTGTGTTCGTTGGTAGGGGTAATAAAAGTTTTTGACATGTTAAAATTATTTCGATTTGTATTAAAATTTCTTCGATTTGGATTTCTACATTCAAAAATTAAATGACCTGGTTTTTTACAATAATTGCAAAATTTTTGGTTAATATTATTTGAATTAGCATTATTCTTTTTATTTAAGAAACATTGTGGAGCAATATGACCACGTTTTTTGCAAATGTAACATATTATATTATTATTTTGATTATTTCTGATATTTGACGAATTTTGACTAGCTTCTTCTTGCAAAGCGAAGTCAATGGCATCTTTAATATCAGAAAATCGACAGCATTTTACTAAAGTTTTTAACGGTTCTCTTAAGCCATTTTCAAAAACTTTTACACTCATTTCTACGTATGTCACTTGTGTAATGTTCGCTGCGTCTTGTCCAATTGAATTTATATTTGAATAATAAATTTGTCGCAAAATTTCTTCTATTCTGTCTCCAAAACTTTTTACTGTTTCGTTATATTTTTGTTTTAAATTATTCAATTCGTTTAATAAACTAGAAATGGGTCGTTTTACAACATATTCTTTAGTTAAATAACATTTTAAATCTTCCCACGTTTCAAAATTAATAAATTGGATCTTTGCAAAAATTTGTGGGTCTAATTTTAATTTTATAACTGTAAGCAATTTTTCCGCTTCTGATGGATTCAAATCCACCGACAATGCATCGCAAGCAGTAATAAATGAAGGAAGCATTGAAGGTTCCCCATTGAAATTCGGAATTAAAGCGATAGCAGTTTGAATATTTAATTTACCTTCGCGCGACATATCTACTGGTTCATTCATTTTTGAAAAAAAAATATGGGTAAAACTATTGAAACAGAAGCGCAAAAATTTACAAAAATATATTAAAAATAAGCTTACTGACAATGAGTTGTAATTCTTTCTTAATTTAATATCCTTTTGGTTCACTCGAATTCACAATCACTTAAACTTTGTAACCTTGAACAATGATTATATCACTTTTTCATAACACTTTTTATTTTATTTTTCACCTTAACTTTTCACTTCTAAATATAACACTTTGAACTTCTTGATTCTTCTTCTTGATTTATATTATCTTCTTTCTCTTTCTTTGTTTCTTGATTCTTGATTTGATATTCTTGTTTCTTCTTGTTACGATTTTTCTATTTTCTTACTTCTTGATTTTTGGAGTCTTCACTTTGTAATTTCAATAATATTCCCACTTCCAGTAAAGCTTTTTACCTTTTCTTGAATCTAATTATTGCTATATTTCGGCGTATTTTCTCAAATATCCGGTTTCCAAATATGCAATAATTCTATGTTCAAAACATGTTATGGTAAATAATTTAGCATTTTTAAAAAAAAAAATTCGCAGAATCCCACACTGCCACCAAATAATGTTGTGCACCCCTGGGTTAACAACAATTTATGTTGAGGCCGTCACCAACAGTTATGTTGCGTCCAACGATGCCAACAATTAAAATTTAGGTTCTTCTGCTGCTAAGCTTTCACTGTGGAATATTTAATTAAAAATCTGAAGACATTTATAAATTTTATTTAATTCATTACTTGGTTACACTTAATACACAATTGATATTTTAGATAAAAGTGATGTGAACTGTTTGGCTTTTAGTCAACAAATAAGCACTGACTTTGTTCTCTTCAGGCTTTTATAATCTCTGATGGTGACGCAATTCTCCTTCCAGAAAAATACGTTAAAAATGATTCATACTTGTTTACTTTAGACGCAAAACCCTACAAAACCGTTACTGACTTGCATACAATGTTGCAACGGTCATGCGTCATTCTTATCTCTGATACAATCTATGAGCTGTAAGCCAACAACGTATTGCGTCTTTCATATTGATTGTTATATCAAATTTATAATATTATTTATAACTATTGTAAAGGGTGAATACCACAACAATATATATCCCTTATTTTTATTTTGTTATGTACAACCGTATCCTAATGATCCAGTGCCAATAATTCATATGTTTCAGCTGGTCCTTATCTTCGTTCAGTAACAAAAAGTATATACAATATATATATATATATATATATATATATATATATATATGTATATATATATATCTTATATATAAAATTCTTCTGTAACAATGTAAGTTTCATAATTCCTCCTAAACTATAATTCGGATATTCATGAATCTTCTTGAAGTTTGTTCGGGAAATTTTCTAGAATGTTTTGATTCATAGAAATATAGTTAGATTGTAGAAATAAATGGAAAAAATTATAAAAAACCGCTTATCATTGTTTGCCCTTGAAAATATTTGAAGCTTAGTTTGACTTTAAAAACAATTGAAGACTGTCATTTGCCAAACATTTCTGTTCACTTATAGGCTAAGGCAATATTAAAATATAATAAATTCATGATTATGATTAAGGAGAATGTAATGTCTACATTATTAATGCCGAAAAGCAGCTGAGATGTGCCAAAAATTAAATTAATATAAGATGCAAATAATATAACATTCATGTATGTGACAAGTGATGCGGTCTGCGCATGCGTCTGACGCGCACGGCGAATCATGTTCTCAACGTACGCGTAATCATTTTGTCTGCGCACTTTGCGAACAGATTCGCCGTACGAATTCGTGCAAAGGAGCCATAAGTGATTGCGCTCAAAAATATCAAATTTGCAGTCGTTTTGCCTTACTATACAAAGTCACTATACAAAAAAAATTATTTAGAAGTTTCATTGTGTCAAAAATTCATATTATTGTCATTGGGTACGGAATATTTACTCAATGGAGCGCTTTCGGTCTGAACTTTTTTTACTATTTTCCATTTCGTTTGGAATTTTGGAACTAGGTTTATCTTACTCTTCAGAAGTGAAAACAATTTAGACTCCTTTAAAACTTCTCGGGTGGATAACATTTCTTTTCAGTGGTGTAATTTTACTTTTTTCAAAATAACGTTGGGTATCGATAAAAGAACTAATTATAAGAGAAAAATGTTTAATAATGTTTTTCAAAAAAGCAAATACTTTTCAAGTTACTGGCTACTGAAAATTTGTTTCTTTTTTGCGTTTTTCATCATTTTTTGCTAATATCTTCAAAAATATACATTTTAGCGAAAATCATGTAATGAACAAAATTATATCAATTAAAATCTTAATAAATCGCTATTTTATAGTGTTTTAGGAACATTATCAGGCTAGATATGAAAATGGGTTTTTATAGTGCTCAAAATAAGCTTTGAGTACTTCTGCGTGTAAAATGAGTAAACTATCATTCAAATAAAAGACGAGACGAGACGAGAAGATAAATAAAATAGTTTTTCAGTGCCATTTCCACCAAATTTAAAAATAATCGTATTCCATCTAGAATTAACTTGGTTTAAGAGATCTTGATGGATTCTAGAAAATATCACAACTTTAGTACAAACGATTTTCAAAAAACTTATGATTTCATAAAAAAAAAACAAAAAAAAAATATCCAATTTCTCATTATAAAAGCTCTGAAAGAATACGTATAAAAGTATATATATATATATATATATATATATATATATATATATATATATATTGAACTGTAATAACAATTCGAATCATTATTTTGTTTAATAATTACAAAACGCGTTGCTAGTTATATGTAGGATACGCGGACATCGGAAGTGCTTACTGTTGGATTTTGTAAATAGGTTGTAAACAATAATTTAGTATATAAGAGTTAGACAAAAGTTAGACAGGCAGTCAAACCTGGAGAGAAGCTTGGAGTCAAGCTTGGAGCCAGACATAGTATTCAGTAAAATGTAGTCTTTGCTGCTATGATAACCAAAAGGTTATCAACAAATATTAATTGTAACAATAGTGAATAATAAAGTATCATTCGAAGAAAGAAGTGTGTTTACAAATTACTATCAAATCGCTGTTCGTCCTAAAGGCCTTTCACACTACCAATGGACTCTGGAGAGTCCACATCACAAATATAATATTTCAACAACTATTCAACTGTTCACCGCTCGGGTCCAGCCTATCATTACAATTCCTGGTCGTACTGGTGATCCAGAACATACATCCAAATACACTACCAACCACACCAGGACAATTCATGGTGGCTTAGCGGTTTTTTCCCTCGTAGCGCTGAAGAATTTTCTGACGGAGACATCGAGTTCAAAGCTGCCACAACTCGACAAACCAAACGATCATTCGCAGCACAAACTAAGGGATGGTGGCGCCTACCGAAGAACTTTAGAACGAACACGAGACTACGACTAACTTGGACATAACTATCTCATCGGATTCAAGTAAGCAAATCGAAATATAATCATATCTCAAGATGGAACCCATTTTTGAAGAAGCTAGAAAAGGTAAAGATAATAGTATAGAAATAAATAAATTTAGAATTCAATTAGCAATTAGCACTATACCCGAATTTAATGGCAATTCAGATGACCTTTATAGATTTTTAAGTACTGTAGACTCAATTTTAGATGACGTGGATTTTGAGACCTACAAATTTATATCAAAAATTGTTATTTGTAAATTAAGTGGAACAGCTTTTGATTGCATTAGACGGGCTGATTATCAGTTATGGAATAATGTCAAACCTATTCTAATTAAACGTTTTAAAGATAGAAGGTCCATCGCTGAGTTACATCACGAGCTAGCAACAACAACAAGAAAAAATGGGGAATCGATTGAGGAATTTGCAGAGAAACTTGAGAGTTTGCTTACGTTAATAAACAACGAATGCTATTTTACACAAAATGAAATAGCGTATCCATCATATTGTGACTTGGCTTTGGCCGTTTTCGTTAAAGGCCTACCATTTCACTTGAAAATTATAGTTAAAGCAGCCAAACCGGAAAATTTGAAGGATGCAAGGAATATCGCTGCAAATGAAGAAAAATATTTAAACATCAGATCCGATAAAAAATACAACCCATTCGTCACTTGCAGATACTGCAAGAAAAGGGGACACCACATTAACCAATGTCGAAAACTTACAAATAGGAAAAGAGATGACAAACCTAGAATCTACAATGGTGGAAATGACGATAGAATGGACTACGAAAGTAATAAGGATCTGAAATATACAAAAATATATGATGATACATACAAGGCATTCATAACAACTAAAGAAGAGTCCGAAGAGTCCAAAGAGTCCGAAGAGTCCGAAGAGTCCGAAGAGTCCGAAGAGTCCGAAGAATCCGAAGAACAAAAAGAATACAAAGAAGAAAGTTTGACTCACAACACCAAAATAGAAGAGTTGACGACAATCGCTGCAAATTCATACGAAGAAGAAAAGGAACTATATGTGGACCAAGATATGGAACCAACCATACGTGCAAATTCATACGAAGAAGAAAAGAATCTATATGAGGCAGAAGATATGGAGCAAACCATACGAACAAATTCATACGAAGAAGAAAAGGATCTGAACATATATGTGGCACAAGATATGGAACAAACCCAAGATGAGGTTTACGACATGAAAGAAATTAATGATAAACAAGTAGAAATAAGAATACTTAATGATGAAGGACCAGAATATATGAAAACTATTCCCATTAAAATAAAGAAGAAAAAGAAAAAGAAAGGAAATATTAAAAGAAGAAAAATTAATGATGAAATTATAGAAGAAAATAATCAAGAAATCAGGGAATATAATATTAATATGATAAGAAAAATACCTTCACAACGGAAATTATCTATAAATAAAAATATAGCCACTATGACAGATATGTTCAACTATAAGAATATGAATTTGAACACAAAGGAGAAATATGCACATTTACAAAACCAAAGCAGCAGAAAATTGATATCGTCGCCAACACATGTAAAGAGGAGAAACATTCCCGATTTTATTATATTCAGAACAGCACCAAAATTGTTTAATTATAAATACCGGAAGAAACTGAAAACTCGCCAGGTGTAAACACAGTAATAACAACGCAAGTCATTTGTTTGGTTGACATAAGCGAATTCTCATGTTTCAAAGCAACATTTGTTCAATTTTGATTACCTAGCAAAATTCTAATGTATCAAGTATTAACAATACAACGTAAATTTAAATTTTCATTAATTACTATTTATGATTTAAGATATCAAATGCAAGATTCTTTACGCCATTAATATTTTTTTGCAGATTTTAAAGACATTTTCATATTATGATTTTTATGCTCTATTGAAGTTTTGAAAAAAAAAATGAATTATTTCGCATCATTTATGGTAAGTTGTTCGAAGCATATTTTGTTTTACCGGAATAACATTTTAAATTTCAGTGATGCCTTTACATAATCAGCGACCATCTAATTTGCATTCAACTGCTGATTTTTTTTTTATGTATGTTATTAAAGATTTATTAATGTAGAGATAAAAATAAAATTATTATAAGATTTCTTTTTCAGAGCACATATATTTGTAAACATATTCTAACAGTAATGACACTTTTGAGGACAAAAGTTTTTAAGGGCCGAAGGAAGAAGAGATGGAACTCATTTTTCTTAATTTTTTTCTCAATTTTTATAGTTTTCCGAGGACGAAAAACTTTTGAAGAGGGAGGTTGAACTGTAATAACAATTCGAATCATTATTTTGTTTAATAATTACAAAACGCGTTGCTAGTTATATGTAGGTTACGCGGACATCGGAAGTGCTTACTGTTGGATTTTGTAAATAGGTTGTAAACAATAATTTAGTATATAAGAGTTAGACAAAAGTTAGACAGGCAGTCAAACCTGGAGAGAAGCTTGGAGTCAAGCTTGGAGCCAGACATAGTATTCAGTAAAATGTAGTCTTTGCTGCTATGATAACCAAAAGGTTATCAACAAATATTAATTGTAACAATAGTGAATAATAAAGTATCATTCGAAGAAAGAAGTGTGTTTACAAATTACTATCAAATCGCTGTTCGTCCTAAAGGCCTTTCACACTACCAATGGACTCTGGAGAGTCCACATCACAAATATAATATTTCAACAATTATTCAACTGTTCACCGCTCGGGTCTAGCCTATCATTACAATTCCTGGTCGTACTGGTGATCCAGAACATACCTCCCAATATATCAACCACCAGTCAGGACAATTCAATATATATATACGAGGTCTGTTCAAAAAGTACCCGGAATTTTCGTTTTTTCAAAAAAATATTTATTTATTCGTCTACATTAATGTGGTCCCCTTCAAAGTAGTCCCCCCCAGATGTAATACACTTATGCCAGCGTTTTTTCCAATTTTCGAAGCCCCTTGATATTCACTTTTTGATATGTCCTTGAGCACTCTCAGCGATTTTCTTCAATCGAGGAAAACCGCCGTCCTTTCATGGGTCTCTTCAACTTTGGGAATAGGAAAAAGTCACACGGAGCCATATCTGGTGAATTTTTGCACTTTGCAACACTTTATTTCATTTTTTACGCAAAATTTAATACAAATTCTTTGACTTTTCAATTCTTCCATTGTAAAAATCGCCGAGCTCAGAAAAACACGTCGAACCTTAGCGACTACCACAGACAAAGTAAACAGTGAATATAGCTGAAAATTTCATCATACTTTAGGGGCATGTATACCAACACAATAAAAAAAAATTTTGACAATCAGACACTCCAGACCCGCGAAATTTAATTATTAGTAATTCCGGGTACTTTTTGAACACACCTCGTATATATATATATATATATATATATATATATATATATATATATAATATATATATATATATATGAAAATTCGAGGTATTTTTCTGACTAATTATTGTTGTTTATTATTTTTTCATTATACAAATATTGATAGAGGTATTAATTAAGGAGTGCGCGGCTGTCCAACCAGAGGTCTTGCGAGCCCTTTAACCCTTCGCCGTTTCACAATAAGAGAAGTTACGGTAAAATTTATGATAAAGAAAGTTGTAGCTCATTTAATCACCTTTAAAATAGTGTATTACAAGTTCTGATAAAATCGGAATTAAAAAAGTAATAATCCAATTAATGCGGTGGATGGTGACGAAGTGCAAATTGTTTTCACTTCTGAACTTAAGATAAAGATTAGCCTATTTCCAAAATATCAAGTAAATTGGAGCACAGTAAAAAAATTCACAGAGCACAAATATTAAAAAATGTTTAATAAAATTGTATATTAAAAATTATACACTGCGATTTATAGAACAAAATTTCCAATAGCTCAATTTATTTTATTGCATTTAAGGGTGATTGTGATTTGTGATTGTGATTGTGATTTATGGTCATAGCATAAAATACACGTGTTGAAAATTGGAATCTTTTAAAAAGTACAACAAATTCAGAAAGAATTACTATATAGCATTCGCGGCAAAGGTGCAATATCACCTTTTATTTTTCTACCCAAAATAATTGCTTCAATAATGTTGCCTGTAATTTTTATAATTTTGTACCATATTTTAACTGGCTTTTAGTAATTTTAATATCTAAATTACATTTTTTTCACTAATATATCAATATACATTATTGCTTAAGTTTATATTTGAAGTGAATTAATTTGTCAAATCCTGTTCACATGTGCTCTATTCAACTTACGATCAACAAAATTATGCTATATAGTATTATGCCGCATATATATTCTATAAATCGCATTGTATAATTTTTAATATACAATTTTATTGAACATTTTTTAATATTTGTTAAATGAATAATTAAAGTGTTAACTGTGGGAATTGAAAAGAATCATTTTATTTGAAACAGTTCTACATTCAACATCACTCATATATTGGTGTAAATAGTAATTCAAAAAACAGTAATTATTATTTTTAACTAAGCAGTAAATATTAGTATAATATATTGTAAAATTGTAGACGTGGGTACAGAACAACGTCTGTCGGGTGAGCCAGTATATATATATATATATATATATATATATATATTGTAGTACTATCCATCCCTTTGCAATAATTATAAATAATATTATAAATTCTATATAACAGTCAGTATGAAAGACGCAATATATACTCGTACGTTGCTGACTCACAGCTCAGAGTCTTGCAATATTGTATGCAACAAAGTATCGGAGATAAGACGCTGTGCATGTCAGAATAACGGTCTGTAACCACAAATTGCGTCTAAAATAAATAAGTTGAGTCATTCGTAACGAACATTTCTGGAAGGATGGTTACGTCATCATCAGAGATTATAAAAAGCCTGAGGACGACGGAATCAGGTTCATTCTAGTGTAGTCGCCAAACATCACATTCAGTTCACATCAGTCTTATTTCAAAATATTAATTGTGTATTAAGTTGTAATCAAGTGTAACCGAATAATGAAGTAATAAAGTTAATAAACGTCTTCAAATGTTTAATTAAATATTTCCACAGTAATAAAAGCGTTAGCAGCAGAAGAACCTAATTATAAATGTTGACATCGTTGGCGTGACGCAACATAATTGTTGGCAACGGATCCACAACATAATTTCTTGTTAGCCCAAGGGTGCACAACAATATATATATATATATATATATATATATATATATATATATACATATCTTATATATAAAAATGGAGCTCTCTTTCAAATGTCCAAGTAAAACTCGAAAACGTGAATATTATTTAATTATGATTAAATTGTGGTAAGTAGTTTTGTTTGTACTTTTATTTATATTCAAAAACGTTAGTAAACGTGCCGCAAGTGTTACTAGAAACTAAAAATCAACTTTTTTGAAATGTTAATATGGAAATGCAATTTTTGGCATATTTTTCTCAAACACGGTGCTCTGATAGATCTCATTTGTATAATTATATACTCATTGGTATTTATAAAACATTTTCTAGGTTATATTATTTTTTATTTATGTTATTCAAATTCAAAACCTAAATTTGGTATCGATCAAAGGAACATTTTGCCGAATAACATTTTCACAATTATAATTTCGCAGCATTTATCGAGGAATAGATAGTAATATATGAAGGTCCGGGGTTAAAAAGGTCCACCAGCGATGTGTCAAATACCAGTAAAGTTAAGCATTGTTTAACAAGGAATTGAAAACTAGAGGGAAAAAGATGTATAACCAGCTATAACCTTGATTCTTATGACTTTGCTACCTGGAGATAAACTGTAATCTTTGAAAATCCATAATAAAAGTATTTTCTTCCGTTGGTAGTTTTTTAGCACTATACCCCACCTATAGGGTAAAAAGCTCTAGATAACAAATTTTTGAAAGACATTTTAAAGGCAGTTTACTGAACATAGTCAGATAGTTTTTCGTTTGAAATTTGATTTTTGTTGTGATATAATTGTTATTGTTTTCACAATATAATTTATATTTGCTCGAAGTCAAATTGGACCTTTGTGCCTGGCCCTGCTCTAAATATATACTTCTTATTAAATTCACTTTAATTCATCAAATGTTATTTGAAACTTTTAAAAAAGCAGGTCAAAAATGAAATATTTAATTCATTTTCTATCTCCTCGCAAAAATTTAATTTTTTTTCAACAGCTCAGTAGTATTATTTACAATTATATACAAAATACAGAATCCAAAAAAAATCTGAAAAACTTGAAACGTGATCAATAAGTCGAAAGACCAAAAAAGACTTGGAATGGATTATACCATGTTTTCTATAGAAAGTGTATAAATCTTCCAGTTTGATTGTATTGACAAAATACAGACAAACTAATGGGGTTTAATGTTTTTATAATACTTCATTGTATATAGCATTTAAACAACACATCCCTATACACTTAAAGTATTATTATTTTTGATTCTCTAAAAACTGTTTAGAATATACCTTACTTAAGCAAAGTTTGCCGGGTTAGCTAGTATATATATATATATAAAGTATATATATATATATATATATGTATATATCTTGTTATACAAAATACTCATGTGCACTGTAATGTGATTCAGTAAAACAAAAATTAAAATGGTAATTTACTATTTTATTTGTTTAAAAATAAATTATAAAAATTTAAGGCAAATCAGAAAATCACAGATCATAATATATACCTACATAACAATACATTACAAATAACATACTAGTTTTATATATCATATTCATAAACAAATATCTAAATGAGAATTCATTTCATTCAAACTAATACTTTTTGAGCATGATGGACACGGAAAGGCATCGGGTATATCCCCATCATTAATAATTAAGTCATCTAAGTAACTTTCATCATCAGCAACATCATTCAGTTTATTCGGTTGTGTATTGACACTTGTATTCCAATAATCTGGATCTATAGTTTGAATATGACTTGTAATGCTTTGTGTCGGTTTTTTGTCTTCAGTATTAGTTTGATATAAACTTTTCTTAATTTCATCCTCGGAATAACCTAATGTTTTTAATGTATCAGTCATTGACATTACGTTCTGTGTAGAAGCGCTGCAAACATCACCAAAATCTATAGTAGCACATAAGTCAAGATGATTAGATAATTCACTCTTTGGTATCAACACATTACATAAAGGACACTTCTTCAAATCATTATCACTCAAACTTGTATCAGGTACAAAGTCCTTAGTAAATTCATTTTCCATACTTTCATCTAAATCTGTAGAGTTACCTACCATACATGCATCCAAATGTGTATTAATATCACTTTCATTAACTTTTGCATTGCAAACCGGGCAATTAACTTGTAAGAAGCAAAGATCATCATCATCATCAATTAAAATTGTTGGAATTTCATTGGCAGTATTATTACTGTTTTCAAAAAATTTGTTAACACCAACACCACTTTTAGTGTCTACATTATCTGTAAGTTTGATCTTTTTTTGCTTGTTATTGATGCTAGGTGAAGTCGTGTTATTAAATTTATTTGTCCAATGGTTTCTCACTAAAAGTAAAATATTTTCTTCATTTGATGCTGTTTTCTTCGAATCAGAGTTGTCATTAGAAGTACGTAAGTTATTTCCTGTGCCAGTAAAAGGAGTAATTACTTTCGGAGGATAGTCAACATCAAAATTTTTAAAACCTTTCACATTTGTTAAGTTTCCACTAGTACTTGTAACTGCTTTTCTAATGTTTGTATTTGTTTGATCAACGGTTTTAGCAACATAATTTGTTATTAAATTTTTGTTATCATATTTTTGTTCAGTAGCTGTTTTTGTTTGTGGGGGTTTTGTGATCACTAATGTGCTACTTCGATTTGATTTTAAGCCTTTTGGATTCCCATTGTTGTTGAAATATTTCTGAATATCTCCAACACCGTGCACATTGCTTTTTGCAGGTAAAACTTGTTTCTTCCGAACATTGTCAGGTTCCTTGACTTTCTCCCAAGTGCCGCCACAAGTTATTTTATGTTCGTTCCACCAAAAATCACTGGGACCTGGTGCTCGATTTGAACTTCTCTTCACGGTGCCAAAGTAAGGCGCTTTTGACCTACAAGGTCCATTACACCTCCACCAATGAGTTTTATAATGATTAACTTCATCATGAAATGAATGATATACAGTTATATTGACTCCTGCTTCTGCATTTATCCTGTACATATGCTTATGAAACTCTGGTCCATGCCCACTACGATCCTTATTATTATGAGTTACAAATAAATATGCATGGATCATTTCATGCAGCAAGGTTTCGACAGTGTCTTTTCTTGGTCGCAACTTCAACAATGGTTCGCTTAAGCTAATCGTGCACATACCACCTCTGCCACTGTAACTGCAAATTCCAGCGCAACTGTACATTCTTTTACTCCATCTGATAACAACACTTTTCAGCTGCCCCCAGAAGAACTTCATATCAAATGCAATAAACATACCAATTATGTCGGGTGTCGGGTCTATGAGCTCCCATGAAGGATCTGCTAAGCTAGTTTTTTCTGGTGGCTTTTTTTTGTTATGACCACTTGGCTCTACACTACATTCCATGAACGATCCATTTTGTAAGACCAAAGCTAAAGCAAAATCGTCATCACACGACATGTTGAATAGATTTAAAAATTTTTTTGTATCGTATACATATATACTAAGACGATTTCACATTAAATTATTTAGAATAATACATAACCATGCAGTTTCTATTTTCCCAAAATAACTTATGTTAATTTGATAGGTAGCGCCAAGAAATAATTTATTTTGTGTGCAAGTTTAAAATTTCATAATCGCGTCACTTTTTAACGTCAAACCACAGTCGATATAAAATTTTACTGTTAAAACAAAAATTGTCGAAATATAAAATGTTCGTTGTCATAAATGACAGTTTGACAGTTCACAACGGACTGCGCGTGCGCAGTGATATGTTAAATCCTTGTTAAATGTTCCACGCGCCGCCAAGAATTGTGTGTAAACCAGGGTGTAAACTGAAAAGCCTAGACAATATAATAATAATGCTGAGAAGGATAACTGAGAATTGTAATTGTATGAAATCCATAGGCGTTCTTACAATACGTATTTATAAGGTTTATAATGAATTCACATTTTAATGCTTTCCTTCAATCTCCGATTGAACCGAAATGTTAAGGCGTTCTGATTACTTTCTTATTTTAAATGAAGTATACTTATAGCCCGGTCAATTTAAACCTAAAATCAGGGTGAAGGTTACTATGATTCATAATGGGCTGTAACTTGACAGAATTGTTTAAAATGCAATTATAAAAGAAATCTCAAAAGTCCCCATCGATCCGATGCGAGCTAAAAAAATGGCACAAGATCAATGCTTTTGCGATTTTTAGCTAAATGGTCGGTTTTATCGCAAAATTACCTGAGACAATATTGTAGAGTATAAAATTATCTACAAAATATGCATCAATAATTTTTTTGCTGAGAGCCACCGTTTTGAAGGTCACTTTGAAAAGTACGTTTAAACGCCACCTACGAGGTAGTGTGCTTAGCTCGTTTTTTTACATGATTTCTCCAGTAGGCCTATGGCACGGGTCTGTTGTGATTTTGTTTGTTTCGGAACACTTGCAAAATAATTTAATTTTTTTTTTTTTATTTGGCCTCGCTTACTCTGAGCATTTAGCCACCTACAACATTTTTTATTTATTTACATTCTAATTTTTTATGTCAATTTCAATCTATTTATATATCCTATTCTATATTCTTCTTAATTTTTCTTCTTATTTTCTTCAATTCTTCATTCTTCTTTCAAGCTCCAATACTTCTCCTCTTACTCCTAATTCAATTCAACTATTTAAGTTCTGTTATTCCTATTATTCTTATTTTTTATTAAACTTCTATTTAACAAATACAATTTTCATTTAATTTCAAATTAACTACACAGATTTTTTATCACAAATTCTAAGTCATTGACAGGATTTGATCAGAGGATCCCTGTCGTGTAAATCGAACACGCTACCAAAGAGCTATGCTCGCCACCGCTTGCAAAATAATATTTGTGAATTTAAGTTGGTAAAAATAAAGGCGGCAAATATAAAAAAGCAACTAAATTTATTTCTGGGAGTCATAATTTTCAAATGTTTCGATATCTTTTTCGTATCGTTTTTCTTGATCTTCTCCTTTTTCTTTTTCTAGCAATTGATTCCTATTGATAGGGAGATGTGCTGATTAGTTTTTGGCAAAAGCAGGTTCGACGGCTTTGGAGATATGGAGCAAAAAGTGCTAAAAAGACAGTTTTTGAGAGATGGATCAATCGATTTAATTAATTAAAAAAAACATTCGATTCGTAATGGGTAGAAGTGGTGTTTACATTTTGGCGAAGGCAGGTACCGCTGTTCCGAAGATGCGGAATTAAATGTACAGAAAATTGAAGTTTTTGCGAGTACTAAGCATCCGATTTGAATGATTTAAAAAACTATTTGCTTGTGTTGAGGAAATGATTATGCTTTTGGAAAAAGAAACTTTCTTTTTCTTTTTCATAATATTTAATAATCGTTTTTTTTGGATATTGAAAAATAATTCGAATTTCAATTCTCATTCTAGCTAAAGTTGTAAACATTACTTATACACATCAAATAAATAATTCAATTCAATAATTCTGCAGTTCAGTTTATATAATACTTAAAAATATTAGACAATGCTCTTTATTTTAAATCCGATTGATTAAGTTTTGTTTATATTACTTTTTATAAAAAAACAAGAATAATGAAAGTTACATTATTTATAATTATCTATTTGAAAACATTTAAAATTTCTCGAATATTTTATTGATGTACGGAAAGTTACAGCAATTTGCTTTAAGGCACGTTGCCACATATTATAAATACTGTAGCATTGTCTAATATTTATGAGAATTTTATATAACTGAATTGCAAAGTTAAAATTATTTGTTCAAAGTATATAAGTGAGCTTTAGAACTTTACCCGGAATTAAAATTAAATTCTGAATTATTTTTGATACACAAAAAAAAAATTTTTCGAAAAAAAAATTTAAATAATTTTTTTTTCCAAAAGCAATTATTTTGTTAAAACAGAAAGTTCTTTGAATCATTCAAATTGGACGCTTAGTTCTCTCAAAAACTGTAATTTTTTGTGCATTTAGCTCTGTATCTTTGAAATGGCTGGATCTGCCTCTGCCAAAAGCTAATCACTGCTTTTCCTTTTTTCTCGTCATTACAAATTGAATGTTTTTTGGATCATTCAAATTGGATGCTCCTATTGATAGGGAGATGTGATGATTAGTTTTTGGCAAAGGCGGGTCCAGACGTTTCGGAGATACGGAGCAAAGAGTGAAGTGAAATCGAGTTTTTGAGAGAATGGAACATCCGATTTGAATGATCTAAAAAACATTTTAATAATCTAAAAATAAGTCGTGAATAGTTTTTGACAAAGGCAGGTCTAGTCGCAGGAAATTTTTTTTTTAATTTCGAAAATAAATCGAATTTTAATTGTTTTTTTAGTTAAAGTTCTAAAGCTCACTAATATACTTCAAATAAATAGTTTTAACTTTGCAATTCTTATAAATAATAGACAATGTTCTTCATTTTAAATTCGATTGATTAAAGTAACATACTTATATAAATTACAAATTATATAAATGTTTGAAAAGAACTACTTCCACGGTATTTCTAATTAGAAATGATGGTGGTTCTTGGTCTCAGTGATTCCAAACCTTTTTTGGGTCCCGCCCCATCTTGAGATTTCTAAAAACGTTACGCCCCCCCATACATTTTTTTGTTTCTGAAAAAATGTACATGATAACTTTTAAGATAAACTCATTATTAAATTGTACATCATAAGTAAAATTTCGGAATAAGCCAAAAAAAATGGGAATTCCAAACTAATGTTATTACTGTTTTCTCGGAATGAATTTCATGCGATACTTAAACTTGGTGCTGTATAAAGATTTCATATTAGGCGGTAATTCACTGAGCTTAACCTCAAGGTTCCACGTTGTGTTATTTCTTTTTATCATTCAATTATAGCAAATTTTTGGACATATGGTTACATTTGGGTATTTGGTTTCAGTTTCTTCATAAACCCATTTCCTAACGAGTCATCTTAGTTAATTGACATTTTCTTAGTTTAGAACATAATTATATCTAATTCTTATATATTTTTCTTTGTTCAATCATAATTTTTTATTTTAAGTGCGCATTTTTGTTAAAAAATTGAGGACAATTTTTGCGTGGAATTAAATAAGTTTGGTTTGTAATGTATTGACCATTTTGATCGATAAACTTTTGTTATCTTCCATGAAGCATCATTTATCCCATGTTTATGAAACTTTTTTTATTAGCAAAATTGAATTAGGCACAATTTGACCATCATATTTCTTTAATGCAAGGGTTTTAATCAGACGGTTTATGGTCAGGACTATTTGGTGAATGTGAAGAAACATATCAACCAAGCCCCTATAATTTTTAAACATAGCCAAATTGTTTCTATTAGCTGAAGCGATTATTGCTTTAATTAAGTTGCCCACTACTTCCACTGGACAATCAGAGCAGCATCGAGTGAAAAATCGCCAGAATGGCGTTTTTCAAACTTATTTTGACACAGCTGTTTTTGAACCTTTGGAGTATCGTATTTCTCTTTGCAGAAATAAAAATGCAAACTAGTGGGGCGCATGGCATCGTGCCTTAAGGCAAATTGCTGGAACGTCCCGTACCGTAATTAAACATTCGAAGAATGAAAATAATCAATAATTGTTCTAAATATTTTCAAATAGATTATTTATGATAAATACATACTGTAAATTTAAGTGCTTTTCAAATTGGGCGATGAGCGTATTTTAAAAACAATTCATGTGTACATTTACAAGAGTCCATTTTTTTAAATTAGATTTTTTTTCAAAATTTAGAATTCTTTTGATAATTTATGATTTTTTTTCAAAATTTTGAAATTTTTTTCAAAGTTTAAAATTTTATGGAAAATAAAAAACGTTTTTTTAAATATTTTGAGAATTTGGAAATTTTTGAAAATATTCGTTTTTTTAATTTTCAAAATTTTCTCAAAGTTTTGTAAGAAATCTTTTTTTTTCAATTTTTCAAAGTTGTTTTTTTTTGAAAATGAAAAATTTCGAAGATTTGTTTTTTTTTGAAAATTTTGTTTTTTTTTTAATTTTCAAAATTACTAAATTTTCTGTAAGAGCATTTTTGCATACCAAATGTTTTTTTAATTAATCTAATCGGATAATCCGTTCTCTCAAAAACTGCATAACCGTTTTTACACCTTTTACGCTCCATACCTCCGAAACGGCAAAATTGCATTTTGCAAAATCGCCTCGCGATCGAGTACGAACCGAATGATTTTTTAATCATACAAATCGGTTATTCCATACTGTCAAAAATGTCGAGGACATTTGTTTAAACCGTATAAAATAATTAAAAATCTTTGTACGGAACCCGCAAAAAATTACACAAAATGTGTACACAATATTAAAATCTCTATATCTGAAAACATTTTTGACCGCCAAATGACATTTTTTTAAATTATTTTTATTGAAAGTCCATAACCGCTGGATCTGTCTACCCAAAAATTTTAACAGTTGTTCATTTCGTCAATACAGCTAAAATGTTTTTTAAATGACTAAAATCGGACGCTCCAGCTTCTTAAAAACTGAATTACCGTTTTTGGCACTTTTTGCCCCAGGTCTTTGAAACTGCCTTCGCCAAAAGCTAATCAGCACGTTTCCTTATCGATACGAATCAAAAGTTTAAAATTCGAATTATTCAAATCGGTTGATCGGTGTTACCAAAATCGTCGACGAAAATTTGTATCCACACACACACACACACACACATACATCCATTTTTTCTAAGGTTGCCAAAATATTCAGAAACTTTTGAAACGTAAAGATATATAAAAATCTTAATTTTCGATTTTTTTGCGATTACTATAACTTGCCCTACGGGAAGTTAAATATGACAAATTGTTGCAGCAAGATTGAAAACTAGGACCGCCCCGGTCAAACCGGAGTTAAGTCTAAGAATTGCCCCCACAAATTTAAAAAATTGTTTCACGGTGAGTGTTTACAATATCGTAACGAGATGAGGAGTATTACAGGTGTGAGGGCATGACTGTACCTATATACAGTCATGTTCTATGCTTAAACTCTAAAGTACTGAGTTATCTTTAATTATAAACGTTTTAAAATCTGGTTCTAGAACCTCTGCAAAATTGCTATACTTGACTTATTAGCCGCGCCCTACAGTTGTAAACCCGGTCAAACCTTAGTTAAGTCTAAGAATTGCCCCCACAAATTTACAAAATTGTTTCACGGTGAGTCGTGCGCCCCACAGTGGGAAACACTGGTTTAAATCATCAAAAGACATGGTTATCCGCTTTTTTTTATTCACTCCTTATTCTTGCAAAGTACCTAATGATCACGGATGAGCCTGTTCTAAAAATTATAAGCTTTTAAGTGTTCTACAAGAGATTAAGTTATAAAAAATTGTTGCAAATGATGTCATCACAGATAAAGATTAGATATTTATAACCATATTATTAAATTAAATTAAAGCTCTATAAAATATTCCATCTTTGTGAAAATTGGCCAAAATAACATCAATTTTTATTCGACTTTAGCGCACAGCCATTATCTATTTATCAATTCATATTTGTGTGATAGAAAGTTATTTGTCAGTTTTATTGACGCTTCATCTGTTGTCCGAAAAAAATATTTTGAAGGGTACTGTTGGGTCCGCTGCTTCATATATTATATCAACAAATATAGAAACAAATATAAATATAAATATAACAAATCTAGTAACCATGATTGTCACTTTTGCAGATGATACTAGTATTTTAGCTCAACATAATAATCAATTTCTAATTTCGAAAAACTTACTTAGATGGAACAATGGTTGAACCTATGGATAATCAAAGTAAACAATGCTAAAGCAGTAATATTATTTTTCCATAAAAGGTTCCTGCCCTACTTTAATGGTGTATCGGTTCGTGCATTCAATGTATTAAGTATCTTAGTGTATGTACATTTGGATAGATAAGACACCTGGCGTGAACCCATAATTAAGAAGCAGCTTAAACGGATACGTAGGAAATTTGATTTACCAATCGGCTATAAATTATAAGTTTCTTAGAAATTAAACTCTTAATATACAAGACAATCATTAAACCAATATAGTTTCAGGGTTTACAACTGTAGGGCGCGGCTAATAAGTCAAGTATAGCAATTTTGCAGAGGTTCTAGAACCAGATTTTAAAACGTTTATAATTAAAGATAACTCAGTACTTTAGAGTTTAAGCATAGAACATGACTGTATATAGGTACAGTCATGCCCTCACACCTGTAATACTCCTCATCTCGTTACGATATTGTAAACACTCCAAACTGTACCTAACTTGCCCGTTCATCAAGGCCTGCATATACTTGTTATCAAAGAAGAGATACCAATTGTGCACTACATATAAAACTTGGCTAAACCGACATCCAAATTAATTGGCTATTGACCTGCGAAAACCTTTGGCCTCTAAGCAATTAAAGAAACAAAATTGGGAAATCAATTAAATATTTGCTGCTAATAATTATATATTACAATGAGCTATCAATTGATAGTTATTCTTCACTAGGATCTTTTGTAATTAACAAAAATTTTAGCATATATCTTGTTATCTTCTGTAATTATCAAAAATTTTAGCTTATATCTTGTTATTATAATGTATAGATCGCTATGATAAATGATAATAAAAAAATCTGTAATTTCAAACTGTTTTTTAAATTTTAAAATCGGTTCAGATTTTTTTGCGAAAAGCTAATTGTCTGGCAAAACTAACCAACGCGTTTTCTCGTAAACGTATCGCCGGTGATACTCTAAAGGCGTTCGATTAGTTTTTACAAAAAACTTTAATCGATTCTAAAGATTGGCATTTCATTTTTTGAGATAACGGATCGTACGATTTAAATAATTCAAAACCGCGGCAGTATTGGTCTCTTAGTTTTTGGTACGGAAAGTTCCAGCAATTTGCCTTAAGGCTCAGTTTGCTCATAAATTATTCGCTTAGATGTATCGTTTTTATATTTATTTATAATTAAGTATAAGTTATTTAATTATTTTAAAAGATGTATTGTTATTTTTTATTGCTTACATTCAGTTTTTATATAGCTTATATAAGAGATTACTTGTGGGTGGGGTAAAAAGGACCAACTGAACCTTTATACTGGCAAATGTGTAAACTGTAAAAAATATTATATAAAACATTGAATTAAGTTAAATAATTCAGCTAGTATTTTGTAAACTCTCTGTCCCTTCTTATCCAGCCAATTAGATAAAAAACAACAGTTGAATTTTTTTGAAAAACAGCAAAAAACAAACTTCTATAATGCATTAGCTAGAAATTTTACAAAGCATAGTCAGACATTTGTTATTTGATAAGTGTAATTTGCTGTGATATAATTTGTTTGTTTTTCCCTTTTCACAATTTAATTGCCAAATTTTAAGTCAAAGTGAATCTTTATGCCGCGCACTACTCTTTGTAAAATGTAAATTGTGTTGTTTAGAAAATAAAAAAATGTCTAAAATTATATATTTACCAAGCCCGCTTATTAAAAATTAAATATTAATAAAACTAAAATAAAATAAATAATAATATATAAAAAAGTAAAAACAAGTAGTTGAAAGTGACATTTAGCCTTGAGGCAAGTAGAATAAATTTTCCGATCTAGGTGTAATAATTCACTTAATCAACCGAAATTGAGATTTAGATATTTAGATAAAATTTTCAACTGTTTATTTCGAAAAGCTAAGTGCTAACGTATATTCAAACATACAGGTAATTAATTCAATTTTATCATTAATCCTTTCTTAAAAAAATTTTCCATAACTTTCAAAAAAAAAAAAAATAAAATTTCTAACATTTTTAATATCCTGTTCTGATAATCCACTCATTTATTTTTATCATTTTCTTTTTGATCATATTATCATATTTCTGTACATTATTACTTGTTACAATTAATTTATTATTTAAGAAAAATCTATTTTCTATTCCTAAACATATTGTTTGCTTAAATCTCATCAAGATCATGTTTCTTGACAGATGTCCTGAAGATGGAACGTACCTAGTTCCGAAACGTTGACAGTAAACAAATAATTAAATAAAGAAATTGTTTATTAAAAACTTTTCTTGTTTTTTATTTTGCATTATTTTTGGATTCTTGTTCGAAACTCTACAAAATATACACAAATCCAAGACTCTACCATTCAATATATATATATATATATATATATATATATATATATATATATATATATATATATATATATATATATAGAATTTTATGATATGAGTGGAACGAATATTATTTGTTTAATATGAACAAAACAGCACTCAGATTTGTTTAACACAACTTTATTTTATGATTACAGACGTTTCGAGACCATGGTGTGTCTCATCTTCAGTGTAATTTCAAAAACAGTTACTTATATACTACACATTCTTTAATAATTTATTTAAATTTTATTTAATTTTTGGTATACAAAAAACACCAACTATTCCTTGCAATGCTTGACACAGTACTAAAGAAACATTTAACACTTACAGAAATATTCTAAACAAATTTGAAGTACTTATATAGATGGAGACAGAGAGGGTATCATTATAATGTAAACAAAAGGAGTGCTATCGCATACAAAAATCGATAAAAATGAAAAAACAAATTAATTTATTGAAAAGAATAAGATAAATGAAAAAATTTATAAATTATTAATGATGTTTATATAAGTGTCATGTAAAATATTTGTGTCGGTTCTTAGATTTATGCTATTGTTAGTCCGAACTATTAACATTGATTCTGCCATGCTCCGTTTAAATAAGTCTTTCTCATGGAATAAAATTTGGGGATTGTCAAAATCAAACTTATGGTTGTTGATATTAGCATGATCCACAAGTGTACTTTTAAATTTTTTGTTATCTATTTTTTCACATTGTAATTCATGTTGCCTGAGTCTCTTTTCTAAGTTCTGGCAGGTCTGGCCAATATAAGAGCAATTACAATCCAAACAATTTACTTTATAAACTATATCTTTCTTTTTTGTTAATGGAGTTTCATCTTTAATTTTGGAATATAAAAATTTTAATTGTTTTAATGGAGAAAAAGTAATACGAATATTGTGTTTTTTGAAAAGTCTTTTTGATAATTGGTTAAAATTATTGTCAAGATATGGAAAATTAATGAAAAATTTTTTTCATTAATTTTCCATATCTTGACAATAATTTTAACCAATTATCAAAAAGACTTTTCAAAAAACACAATATTCGTATTACTTTTTCTCCATTAAAACAATTAAAATTTTTATATTCCAAAATTAAAGATGAAACTCCATTAACAAAAAAGAAAGATATAGTTTATAAAGTAAATTGTTTGGATTGTAATTGCTCTTATATTGGCCAGACCTGCCAGAACTTAGAAAAGAGACTCAGGCAACATGAATTACAATGTGAAAAAATAGATAACAAAAAATTTAAAAGTACACTTGTGGATCATGCTAATATCAACAACCATAAGTTTGATTTTGACAATCCCCAAATTTTATTCCATGAGAAAGACTTATTTAAACGGAGCATGGCAGAATCAATGTTAATAGTTCGGACTAACAATAGCATAAATCTAAGAACCGACACAAATATTTTACATGACACTTATATAAACATCATTAATAATTTATAAATTTTTTCATTTATCTTATTCTTTTCAATAAATTAATTTGTTTTTTCATTTTTATCGATTTTTGTATGCGATAGCACTCCTTTTGTTTACATTATAATGATACCCTCTCTGTCTCCATCTATATAAGTACTTCAAATTTGTTTAGAATATTTCTGTAAGTGTTAAATGTTTCTTTAGTACTGTGTCAAGCATTGCAAGGAATAGTTGATGTTTTTTGTATACCAAAAATTAAATAAAATTTAAATAAATTATTAAAGAATGTGTAGTATATAAGTAACTGTTTTTGAAATTACACTGAAGATGAGACACACCATGGTCTCGAAACGTCTGTAATCATAAAATAAAGTTGTGTTAAACAAATCTGAATGCTGTTTTGTTCATATTAAACAATTAATATATATATATATATATATATATATATATTATATATATTATATATAATTATATATATTATATATATACATAGCTGGGCATTAACTCGTTAATCCGTTAATCGTTAATTAACGAAGTTAACATTTTGATTAACGGATTAACTTTTAAGTTAACTTTTAAAAATGTTAACGGACACGTTAACTTCCGTTAAAATGCGAGAAGTCCGTTAATCGTTAATCCAGTGCCTACTATTTGCCGCACGGCACAGCTTTAGCCAATGCCTTATTAAACGGCATAGAGAAAAGATTTGGACTACTCCTGAATGATGAACAGTGCCAACTTGACGCGGCATTTCACCCGAAGTTTCGGTTAATGTGGCTGGAAACGTATGACAGCAGTAGAGAGGATGCAGTAAGAAAATGCACGGAAAAAAGGTAGAAGACGCCTTATGGCAAGAATCAGCAAAAAATTCGAAGGACAGTAATAGTTTAAGTGGCGGAGGGAGCAATGCGAGTAACAACGATGATGACGAGAAGGAAGACTTTCAATTCTGTCACTCAGTCCATAGAAAAACCAAAGAGCTACAAACTCTTTAATAAATAAAGCGCAAATTCTCGTTAAAATGTGGCTGGATATGAAATCAAAAGACTCGTTCAACGATGCTGCATTCCTCGGGGAACAGATATTCATAAATCTATTTATTAAATACAATACTGCTATACCCTCAAGCGCTGCAGTTGAACGTTTGTTTTCCACGGGTAAAGACATTTTGACACCAAAACGAGCCTCGCTTTCAGACGAGAACTTCAACATGTTAATGTTCATGAAGGGGAATATGCACCTTATGCCCGACGCTTAACCCGTCGCGCGTTTCCTATTTTTCGCAAAAACTAGCTGTAAATGGAATTCTGTCTTAAGGCAATTAAGGCATCGTTCCTTAAGGCAAATTGCTGGTACTTTCCGTACCTAAAATTATTATTTTTTTAAAAACGATTAACATTTTTGAAAAAAAATTACTTCGAAAAAATAAGATTTTTGAGAAACTATAAACTATTGGACAAAAAATTAATTTTTTTTGAAAAAAAAAGTTTTCTTTATTTTGACATATTTTGGAAGATCTGAACTTTTTTTCAAAGCAATTTTACTGCTTTAGGACTGCATAGAGACAAAATATAAAGCGCGTAAGCGCCGCGTCGCTGTCTAAAGGATAAACATTGGTACGGAACCCATAGGAATGTAAATAAAATTTATACTTATTGTTAAAATCTCTATAAAATATCTGATAATTTGATGTGCATATGATCATTTTGACCGCCAAATGGCATTTTTTTTACTTTTTTCATTAGATCTCCGAAACCGCTAGACCTGCCTTCATGAAAAATTGATTAGTTCTTCATAATTGTCAATACAAGTAAAATGTTTTTTGAATTATTAAAATCGGACGCTCCGTTCTCTTAAAAACTGAGTTACCGTTTTCAGCTCAATTTTGCCCCATATCTTCGGAACGGTTAGACCTGCCTTTGCCAAAGACTAATCAGCACGTCTTCTTATCAATACGAATCGAATGTTTTTTGAATTATTCAAATCGGTTGATCCGTGTTCCCGAAATCGTCGACGAAAATTTGTATCCGAATACACATACATACACACACACATACATCCATTTTTTCTAAGGTATGCCAAAATATTCAGAAACCTTTGAAACGTCGAGAAATGCAAAAATTTTCATTTTCGATTTTTTTGCGATTACTATAACTTGCTATACGGGAAGTTAAAAAAACTCTTTCCCTTTATTTAGAAAAAAATTCTTGTAAAAACAATATGCAATCGTAAAAACGAAAAGTTGACCAATAGCGTTATCACGGTATGTGATAATTGTGCCATTTTCCTTATACACACGGAAATGTGCATAAAACGCGCGAGGGGTTAAATTACACATTTGAATTATACAAGTATTTTGTTTTATTCATAACCTGTTAACATGCAGAACCTAAACTAATAAGTTTTTTAAGTTCACTAACGCAACGATATAAAAATGTAATTTTACACATATTAACGGATTAACGATTAACGTTAACTTGCGTTAATTCTTCCGAAATGTAACGCTTTAACGTTTAACGAAGTTAACTTTTTTTGTAGCGGATTAACGATTAACGAAGTTAACTATTTGATTAACGGTGCCCAGCTATGTATATATATATATATATATATATATTAATATATATATATATATATATATATATATATATATGTATATATTCTACATTTCTAATATTATTGTGATCGTTCATTGCTTTATTATCATATACTGGACAGAAAATTCCACCTAAGATTAAATGAATTTGTACATCGCATTTTCTACTTTGAAAAGTCTATCGAATATTCAGGCGCAAGTTTCGCCATTCATATTGTTATCGCGCGTAAAGTTTGTCCGGAATTCAATTAAACTTTTTATTATTACCGATAGAAAAGTTAAAGTATTCTAGAATGTTTTTCTGTACTAGCTCGTTTATAATCTGACGCTGATTTGACAGCAGTTCAAATAGTTTTGAAAGAATGTGAGAAATATATACGCAGTTTCATAGAAATCTTATGTTAGTCCAAAATGATAAATAAATTCGAGTTTTTGGAAAATCCTGCAAATGAAGTACAAATTTTATATCAGATTGGAAAGTAACTTTATTCTATTTTTAACACCATTGGTTATAAAAACGTCTAGTCAACGGTCTATTTTGCTTAAATAATTGAATTAGTTATGTTTAACCATCTACTGCAAGGGGGAGCAACCTCTTTAACCCACGGGCAAATTTCAATTTTAAAATTGTATGGCGGGCCGCACTTAATCTATATATATATATATATATATATATATATATATATATATATATATATATATATATATATATATATTGATATATATATATATATATATATATATATATCTACAGTAGAATCCGCTTAGTATGACGTCGAAGGGGCGCCGAAATTTCGTCATACTAACCGGTCGTCATTAAAAGCGTACTGAAAAAAAACTTTTTAATATGCAAATATGTTACATGTTTCAGTAATTTAAAAGAAAAGCCTATACAAACGTTTTAATTAAAAATAAAAATGACACATTAAAATTTAATATAAAATAAAATTGACATAGGGTAGGGCGGGGGCACAACGGTCCAATTTGACTTACCTGGTAATTATACTGTCTAAACCCGATGAACAACACATAACATACATCAAAGAAGCATCTATCGAACTATGTTCAGAAAAACTTACATACATACGTACATAATTCCTAATTATATAAATATTATATTTTTTACTATTTTTTAAACATTTGGTATCTGACTCATTTTACTTCACATATGGGGTAAAATGGAACAACCAGGTGGTGAACAGATGCAATTTCTTTTATTAAATTTTAAAGGCATTTTATGCTACATTATTGAACCAATGCAAAATATTAATTCTGTGGGTACATTTGTTACAAAGACAACACAGTATATTACATTGATCTGCTATTGGTCAGAAATATTCATCAGAAGAGCCGGAATAACAATTTATTCAATTAATCTCTTGTAAAATTGCTTTTTTAAAACTTTACTATTTAACTGCTTACACCTTTGCCAAAGTAAAGGTTCAGCTGGTCCTTTATATCGCAGTTATCTTCTGATAGCAAAGTCATAAAAATAAAGGTGTTGGCTGGTTATGAATTTATACATTTTTCTCCCTCTACTATCAAATATAATTGTTAAAAAAAATCTAATTTTATTTGTTTATGAGATATCCGTGGTGGGCCATTAATAATTAGCCTACCCTACCCATAAACATACAAATGTGTTTTTTTAATGTAAGTAATCAGTAATTTTTAATTGATTTCTTTACATAATTTTATTGTAAAAACAGTCCCGGGTGCTACTGTGCCCAAAAGACATAGCAATTGCTTTCGTAGACTTGGCCACATCATGAAAAATCATGTCGGTCATTATAATTGGACATATTTTTTTGCAAAAATGGGTCATTATAAGCGACATGTCAATGTAAGCGAGGTCAATATATCCGACTAGACAGCTGTTTTTTTAAGGAATTTTATATGGAAACCAAATTCCTAGTGCGATTACGTCATATTAAGCGGTTGTCAATATATCCGGCGTCATACTAATCGGATTCTACTGTATATATATAAAAGAGGATCGCCTTATGTGCTACCACTTATAACTCACGAACGGCTGAACCGATTTAGATGAAAATTGGCAGGGAGGTAGTTTAGAGCCAGGAGAAGGACTTAGGATACTTTTTATCCCTTTATTTCATTCTAATTCAAAATTAATTATTTATAAACAATCCATGTAGTTTATTCAATCTATGATACTATCAATGATTTCATCCATGACATTTACATTCGATTGTCAACTGTCATTCGGTGTTTCTGTTTTGATACAAATATATTGATATGCATTTCTTAATGACCATTATTTGAAAATTATTACGTAAAATGGGGACGATGGGGAAATTTATTTCTTGAAAATGGAAATGTAATTATTTATATAATTAGGTATTTATGTATATTTGTTTATACGTATTTAAATAGAGTATTTGAGGTGTTTATTTTATATATCAGCAATAAGTATAATCATCAACAAATTAATAAAAAAAATATTCTGAAATATAGTTTCTTGACATAACCTCAAAATTTGTAATAAAAATGTAAATAGTTATACATTAATTGTTGTTAATTTGTAATTTCTTTATACATATCTTATAAAATGTTTCAGGTGTTTACAACTAATTGGCATATCTATATTATCAGCAAATGTGCTTTGATTCGACAATAAAAAGGTCTAATTGAAGTAATCGACTACCTTAAGTTAACTATAGTGATAGAATATTAGTTTTTGGTTCTCATATATTATAACCCAGCTATAAACCTCACGGAGCCCCAGACCTTTCCAGCGAATGCAAAATTGTCGAATTCGGTTTGTGCATTCTGGAGTTATATTGTCAAAACTTATAACTCAAGAAGGCTGAACCGATTTAACTGAAAATTGGCATTGGTGAAGTTGGTAAAAGTTGGTGCTTTGATTCGACAATAAAAAGGTCTAATTGAAGTAATCGACTACCTTATGTTAACTATCGTGATAGAATATTAGTTTTTGGTTTTTATATATTATAACCCAGCTATAAACCTCACGGAGCCCCAGACCTTTTCAGCAAATGCAAAATTGTCGAATTCGGTTTGTGCATTCTGGAGATATATCGTCAGAACTTATAACTCAAGAAGGCTGAACCGATTTAACTGAAAATTGGCTTTGGTAAAGTTGGTAAAAGTTGGTTCAGAGCCAGGAGAAGGACATAGGATACCTTTTATCCTGTTCGACTTGGAATAACAATAAGCAAATGACAGCTATGTAATCACGCATGGATGACAATTCAATATTTGTAAGGAATTAATAATAAAATTATTTATTTTAAATAAATAATTAACAATTATAATATAATGATAGTGCCATTGCCCATTCGTATAAACAGTGAAGCGAACTATGTATAACTCAGTATGGTTGACAAATCATATTTTTCTCAAACACAATGCTCTGAAAGAACTTATTTGTATAATTATGTACTCATTGGTATTTATAAAACCTTTTCTAGATTATTCAGATTTAGAACCTAAATTTGGAATTGATCAAAGGAACATTTTGTCGAATAGCTTATTTCCAGTTATAATTTTCTGAATTTATTCAAGAATGGATAGTAATATATGAAGATCCACGACCGAAGTGTCAAAAACCAGTAAAGCTAAGCATTGTTTAACAGCAGTATTTGAATGTAAAGGGAAAAATATGTATAATCAGCTATAACCTGATTCTTATGACTTTGGTATTGGGAGATAAATGGTAATCTTTGAAAATCCATAGTAAAAGTATTTTCTTCCATTGGTAGTTTTCTAGCAATTAGTTGAAAATGTAATTATTTTGTAAAATACCTTTGAAATTAAAATATGACATTAGACCTGCTTGCCATCTGGCCGTTCCAAGTTACCCCGTTATAGGGTAAAAAGGTCTAGATAAATTTTTTTTAAAGACAGCAAAAAAGCACGTTTTTACAATGATGAAGTAGCTGGTAGTTTTACTGAACGTAGTCAGATAATTGTTCATTTGAAATGTGTCATTTGTTGTGATGTAATTGGTTTGATTTTCATAATAAAATTTATATTTGCCTAAAGTCAAATTGGACCTTTGTGCCTTGCCCTGTTCTACATATATACTTTTTATTAAATTTACTTTTATTCATCGAATATTACTAGAAACTTTTCAAAAAGCAGGTCAAAAAAGAGATACCTAAATCATTTTGTATCTCTCCTCGCAGAAATTTGAAAAATTTGTACAAGCTCAATAGTATTATTTACAATTATACACAAAATCCAGAATCCAAAAAAAATTTCAAAAAATTTGAAACGCATTCATTAATCGATTAAATGGAATTTGTAATGACTATATAAGTCGAAAGACCAACAAAGACTTGGATTGAATTATGCCATGTTTTCTATAGAAAGTGTATAAAACTTTCAGTTTGGTTGTATTAATAAAATATATACAAACTAATGGGGTTTATTGTTTCTATAATATCTCATTGTATATAGCAATTCAAACAACACATCCTTACACAAAAAGTATTAATTTTTTAGATACTCTAGAAATTGTTTATAAAATAACTTACTTAGCAAAACAACGTTTGCCGGGTCAGCTAGTATATATATATAGAAAGTGGTAATTGATAATTTACCCGCACGCTACTTACTGCGCTTTTAATTAATTCATTCATTAATTTTTCAATTTCGGAGCCAAATACTAACATTCATTTTTGAATTATGTTGTGACATCAAAAACAGTTTTATCTTCTGATATTAACATTGAATTTCTATATTTTTCTGCTAAAATTGCTCCTTTTGCAAGACATTCAAAAAATATGTACTTGTTGTGCATATCGAAAATATTTTTACAATAGGTTAAGTCTCGAAATCAGTGATTATGCAAGAATCGATCGATAATTAGATGCATCTAGCTTTATCGGTGGTAATCATTTCGTGGCCAATATTTAAGAATTGTTTTGAAATTGTTGCAGCGGATAAATTTATGCTTTTTTATAGGCTCAGGGAAATCTTGAGCAAAAGTCAATGAAAAACGTTTACAAAAAGACAATAAATGATCATTTATCGTCCTATATAAAGCATGATCGGGCCACTAAAATGACTATTATAAAATAGAATAGTAAAAATCTAAAGTTGTATGTAGTTTTAACTCCGCATAAAAAGGCACAAAATTAAAAAAAAGTACGAATATGGTTTACACGCAATTGAAGTAAAACTCTTTTGCTATCGTACGAGATGGCATTTAAGTTATTAATAAAGACATCATATAATAATTTTGAATAATGTTTCTTAGTAACATGGTAACACTCACAATGCATACATTTTTTATTATCAAACATTACACATATTGATATAATAATAAATTATATATTATGTATTTATAAGAGCATTAAAAATATTTATAATACTTGAAAACAATAATGAAAATAAAGTTATACGATATGATCGGTTTGTCATTGTAATTAATATTTCGAACTTGAACCTTCATTAGAGAAATGAAGTACGTTAGTTAGTTAATTAGTACGTTACGTTCTATAATATTCGTTTACACAGTGGACAGCTGTAATATAACAATCTTGAATAATTTCATTAACACTAGCAATAAATAAATTGCATAGATGTACGTTATGAAGTATATCTGTATATAAATGATACACAGATACACAAACTATTGTTGTGTTTGATTTCTTGTTTAGAGCAATAAATCTGAATATAATTTCATTCTTCATTATTTATAATTATTTAAATAATATGCAACTATGTAACACTTTGTTCAGAATCAGTAAAATAAAACTGTAAGCTTTGACATTTGAATGAGAACAGTTATTTCACTTATCGTGTAATTAAATTTAACATACATTCATTGACTGTTTGTTTTTTTGACTATTTTGCTAGCGGTCTCATTCTTTGAGCAGCTGTAGTTTGTGGCTACCCTATAAAAATGATTTTTATAGCAACCACGAATAATACAAATTATTTCAATAAACTTACGCTTATTACGGTACATATTTTTCATGTGTATATGCATACAATCAAAGCAATCATACTCACGACGATCAATTACAATCGACCCGTATACAAATGATATCATCGAGAGAGAATGACGAATCATTGGCACTCGACTCGAGCGTAACAGTCTTACATTGCATTTATGCAGATTTATTACCAACCCACTAAAAATCAATACTCCCAATGAACCTATTTGGGCTCGTACCGATTTCGAAAAGGCAGTTTGTTTTGCGGATCACTTGGAGACAGTTTTCTAGCCAAATCCTTCCATGGACAATACCACCGTTGCAATAACCAGAACTCCAACAGACTGTATTCTGTATACTCCAGGTCAAGTAATCTCTCACACCCGGGCGCTGTAAAATAGAAAAACCCCCGGTATCGATCAAATAACACCTAAAATGCTGAAAGAGCTGCCAAAAAAAGGACACGTATTACTAACATACATTATCAACGCCATCTATAGACTGAAGTACTGGCCTACATTGCTCAAGCAATCGAAAATTATATTAATTAAAAAACCGGGCAAAAACTCAGAATTACCAGATTCATACAGACCAATAAGTCTTCTGTCCACCATTTCCAAGCTATTTGAAATTTTTTTTTCAGATATGAATAAATATGAGATATTTCCTACACATTAGTTTGGATTTCGTCCTACGCACTCAACGATCCCGCTGTGCCATCGTGTGGTCGACTAAATTTACAAATCGTTTGAGAATGGAAATTACTGCACCGCAGCTCTTCTCGATGTGAATCAGCGTTTGGCGGAGTCTGGCATCAGGGTCTAATTAAAATCAATAAATTATGCCTGATTATTACGAATTCTTGAAATCCAATTTGTCGGACAAAACTTCTCGGACAAAAGTAGGTAGACAGGTATCGTCATTTCGCAAAATTGAAGCCGGGGTTCCCCAGGGCAGTGCTCTGGGGCTTATATTGTATATCATTTATACTCATGATATTCCAACTTGCAACAACACCCTTTTATAGGAACTTTTGCTGACGACACTGTTATAATGGCTGCCGACTCTAATCCAAGAGCATCTAGACTTAATTGAACTTTGATCCAAAAAATGGAGAGTAAAAATTAATGAAAGCAAGTCGTGCCATATAACCTACACGCTGCAAAAGGGTAAATGCCCTCTTGTCATCAGGAATAATAAGACTATACCGAGTGGTGTAACTATAGAGTGGCTTGGGTGGCAAAATGCCACGGGCCCCCGACCTAAGGGGGCCCCGACCGAGGAAGCCGCGGACTCAAACATATCTTTACATTGTATATAAATTTTATTTTCCTTGAAACCTATATATTATATTTTTAACTTCCCGTAGGGCAAGTTATAGTAATCGCAAAAAAATCGAAAATGAAAATTTATATATATCTTTACGTTTTAAATTTTGGCATACCTTAGAAAAAATTGATGTATGAGTGTGCGTGTGTGTGTGCGGATACAAATTTTCGTCGACGATTTCGGGAACACGGATCAACCGAATTGAATAATTCAAAAACATTCGATTCGTATTGATAAGGAGACGCGCTGATTAGTTCGTTGGCAAAGCAGGTCTAGCCGTTCCAAAGATACAGAGGCAAAAAGTGCCAAAAATCGTAACTCAGTTTTCAAGAGAACGGAGCGTCCGAATTTAATAATTCAAAAAACATTTTACTTGTATTGACAAGGTGAATAACCGATTAAATTTTGGGGAAGGCAGGTCTAGCGGTTATAGACTCTCAATAGAAATAATTTAAAAAAATGCCATTTGGCGGTCAAAAATGTTTATTGGACATATGTACATCAAATTATCAGATATTTTATAGAGATTTTAAAAATGTGTACTGATTTTGTGTAATGTGTACTAATTTGGGTTCCGTACCAAGATTTTCAATTTTAAAGTTCACGTATATGGTTCAAACAAATGTCCTCGACATTTTCGACAGTATGGAATAACCGATTAAAAAAATTGAAAAATCAGTTCGTACTCGATCGCAAAGCGTTTTTGCAAAATTTGCCGTTTTGACGATATGGAGCGCAAAACGGTTATGCAGTTTTTGAAAGAACGGATCATCCGATTTGATTATTTCAAAAAATATTTTACTTGAATCACACCGTCTAGGTGTGCAAAAATTGCGTTTACAGAAAATTTAATAATGTTGAAAATTCAGAAAAAAAAAACAAAAATTGAATTAAATTTTGAAAAAAAAAAGATTTCTTACAGAAATTTGAGAATATTTCGACAATAAAAAAAATCGAATATTTTAAAAAAATTCCAAATTCTCGAAATATTTAAAAAAACGTTTTTTTTTAAATTATTTTTTTTTTAATTCCTTAATTCCTTCTAAAAAAATTCAAAATTTTCAAAAAAATTATAAATTATCCAAAAAAGACAATACCAATTCCAATCTTGTGAACGTACACATAAGTTGTTCATAAAATACGCTCGTCGCACAATTTAAAAAGCTCTTGAAAGTTTACAGCATGTAAAAAATAATCTATTTGAAATTATTCAAAACCGAATATCGAATTGTTAAAACTAAAGAAGTCGCCGCCGCCCAGCGAAAGTATTGTGTTTTATATTTTATGCCATAAAGAGCTGCGATAGATATGCATTTGAAAATCTTTATGATATGATATGAATAATTAATAAATGAATTTATTATTGTATATATATATATATATATATATATATATATATATATTAGGCTTTGTTGGTTTTCAAAACCGGTTTTTTGATAAAAATTATGGAATTCGAAAACCGGTTTTATAGTAAAAAAAATCGGTTTTCACTGTATGAATGGAAAATGACAAAATAAGCCAAATATAAAAGATAGATGCAATCGGTTTGATTCTTGAAATCATATCGGTTCGATAACATTTGGAATCATATCAGTCTGCTATAGCTCCTAGAAATGTTTTGCATTATCTTTTGTCTAATGTATATATTAATTTAGATTTTCGTACCAGTGTATATATTAATTTAAATCAGTGTGTCTTCTTTTTGAAGAAGTAGCTTTCTCTACTCAAACTTAAAAAAAGAGTTTTTAGCCCTAGAAATCACAAATAAACACTTGAACACAATTGAACACAATTTCATTGTTCTTTATTTTTGAAGTAATATTTTTGTATTTTCTGAAAAAAAAAACGTATACCTAAAAGGTCATAAAACTGCCTGTGAGACGAGAAAGCGATAGCTTTCTTCTCAAAGCAAAAACGCAGTAACAGATTTAGTACCAGTTTAGGGAAGTCGGATATGACAAATTCGGTGAGACAACTCCACTCGGATTCACTCCGAGGGAAGAGCTGTATCGGATTAATAACTCCGGAGTGAGTTACCCATCTCTAATATATATATATATATATATATATATATATATATATCTACATATATATATAAATAAGTCGGGTTTTCCTTCCTGACGATTTAACTCCAGAACGCACGAACCGATTTCGAAAATTTTGCATTCCTTGGAAGGAATTAATGGTGCATGGCATCGTGCTCTAATGCAAATTGCTGGAACTTCACGCACTGTAATTAAAAATTCGAGTAATGACATTAGTGAGAATTATCAGAATTATGCTTGGTTAAGTCAACCAGCAATTCTTGCCGCCAAGAAATATGATGTACACGCACCGAATTTCACCATTAAATCAACCAAAAAATTATTGTTTTTTACATGGGCAGTTATACGTTGCCTGTTTACGAGTTGGAAAACCATCCGCTTTGTTTGTGTTAACGCCAGACCAAAAAACAAAAAATGTGGTTTACCAAAGAGCACTTCAATGAAACGGATAATTTGCAGATTCACTTTCATTTACTTAGAGAAGTTCAACTAAAAAACACTTCATTTTTGTAATCGAAATAAATTCATAACTGTTGTGTAATAAAATCAAATTTTTCCTTTTCAAATATAAAACAAACAAAAAATTTCTTCATCTTCCACGAAACCATCTGGTGGCGAAACGGAGTTTGTCGGGTTTGCTAGTATATATATATATAATAATTTAAACGTTATCGACTTTCAAGATAAAAAAAAAACTAGCTCGTGAAGAATTCCTATCTCAATTTTCAAAGAATACGTTATTGTTATAGTTTTATATTATTTGTGGAAAAAGTTATGAATATAAAAATATAAAATCCATGGGATGAAAATATAAACAATTTATTAATTACAATATTTTATGATAAATAAAATGACAAGTAATTTTTTGTTTCTCCATGTCTAGCCTGCTTGATTCTCCACACACTCCCTGCCCAGTGTTGACCTCTCAGTTTAAAATAATACAGGGAAACACGTTATAAACATATGGTGGGAAAGCAGATTATAGAAGCGTTGTGATACTGGTCAATTGGTAATTTATCCAATGGAATAAATGTCAGTTTTGTCGTCAGATCCACCGTATGGTAGGTAATTCGACCTTCCATCATCTTCATACTCTGCATATGGTTCTGAATATAAATCACGTAGTGAATTTTTTGAACCTCGATGTCTTGGTAAACTTCGAAGATTCAGCCACGATCTACTGTATTTATTTTAATTTCTATAATATTTTGGGTAAATATATAGCGTTCTGTAAGAATATGAATTATCGCAATGATTAAAATAATCTTGTCGACTTCAGTAGCCCTTTGTATCATACATCGGATTCTCGAATCGGATTCAATTCGAAGGAGAGCGTATTAAAGAGTCATCATCTTGTCTAGATGCAGTTCCAAAGTTTAATGCATCAGAAGACGATTTGTTGAGTTAACGGCCAAGGAGAGGTTGAATTGCGATTCCAATATACTATTTGATAGTGAATTCAATTCGTGACCCAAAGCCTAGACTCAGAATTAATTTTTGTGTCAGCAATAAACACTGAAGTCTGGGTATACAAAATGGGTATACCACCAAAAGTTCGGTGTCAGTAGAGTAAATGGGTTAACTCGCACTGACCCGAGGACTGGACGTACCTTATAAGTAGTCACGAAAGACCAGTGTTTATGGTGCTGCATCAAAGTCTACATTTTTTAAATTTCCGATTCATGCTCCTTCTCTGTCTTCATCACGTCGGGGTGGGGAAAAAATTATGAATATAAAAATATAAAATCCATTGGATGAAAATATAAACAATTCATTAATTACAAAATTTTATGATAAATAAAATGACAAGTGACAAGTTGATTCTCCATGTCTAGCTAGCTTGATTTCCCACATATTTAATATTAATCATATAACAACTACGTGCATGTGTTGTTCATATACAATGAAGTCATTTATTATATTTAATCTAAGCATTTACTAAATAAAAAGCTATCTTAAGTTTTTTATTGCAGAAAATACAGAAATTATTTTTGGTTTTCAAGCAGATTATACTTTTTATTGCAAGTCTAATTTCTACACATTCTAAACAAAAGGATTTCAATTCGTTTTAGAACGCATCCACTGGTTTCTTATATTTTTTCGCGTATTCTTTAAACAGTTTATAAATTTTTAATTATTTTGGACATGATATAAGGAGATGAAATATTTTATCAAGATTTAATCTGATAACTAAAGTGTGTCATCACTTTTAATAACATTAAAAATATTTAAGCCTACTAGGCCTATGTGCAGGATGTTTTGATGCAATTCTTGTTTAAAACTTCGTTTTGTTAAAATCCAAAATGAAACTACCAAAATGATAGGGAGAAGAGGTGATTAGTTTTTGGCAAAGGCAAGCTCAACCATTTCGAAGATATAGAGCTAAATGTACAAAAAATAGCAGTTTTTGAGAGAACTAAGCGTCCGATTTGAATGATTCAAAGAACTTTCTGCTTATTTTAACAAAATAATTGCTTTTGTAAAAAAAATGTTTCAAATTAAAAAAAAATTGTTTATCGAAAATAATCCTTATTTTAATTTTAATTCTGGCTAAAGTATTAAAGCTCACTTATATACTTTAAACAAATATTTTCATCTTTGCAATTCAGTTCATTTATTTCTTATAAATATTAGACAATTTTACATCAGTATTTATAATAATCTATTTGATTAATATTTAATTTACATACATTTTAACAGTAGTCTATGTTATTACAAGACATATATAATTTATATCTTGCGACATTCATTTTATTTGACGTAAAGGTCTAGAAAACTTTATATTCATGAAAATCATCATTTTAAGCATGTTTATCTGTATTTTATTTCTTTTCCACCCTTTGTTGTTCGTATCAACAATTGTTCAATAGATTATTATTGAAGCGCTATTGTTTTTCGACATGCCAACGTAGAATCTGTAACTCAAAGACTTTTTATGCCTTCTCATTCTTCTTTTCATGGAATCTTTGCAGCCACGAAATGGCACTCAAGCATTGTTCTCGAGACAATAATATATGGTTCATTTAAAATATAACGAAAAACTGTCTTTGAATTGTTTCAGGGTTGATTTTGCTCTTTATAGCTGCTCCTTATAGATTCTACGGCTGTAACAACAGGACTTTAAGTGGTACCTGAAAGATTGAATTCGAGAAATCATGAATATCGATAATAATCTTTTAGTATGCGTGTATAGTTAAACTGTTTTAACTCCTACAACAAAAACTTGTCTGGATTGGGTGTGCGATATATGTTTTCTAATGTATTATTTTCCACTGAAAACTCAACTAAAATCAAAATTCGAGGTCAAAATTTAATAACAAAATAATACTCTTCAATTCAGATCTTTTTCTGTATGATAATTTAAACCTTATAATTTCGTTTCCAGATTCTTTCAATAATAAATGACCTGTGAAACGGATTTCTGCAACGTTTTTTCATCTCTGTTATTTGTTTGTTACTTTCAGCTGTACTTTTCAAACATAATTTGAGGTAACTGCTATCGGGAGCAAATATGTTTGAAAATAATTGTAGGAATCTGCAAAAAGATACTCAACAGAGAGATAAAAAAGCGTTGCGGAAAGCCCTTGGATTAAAAAAAAAAACAGAAAACTCAATTTTTAAATATTTTGCCATTTGACTCCCAATTTTGAATTTAGATTTGTGTACTGCGGTAAAAAATATTTTGAAAAACATATGTCGCACACCCAAACCAGAAAACTTTCTTTGTAGACCTGTGTGTTATTACCACTGTTATATTTATTTATTTTATTTTTACTATTATATTCATACGATTGCTTATGTTATATTGTTAAACTTCTTCAACTCTGTTATTAGCAAATCTTACTGGCTAAGAATAATTAACTAATATTATATTTATACCTTATGTAATCCCTATCGCAAATTCAAGTTTACATTTCTCACAAGTCATACACAAATGTATGTACTCGTAAACTTCCTTTTCCGAAAATAAATATTGATAATTCTTTCTGTCTCGAAAGATTGAAATTGGAATTATTTTAATAATTAACTAATAATTTGAAAAAGTCTGCTTTAATTTTGGAATTGATGAGTTTTGAACAGATACATTATAGATTTCGCATAAATCGATTTCAAATTGGTGTGACTTTTTGTCATCAAGCATGTTGCATAAAATTCCAAATGTGTGAATAAATGACTAATACAAAAATTAAAAAGATTTAGCAACTTTTAAAATAGTCATAACACGATTTTAAAACTTGCACGCTGCCAATTATATCAATAATATATAATATTAATATAATATTTTACAATTGATCTACTTTTTTTGGGCTTAATATTTTAGGATGTTTCATAAGACCATTAACTCTACCATACAAATTTCATCAAAATTGTCAAAATGTTTTTAATATTTAAACAAATAATTACAAAAAAAATATTTCTGCCAATTTTTACCAATAACTAATCAGCACGATTTCTAACTTATATTTTTTTCTGAATGTTCAAAATCGGTTCTGCATTTTTCGCGAAAACGCGGAAGAATTATTCTGCACTTCTCTGCTAATATCAAGAAAATCGATCAATCGACCATTTCGCAAAGCTAATCAACGAAAATTTTTATCGATTTTTTTCAAATGGCTTTTACATTTTTGAAATCGGTTTTGAAGAAACCTGGTCGAGCAGTCAAGTGTTTGCACATATACAAACATACTCAATAACATACATTTTTTTAGCTTTCGGAGTGTAAGTTATAAGCAAACAAATTGAAAATGAAAATTTTAACTGCCCGTAGAGATTTCGATAATCAAAAATATATATTTTTTTAAATGGATGTGTGTGTGTGTTTTGTATGTTTGCATTTTTTCGTCTACGTTTTAGGGCGCGCGGATCAACCGTTTTGAATGATTCAAAAAACATTCGATTCCTATGGATAGGGAGATGATTAGTTTTTGGCAAAGACAATCCAGCAGTTACTGAGAGACGGAGTAAAGTGTGCAGAAAATACAAATCGAGTTTTTGAGCGATCGGAGTATCGGATTTAAATGATCTAAAAAACATTAAATTTGTAATGATTGGGAGAAAAGGTGATTAGTTTTTCGCAAAGCAGGTCCAGTCATTTTGAAGATATAGAGCTAAATATGCAAAAAATGGCAGTTTTTGAAAGAACTGAGCGTCCGATTTGAATGATTCAAAGAAATTTCTGTTTGTTTTAACAAAATAATTGCTTTCTAAAATTTTCAAAATTTTTTTTTGTATATCGAAAATAATTCAAATTTTTAATTTCAAAATTTTAATTTAACTAAAGTTCTAAAACTTATATACTTTGATCTTAATAGTTTTAACTTTGCAATTCAGTTTATATGATTCCTATAAATATTAGACAATGTTACAATATTTATAATTATCTATTTGAAAACATTGAATATTCCTCGAACATTTCGTTACGGTACGCAAAGTTCCAGCAATTTGCCTTTAAGCACGATGCTATACACCACTAGTTTTATATATCTTTGCGTTTCAAAACCTTCTCGATATTAAGACATACTTTATAAAAAATTGATGTATGTGTATGTGCGGATAAAATTTTTCGTCCGCGATTTCGAGAACACGGATGAACCGATTTCAATAATTCGATCTCTAGTGATTGAGCTGTTTAGTTTTTGGTCAAAGCAGGTCAAGCTGGTTTGAAGATACAGAGCAAAAGTTGCCTAAAATGGTAATACAGTTTTTGAGAGAACGTAGCATCCTTTTCAATAATTCAAAGAACAGTTTACTTGCATTGACAAATTAAAAAACTGATTAAATTTTTGGGAAAAAAAGTCAAGCGGTTTCGGAGATCAAGTGAGAAAAGTAAGACAAAATGCTATTTTGCGGTCAAAAATGATCATTAGGCATATGCACATCAAATTATCAGATATTTTGTAGAGATTTTAATAATAAGTACAAATGTGTACATTTCTATTGGTTTCGTTCTAATGTTTATCCGATAGCCTGCTCTACGGCGCTTACGCCCTATGATATTTCGTCTCTAAAACTCTAAAAATAAATGTTTCAAAAAAGTCTTCAAAAGTTTTCAAGTATTTAAAAATTCTAATATATGTATTTTTTCAAAGTTTTGAAAACATGTTAAAGCTTTTTTTTTAATTTCAAGGTTTGGTAGGGAAAGTTTCTTTTCCTACTAATTCGACTTAAGGCACGATGGCATGCTGAACAAGTTTCAAATGACAAACGGTTCAAAATGAGTTGATACGTCAAAAAATATAAAATTAGCAAATTGGATTCTGCTTACATATAAAATTTCAACTTGGTTGTTGATTTTAGTCACAAAATTGCATTATAGCGCCAAAATCATTCGGTCGCTTACTTGCGTTTTGTAATTTTTTTAGTCATTCTCAATTTATATGTAAGTAGTCTCAGTTTAATGTAAGTAGTCCTCACTACCTCATGCACATAATCATATACTTTGCAAATAGTAAATTTTGTTTCTTTCATAATGTGACACGAATACAAAAGAAACCCCATCATTCCTCTAGACTAGGCCGTCTTCGCAGAACCTGAAATTTCTTTATTATAATAAAATCCACTTTTTACGACTCTGCGAGATTTTTTTACAACTTGAGTTACTATTTTTCATGCGCAGTCTGAAATATAACATAATCTCGAAATACTTCGACATGATCCATCATAAACGAACAAATCGTATTTTTGACATATCATTTTGAGTGAAATTGAGTTTACATAAGTTTATTCATACTACATACATACATATTTTGTTTGTTGCGATATTTTTATTTATACTATGCTATTTGATATGTATGTTAAACTATATATCGATCTATATTTTGTAGTCGGGTCGCATCCTATGTAATATTTCTAAATTGTCTCATTTTTAACATGATTAAATGGTACTTTCCTGTAGGACTAATAATACTTACCAAGAGTTATTTAAAAGAATGATATTGTTCAAGTAAACTTGAACGATAAAATTTTCACAATAAAATCCATTGAATCAGGAGTACCCAAAAGGAGTAGACTTGGACCCATACTTTTTTCTATCTTAAGATGGATAATACTATGGGTACTCATGTAGAAATTAATCCCGGTTCCATATATTGCCAACATTCGATTTCTGTAGCCGTGATTACCTGCATTGTACAAATATAGGCGAATGTCGATTCTTTGATGATGTCAACTAATCCATCAGGCCAACGTTAGTCGATATTGAGGGAAGATTCTTTATAAATGGCCATGTCCAATATTGTCCTTAAATTGAAACATAAATATTGATGCAACATTTTTTTATCATCGGATAATATATAATTTCTTCAAATAGAAAAATAAATATTGAAGCAATATTTTTTTATCATCGGCTAATAAATATTGTCATCAAATAGAAATATAAATATTGATGCAATATATTTTTATCATTGGCTGATAAATATTGTTCTCAAACTAAACTACAAATATTGATGCAACATTTTTTATATCAGGTACAAAATATTGTCGTCAAATTGAAAAATAAATATTGATGCAATATTTTTTATCATAGGCTAATGACTATTGTCCTCAAATTAGAAAATGAATATTGATGCAACATTTTTTATACTTGACTATTAAATATTGTTTTCATGTTAATAATACATATTGTTTCCCGCAGCATAAGTTTGTTTTCGTGAAAAAATCCACATTACTAATTATATGTCGAAGTTTCAAGTCATTCCAAAATCAAATTATCCCAAATTAGAAAAAAAAGTCATAATTACCTGCTTTTGCTGTGAACCTGCTTTTGCCAAAAGCCAACCAGCAAGTACCCTTATCAATAGGAATCGAATGTTTCTTAAATCATTCAAATTGGTTGATTTGTGTACTCAAAATCGTCGACGGAAAATTTTATTTGCACATATATGTATGAATATATATATATTGACACCATCAAATTTTTTACGGCATGACAACATGTTCAGAAACCTTTGAAAGTAAAGATATATAGAAATTTTCATTTTCGATTTTTTTGCGATTGCTATAACTTACCCTATAAAAAGTTAATAAGTTGTATGATATATATATATATATATATATATATATATATATATCTATATATATAAAAATAAGTCGGGTTTTCCTTCCTGACAAAATAACTCCAGAACGCACGAACCGATTTCGACAATTTTACATTTGTTGGAAAGGTCTTGGGCTCCGCAAGGTTTATAGCTAAGAAAATTAGTGGTGCATGGCATCGTGCCCCAATGCAAATTGCTGGATCTTCACGCACCGTAATTAAAAATTCGAATAATAAAAATAATCAATAACTGTTTTAAATAATTTCAAATAGATTATCTTCTATATATATAAAAATAAGTCGGGTTTTCCTTCCTGACGAAATAACTACAGAACGCACAAACCGATCTCGACAATTTTGCATACGTTGGAAAGGTCTCGGGCTCCGCAAGGTTTATAGCTAAGAAAATTAGTGGTGCATGGCATCGTTCCCTAATGCAAATTGCTGGAACTTCACGCACCGTAATTAAAAATTCGAATAATAAAAATAATCAATAACTGTTTTAAATAATTTCAAATAGATTATCTTCTATATATATATAAATAAATAAGTCAGGTTTTCCTTCCTGACGAAATAACTCCAGAACTCACGAACCGATTTCGATAATTTTGCATTCGTTGGAAAGGTCTCGGGCTCCGCAAGGTTTAGGGCTAAGAAAAGTGAGGTGCATGGCATCGTGCCCTAATGCAAATTGCTGGAACTTCACGCACCGTAATTAAAAATTCGAGTAATAACATTAGTGAGAATTATCAGAATTATGCTTGGTTAAGTCAACGAGCAATTCTTGCCGCAAAGAATAATGATGTACACGCCCTGAATTTCACCATTTAATCAAAAATTGCTGGCAATTTGGTGACATACCAATAATTCTGACTGGTCTTCCGTTTGACTTCAAACGATTGCAATTTCCAGTTCGCAATAACAAGTCGCAAGGCCAATCGCTTAGTGCTTGCGGGATAAATTTCAAATATATTATTTAAAAAATCATTGTTTTTACATGGGCAGTTATACGTGGCCTTTTCACGAGTTGTAAGACCATCCGCTTTGTTTGTGTTAACGTCAGACCAAAAAACAAAAAATGTAGTTTACCAAAGAGCACTTTAATGAAACGGATAATTTGCGGATTCAATTTCATTTACTTAGAGAAGTTCAACTAAAAAACACTTCATTTTTGTAATTGTAATAAATTCATTACTGTTGTATAATATAATCAAATTTTTCCTTTTCAAATATAAATCAAACAAAAAATTTCTTCATCTTTCTCACGAAACCATCTGGTGGCGAAACGGAGTTCGTCGGGTTTGCTAGTATATATATATATATATATATATATATATATAATGTAGATGTATTATTTTTAAATTATAATTCATGTTATCATTATTATTGAACCAGTCAACCGCTTGCTTATGTTAGCCGTCAAGCATGATACCTTTACATAAATGAATAGAAATTTGTTATTTTCCATTTATATGTCATTGTCAATTGCGAAATTATTTTATTTGAACAGAATTGAATTCATTTTGCATGCAAGATAATAAAAGATTTCAATTATTAATTTCTATATAAAAATTTGTATTTTTAAAATGGAATTATAAATATAGAACGAAGCGGAACAAATTATTGTTATATAATTTTAAATTCTGCTATATTTATCTGTCAAGATGGCTTCAATAATTGTTTAATTAAAGAACAGAAATAGTATATTTTTATTATATATATTATTCAAATATTATCATTACTATGAAATTTCCCTCGCTCGTAAAAAATGAACATTGAATTTTTAATTATTTTCTATATATATAAAAATAAGTCGGGTTTTCCTTCCTGGCGAAATAACTTCAGAGCGCATGAACCGATTTCGACAATTTTGCATTCGTTGGAAAGGTCTCGGGCTCCGCAAGGTTTATAGCTAAGAAAATTAGTGGTTCATGACATCGTGCCCTAATGCAAATTGCTGGAACTTCACGCACCGTAATTAAAAATTCGAGTAATGACATTAGTGAGAATTATCAGAATTATGCTTGGTTAAGTCAACAAGCAATTCTTGCCGCAAAGAATAATAATGTACACGCACTGAGTTTCACCATTCAACCAAAAATTTCTGGCGATTTGGTAATCGTAAAAAAATCGAAAATGAAAATTTTTATATATCCTTACGTTTCAAAGGTTTTTGAACATTTTGGCATACCTTAGAAAAAATGGATGTATGTTTGCGTTTGTGTGCGTGTGTGCGGATACAAATTTTCGTCGACGATTTTGGAAACACGGATCAACCAATTTGAATAATTTAAAAAGCATTCGATTCGTATTGATAAGAATAAGTTTTTGGCATCTTTTGCCCCATACCTTCGGAACGGCTAGACCTGCCTTCGCAAAAAACTAATCAGCACGTCTCCTTATCAATACGAATCGATTGTTTTTTTAATTATTCAAATCGGTTGATCGGTGTTCCCGATATTGTCGACAAAAATTTGTATCCGCACACACATACATCCATTTTCTTAAGGTATGCCAAAATGTTCAAAAACCTTTGAAACGTAAAGATACATAAAAATTTTCATTTTCGATTTTTTTGCGATTACTATAACTTACCCCACGGGAAGTTAATTAACAAATTTCTTGTAAACATACACATAAGAAATTTTTAGAATACGCTCGTCGCCCAATTTGATAATCATTTATGAATTTACAGTATGTATTTATAATAAATAATTTATTTAAAATTATTTAAAACAATTATAGATTATTTTCATTCCTCGAATTTTTAATTAAGGTACGGAAAGTTCTATCAACTTGCCTTATGGCACGATTCCATGCCATACTAGCTTAAATTCAATTTTTTTATTCAATATAGTATAATTAACTTTGTGTTTTAAATTCAGGTGTAGGCGTCAACAGTAACAGCACATATAAACTATAAGCTCAATAAATGCGGTATATATTATTCAAAAATTTTATGATTTCTTCCAAGAGAGATAGAGTAAAATATGTAAAATAAATGACATTCATGACAATTTCATGAGTTCCGTAGCAACGTTTATCGTTAGACACGGCGCTTACCCGCTTTGATATTTCGTCTTTAAAACAGCCACGTCGCGCGATCTGTTCAAAAAAGTTCAAAATTAAGAAAAAATGTTTTTAACACTATTCCTGCCGACATTTCATGTTTACTATTCCTACCGCGACCGGTCAAATGACCGGTCATGCAAAATCTATATTTTTCAGTATTGAATGAAGAGTTAATGCTAGTTTAAGAGTTTATAAATACAAATACAAAATATTTCTTTTATTTTAGAATGCGAAATCAACATTTTATTCTGTTTTATCCAATTTTTTACGATTTTTTTTTATTAGAGTGTATTTTCTGCACATGCATTTTTTCGTTTTTGGCTGATTGTGTTTGCTCTATCATCTTTCTGAAACATTATCTAAAATATTTTTTTAAGGAATCTGTTTTGTATTTGTACTTAGTTAATTTTTTTCTGAATTCTTGTTGGAACTATACAGAAAGTTAATTGGAATAGAAAGTTCCTGCCTTGTACATCGTCTTCCCGTAATTTCTTTATGTGAAAACAATGGATTTATCCTGAATAAATACAAAATGATGTAAATCCTTGATAAATTCTCTCTAAAATTCATATTTTACCGAATAATTTCTGACTACTTTATGAATGAATCTACACCAAACACTAAACTAATACCAATTGAATTGACTCCCGTATTAGTGTATTTTTTTTCAAAATATGTGTATGTAAGTGAAATTTAGAATCTTCTTTCTTAGCTTCCAAAATTGTAAATATTATTTGAGTGAAGTCCTTGATTTTTAGTTCTACCAGTATTTGTAGCTGTTATATTGCTTCAAATGTACCTACCATCATAGTTTCTTTTTTTACTAAAAGTTTAGCTATAAGTAGGATGGTAAAAACGCTTATTATACGGTTATTTTTTATACGGTTTCATTGGTTATAAATCTTCAAAGAAATTCTCAGTTTTCTACTTATACTGGATGATTTTCAAAATTTTACACTCCATTTGTGCGATTTGCTAGGCATAATTATATTTACATCCTATATTGAACAGTTACTAAAATTTTATACTACGTTTTCCTGAATATTATTGAACATGTGTTGAATAATTCTACACCTTACCTTTATTGAATATATATGTTTGTCGATAGTAATACGTGGCCTTTTACAACAATTTTGACTGCTGTCAATGCAGTTGAACCAACTTTTGGATTCAAAACAAAACCTATCAATTTGTTGTTTGGATTCCTTCGTAAAAATCTGTCTACACATTGACATTGAGCAAAAATGAGAAAACCCATTTTGTATACCCTAGAAGTGCAATATTTATACTCCTTGCCTCATATGCGCAGCGTGCATATAGAATTGGAAAAAATGCATATACATTTGCAGAAGGCAGTTTTCACCACTCTAAATTTTTCTGCATTAACATTTTCTTGTAAGTTCGATCATATTCTTAACAATTACTACAAAAAATGCCGTCCGAACATCGTCTTTCGTACTACCGGTCAAATGACCGGTCGCGGTAGGTAAGACAGTATACAATTTTTTTTCCAAAACTAAAAATTGAAAAAACAAATTTACATTGAAAAATGTATCATACTCACATATTAGGAAAAGTCATGAAGTTTGATGACGATTCAATTACGTTTAATATGAAAAATACTAATCGAAAAATCAAAAACGGTCATTTGACCGGTCCCGGTAGGAATAGTGTTAAAAAGTTTATTTTTTCAAAAATTTCGAAATTTTCCATTATCTATTTTTACAGTTTTCAAAAATAGTTAAAGCTTTTTTAAATATTATAATTTTTGGTACGCAACTTACCGAGATTTGAAGTCAATGATGTTAAAAAAGCAATATTAAACAAGATAAATTAAATAAATAGTTATTTGAACTCTGCTGATGAACCATTCGAACAAAATATCAGATCGAGGTTTCATGCAGTGTTATCTCTGTAAAAAATGTACCCATAAAATTTGAATTTTTCATTGGTTGGATTATGTAACTATTATTTCGTAAAATTCCTTTAGAATTAAACATAAGACATTGGACATGTTTGCCTTCTGACCCTCTTATTTTACATTTTATTAAAAAAATTCAGGTGACAATTTAATTGAATAAATTAGCTGGGTCTTTTACTGAACATAATCCGATAGCCGTTTGTTTGGTGGTGGACTTCTTTACCCGCGGACTTTCGAGCACTGCGTTACCCTATATATATATATATATATATATATATATATATATATATTTATTTATTGAAAGGATAAAAGTACTAGTATGAGTGTAAAGCTCATGTATCATAATAATTGTAATATTTTTCTATTTTTGTTCTACGAAATAACGTTTTGAATATAGAGCGATTATTGAGTTTAAAAACTGTTTCTATTTCAGCGCTCGCTTGCAATTCTGGTGAATTTAACAACCCAGGCTCCGGATCCCGAAAATGAGTACACGCCATATGATGAGAGACCGGAGACGTATATAGTTCCAGTGGTATTTGCAATAATATTCATCGTAGGGGTACTTGGCAATGGAACGCTTGTCGTTATATTTTTAAGACACCGCTCAATGAGAAATGTACCTAATACGTAAGTTAAATGTTTTATTATCTTATACGAGGTATGTTTTAGCTAAAGAAAAAAGTAACACATTATTTACACGGTTGAAATCACACAGAATTTTTCGCCACAAGAATTGGAAATTTGCAGACATATTTTTTTTTAATGGCTTTTTTGCAAAAACAGCTGTATTGACTCAAAAAATAATGACTCGCTTGATAAAACGGTTTTGTTTTTATAGGTATAATACCCAAGACTTATGCACCATTCATCCAGTAAATAAGTTCTATATTATGTGATTTAAATTTTTCTAACTTTTGTTTTTTTTTTAAATCCAATTGTAAATTTAATTTATTCATATTTCTGTAATGCAATCATAATATCGTAATATACCTAACCTAATTCTTCTATATTAAGATAAAGCACGTTTCAACGCGTACTCTATTTATTTACATATTTTCGCAACGTCAATGTTAGCTTAGGAGAAGCCAATTTAAAAATTAATCATATCATAAAACGCATTGAATTTTTTAAAAATATTTTTAAACTTATTTTTACATTTGAAGCTAACAGATATGATAGTTATGTTTAACTTCTCGTAGGGTAAGTTACAGTAATCACCGAAAAATCGACTAGTGTGGCGCATGGCATCGTGCCTTAAAGCAAATTGCTGGAACTTCCCGTACCGTAATTAGACATTCGAGGAATAAAATAATTGTTTTGATTAAATTCAAATAGATTATTTATTACATACTGCAAACTTATAGGTGCTTTTTAAATTATGCGACGAGCGTATTTTATAAACAACTTATGAGTTTACAAGAGTAAATTTTTTTAAGTTGATTTTTTTGATAATTTAGATTTTTTTTCAAAATTATGAAATATTTTGTAATTATTTACTGGATGTGCAATAAACATGACTACCTAACAACAAAAAATTTGGAAGAAATATGAATTTTATAAGACGTATTATTATTAACTTCCTGTAGGGTATGTTCAAATAATCGCAAAAAATCGAAATGAAAATTTTTATATATTTTTACGTTTCTGAACATTTTAGAATATACTACAAAAAACTAGCTGTAAGTGGAATTCTGTCTTAAGACAATTAGGGCATCGTGCCTTAAGGCAAATTGCTGGAACTTTCTGTACAAAAAAATTTTTTTTTTTTTAAAACGATTAACATTTTTGAAAAAATTCTACTTCGAAAAAATAAGATTTTTTTCAAATTTTTTTTTTTTTTTTTTTTTTAAATGTTTTCTTTATTTTGACATATTTTAGAAGATCTAAACTTTTTTTCAAAGCAATCGTATTGCTTTAACTGCATAAAGACGAAATATCAAAGCGCGTAAGCGCCGCGCCGCTGTCTAACGCATAAACATTGATACGGAACCTATAGGACTGTAAACCAAATTCATATTTATTGTTAAAAACTCTATAAAATATCTGATAATTTGATGTGCATATGTCTAATGATCATTTTTGACCGCCAAATGGCATTTTTTTTACTTTTTTCATTGGATCTCCGAAACCGCTAAACCTGCCTTTATGAAAACGTCATCGTCAGTGGTTCTACAATTTTGAAAAAAAAACAGAAAGTAACGTTAAAAATTAAATATACATAAGCAAAAATAAAAAGTAAAAGATTTAACTAAAGAGACAGACTAATTATATATAAACCTTAAATTAAAATAATGCATAAAACATTACTTACTTGAATTTCTTAGATTATCACTTACACTCACATATTAATACTGCTTGTAAAAAATTAATAATTGAAAACAAGCACCAAATGTCAGTAATTTCGTTTTTATAAAGAATAAAAAATAATTAAAGACCACCCTAATATATATATATATATATATATATATATATATATATATATACATATTACGCACACATTTTACTCTCGTACACACACGTAACACATTTTCCAAACTGACAACATGTTCGTTTGGAATAAGATTTTTTATAATAGAATATATTATTTATTTTAATTTTATAATTTTTTAAAAATTTTCATAACTCGACGTTTTATCAATTTTTTTATTACATATTGATTTTATCGTGCAATTTTGTATGTTTTTGTGTTATTTTTCAAAATTTACTTGTATGCACTGAAGATGGGTCAAATCAAGACCCGAAACGTATGTTCTCTAAATAAAAACATGTTTCAATAAAACTGTTTTTTAATTACTGGATGGATGCCCTAGAAACAATTTTATCATATTATTTCACCATCTGAAGAAAAACCTCTCGCTTTATATATATATATATATATATATATAACAAATGTATTCTGAGTGGATAAATAGAGAATTCGGACACCGAGGATGGTTGGTGGGGCAGAAGACAGTTTATCGAACGACTTGTAACGGATAACACATAATAACACACTGATGATGAGACAAACCTAGTCTCGAAACGTTTGTGAAAATTAAAAAGAGTGTTGTTTGTTCATATTTCCAAATTAATATATATATATATATATATATATATATATATATATATATATATATATATGGCAAACAGATACACAACCCTCAGTGCAGAAGTCATCCCCCACTCACATCTACTAGAGATCTTGTGCTATAAGGTCCAAGTCGATGGTTAAAAATCCTCATTAAAAAACGTAACATCCTCCTTGGAGGTTTGGCAGTCCTGCCGCGAGCCCATGAACCCACTTAGCGTATAGTGATTGGTGTGTTGTGCCAGGAGAGAAAAACAGTTCCAGCAAAGGTGAAATCATTCTTTATTTGTCAGGTCAGATCAATTGTTCCCTCCGATACTCCGATACTCCGTTAATTAGGATAACTCAGTCAGTATGTTAATTTACAAGTTTATAATTAAAGATAACTTAGCACTTTAGAGTTTAGGCATAGGACACTACTGTACATAGGTACAGTCATGCTTTAACATCTGTATTCTTAATGCATTATTAAATAAGATAGTAAGTACATTCTGTTTCATTCATGTAGTTAGTTATGTCCGGCTCTACAGATAATTACAGGGTGTTTATAGAAGTCGGGTTTAGGAGTTGAAGTAAACCATTTCGTAATGGGGAGTGCAATGCTAAAATGTAATGAATAGCAGTCATTGCAGCCGCAAGAAAGGTAGTTCACCCTCCAACTCGTCACAATGGTGAACGCATTTGATCTCTCTATTTGTTAAGTAGTATTTTAATTTGTCGAAAATATAATTGATTTCTATTTTTAATAAGTTTTGGATATGAAATTCTAATAGATGTTATAACTTAGTTCAATTTTTCAAATTTGTTGGTTTGGTAGCAGTTTGTTTTGATGCTTCTGTTAAAATTATTACCTGATATTAATAGAACTAGTACTAAAATTTATATAAAATTGTTGAATATAAAGTTATTTAACTTGTTTAAAATGATTAAACTTAAATTTATTTCAATTACTCAAATTGGTAAAATTTATATTTGTTTAACTTATTTAAGTTTATAATATTTCTAAAAATGTGTGTGTTATTTTTTCTGAACGTAAGAAAAAAACGGTCAAATATTCATATCAGTTTCAATTTTGTGAAGTTATATATAAATCGTCAAACAGTTTTTGGGTCGTTTCAAGTATTTTATGTTTGATATTTTAGCTCAAAAGATTTTAAACACGTAAATCTCAAACTTCGTGCACTTGACCCAGTATCACACACAAACCGATTTTTTTTCTGTCTTCGAAAACAGATATTAATAGCCAAATGTTTTGTTTGACTAATCTTTAGTATTTGGTCGATGACATGTTTATGCAAAGGTTCTAAATATATTGCACTGTGTTCCCTTTTTTCTTGGTGACACACAAAAAGGATAAGAAAACACAGAATTAATTATCTGTATGATTCATTATACACACTTTTTTACTTAAAGCGATTTTATCAAAAAAGTGATTCTATAATTTTTTTTCAGATGACAAAATAACTTTTTTTATCTAATTTATTCTGCAATCTGTTTTACATGAGCATTAACATTAAGCCATCATTAAGCAGAGATTGCTAACAATATAATTTTTATATAAACCAGAAGATAGTAGCAACACCCAGCCGCTGGGTGTGGCAGATTAAGCTTTCTGCCGCCCTAGGCCCTATCTGTTCAGGCGCCCTTTTGAATAGTCAAAATTTTACTTTTTTAATTAAACAATTTATTTTAAATTATTTAGATATAATTTTTAACTTTGCGTTGGGTAAGTTATAGTAATTGCTCATTGCTCTGAACATTTTGGTATACTTCAAAACGTGTATGTGTATATGTATGTATGTATGTTCGATTCCGATTGATACAAAGACGTTCTGATTAGGTTTTTGCTAAGGCTGGTCTAGCCGTTTCGAAGATACGAAGCAAAAAGTCTAGAAATCAGAACCTTACACCCTTAATCTTTTCCCTATGTCGTACTTTTGTAGAACGTGAGCCGATTGTTGTTCCATCTATATTTCATTACTTCATTATTAGAAATTATCTACTAGGGCTGACTTATTACAAACTTCCCGAAGGAGCAGTTTGTTTGAAAATTTAGAGTTTTTTTGCAAAGCAATGTTAACAAAATTTGTTCTTCTTATTAATATTCATATAAAGTATCTGATAATTTGATGTGCGTATGTCCAAAGATCATTTTTCATCACCAAGTGTTATTTTCATAACTTTTTTCTGGATCTTCACAACCGCTGAACCTGCCTTCCCAAAAATTGGCTAATTCTTCATTTCGTCAATATGAGTTAAATGTTTTTGAATCATTCAAATCAGACACTCCGTTTGCTCAAAAACCGAATTTCTATTTTTGGCATTTTTTGCCCCGCATCTTCAAAATGGCTGAACCTGCCTTTGCCAAAAACTAATCAGTACGTCTCCCTATCAGTAGGAATTGAATCATGCAAATCGGTTGATCCGTGCTCTCGAAATCGTGGACGAAAATTAGTATTCGTCTTAATTTCATACATACATATTACTTACATCCAAACACACGCCCACACAAACATACATTTTTCTAATGCATACATGTTTAGGAACCTTTGAAACGTAATGATATGCAAAATAAAAATTTTCGTTTTTTTCAACTACTATAACTTACCTCGCGAGAAGTTAAAAATGAAAACAAAATATGTACTGATCATTAAAATTTTCGTAAAAAAATCTGATAATTTGATGTGCAAATCTACATTGATAATTTTTGACCATCAAATGGCACTTTTTTGGATCACCAAAAACGCTGACTCTGCCATCGCAAGAATTTAGTCAATTCTTTATTTTGTCGCACAAGTAAAATGTTTTGAATTTTTCAATCGGATAGAGAATGGGCCTCTAAAAAATTGAATAGCTATTTTTTATCATTTTGCCCCCTATTCCGAAATGGGCGAAACTGTCTTTACCAAAAACTAATCAGCACGTCTTCCCGACAATTGAATCATTCAATCGATTGATTCGTCACAAAAAATGTAACCGCAAATACACAATCATACATTTATTTTTTCTAAGGTATGCCAAAATGTTCAGAAGGGTTTGAAACGTAAATATTCATAAACAATTTCATTTACGTTTTGTTTTTCAAATTACTATGACTTACCCGTGAAAGGAATGCCAAAAATGATCAATGAACATAAGCACACCAAATTGGCAGATATTTTAGTTTAGGTTCACTTTTATCTTATTTCATGTCATTTTAAAGAAAAAAATATATACGAACAACGAAATAATTAAATTATCATACAATAACAATTAATGTATTATGTTAATTTCCGAACTAAATTAAGAAACCATTTAAAACCATTTTAAAGCCTTTTATATGTAAGATTCAAGTTGCAAGCAATGAACAGAGCTTCAATATTTCTCCCCAAAAAGCATATCAATTTGATAATTTTTATTTTAAAAATTATCAAATTATTTCAGTCGAGTTTCGGCAGCCGTAGTGAGCACATCGTTCAAAATATTTATTTAATAGTATAATTTTGATTGTAGTGAATAGAAGAAATTATAACGGGTTATTATGGATACCGAGCCACCTGACCCGGGTGGCGGTGAGTCACAATCGTTATCAGATGTTGATATAAATACAAGTAGTGAAAGTGAATTGGAGTGGGATTATAATACATATTATGTCACAGAAGGTGACAAAATTCATTGGGTAAATGATACTACTAATATTAGAGATAAATCGGGAATAATTAATAGGAAAGATGGTGAAACATATAGAATTTATAATGAAAATAATGTAATGACTGGTAATAATTCAATAAATGACAGATCGGAAAGTACAAATAAAAAGTTAAAAGCAGATGTAATTGAAGAGGCAAATGCAAATCAAACTAGTGATAATAATTCAGTAGTAAATGAAAACAAAGAAAACAATAATAATTGGTATAATATGTGTGTAAAGGACATGGAAACTATTAAAGAAATGAAATTTTATCAAGAAACGGATGAAGGCCCATTCATAGTGCATGCTGAGAGTAAAGATAAAAATATTGGAAGATTTCACCCAATGGCAGTAGGAAGAATCTTTCATAAACATTTAATAAATTTGAGTAAATATATAGAAGAAATCAGATCAATCGGTAAAAATAAAATAAATATAGTATTGAAAAATTATAAGAGTGCAAATAGAATAATAAGAAAAAAATTATTAGAAATATTATAATTAATGCATATATACCTAGACACAAATTAATGAGATCGGGAATTATCTTTGATATTGACCCAGAAATAGATGAAAAAGAAATATTGAGCAGTATTCGAAGTGATTGTGAAGTTTTGGCAATTAAATGTTTAAAGGGTAGAAATAATGAAACAAAAAAGGTTAGATCACAACGAGTCAAAATTGTATTTAGAGGTAATAAATTACCGGAAAGAGTTTATATACATTCAATGAGTTGTAGGGTTGAACCATTTATTCAGAAAGTAATACAGTGCCACAATTGCTGGAGGTATGGTCACGTACAGGCCCAATGTAAAAGTAAAATACGTTGTAAAAAGTGTGCAGAGGAACATAAAATGAAGGTATGTAAAAGTGAATTAGTGATATGCGGTCTATGTTATCGAAATCATCTAGCGGATGATAAAGGCTGTGAGGTTTACTTAAAAAATAAAAAAATTAAAGAGATTATGGCAATGCAGAATATAACATATTCCGAAACAAGAAAGATAGTGCAAAACAATGGATACGCTGAAGCAGTTGGTAACACCAATCAGTTTAAAACATATGAAAGTAGTTACCCAGAAATCATTAATACCACTGCACGGAATTCAAGTACATCAAGTAGTAATAGGTATCAAATACTATCAAATTGGAAGGAAAAAGAAGAATATTATGACAAAGAAGTGTTAATGAGAATAAATGAGCCATATAATAGGAATAATATGAGAAATTTTTACAACAGAAATTTTGAACATCGGTCAGGGGTAGATTTAGTAGAAAGAAATGATAGTACTAACTCAAACAGAAGGAATAAAAGAAATGAGATTAGAGAAATATCAACTGCACGGAGGATACAATTGAGAAGTGATATTATGAATATAATTAAAAAACTAGAGGATCAGAGATATGGGATAGATGTAAATAAAGAAGAAAATATGAATTTGATAAAAACAAAATTAGAATTAGTTTTAGAAAGTTTAGGTAAAGGTAGTGAAAAAAAATCATTAGAAATGGTTTATTCTGAAGGAATTGATTAATTATTTATTTAGCAAAGAATAATGTGTGAGTATGTAGGTATAAATTTAAAATTTAAAAATTAAAAAATATATATATATATATATATATATATAAATATATATTGAAAAAGAAATAATAAGAAGATAGTTAAGGTTCTATTGTATTTATTTGTTTATTTGGTTAAGTAATGTTAAATTAATTAATTAATTATTGTTATTATTTTTTATATATATAAGGATTAAATTATGAGAATAATGCAATGGAATATTAGATCGTTTTATGCAAATAAAGAAAGTTTAGAAGAGTGGTTATATAATAAACAATTAGATATAATAGCATTATCAGAAACCTGGTTCAATAAGAACAGGCAGTATAATCTAAAAAATTTTAATTGTATAAGAAAAGATAGGAACGATAATAAAGGAGGGTCGGCATTATTTATAAATAAAAATATAGATAGTAGGGAATATGAAATAAATTTTGAATCAGTCGAAGATAATAATTGTCAAATGTGTGCAGCAGAAGTTAACGTTAATAAGGAAAAAAATTATTTGATATCATTGTATGTTGTTCCCAAAACGAATATTTCAAAAGAGCAATGGAATAGATTATTCTGTAAAATCCCAAAACCTTGTATCATTATGGGAGATTTTAATGTTCACCATTATGCGTGGGGTTGCTCATATAGTGATAGATATGGTAATGAACTATTGGAATCAATTGAAGAAAACAATTTATTTTTAGTGAACAATGGAAGTCCGACTCTGGTATTCAAAAATACAAAAACGGTGGTTGATATAACTTTATGTTCATCAGAAATAATAAATAAGATAAAGTGGGAAGTGCAAAAGGAGTCACTGGGATCTGATCATTTTCCAATCCATGTTGAACTTAATGTGAAAAATGACAAATATATAAATACATCAGTAAGAAAATGGAATTGTAAACGAGCAGACTGGGATAAATATAAATCCGTTATAGAAGAAAAATGCGAAAAGATAGATAATTCTACAACAGAAGTTAGTTATAGTGAATTATTAGATTGGATTGATAGTGCAGCTAACAGCAGTATACAAATTAATAAGGTGAGGAATAAAACCAGAAGACCAATGTGGTTTGATAATGAGTGCTTGGATTTAATTAAAAAACGAAGAGAAATAGAAGCAAAATACAGAAATAATGCAAACTGGGAAAACTTTATGGAATGTAATAGATTCAAGGCAAAAGTAAGAAGAATTTTCAAATTGAAAAAAAGAGAAAGCTGGAATGAATATATAAATAATATAAAACCTAAAACGCCCGCTAGGAAAGTTTTCAAAATGGTAAGATCTATGCTAAATATGGGTGAATCGGGAAATGTATCAAAATGTAGTGATGATGTATTAGATGTTCTAGTAGACAAAATAGCACCACCAGGAGTTAGTTACAATATTGATGAAGATTTAAATGGGTATGCGGAAATGGAAAATGATTTATTAAGTAAACCGTTTACAAAATGGAAACTAGAAAAAACCTGGAATAAAAGAACGGATACAGCGCCTGGATTAAATAATATTCAATATTCAATGTTAAGAAACCTCCCAGAAAAAGGTAAACAATTATTACTAAAGATAATTAATAAATATTGGAAGAGGCCTGAATTAATTGATGACTGGCATATTAATAAAGTGATTTTATTAAGAAAACCAAATATAAATAGAAATGAAATAGATGCCTATAGACCAATAACTTTAAGCTCGTGCATAGCCAAGATAAAAGATAGATTGATAAAGAGGAGGCTAGAATGGTGGTTGGAACATAATAAAATATTCCCAAGAACTCAATTTGGTTTCAGAAGAAAACATAGTACAATGGATAATTTAAGTATATTTATTAGTGACATATATTTGGCATTTTCTAAAAATACATATGTTGTAGCACTATTTAGTGATATAAAGGGAGCTTATGACAATGTAATACCTAATATTTTAATGGATAAATTATTAAAGTTAGGTTTGTTTCATATACTGAGTCCTTTATTATATGCTTTATATGCTTATGACTTAGAAAAAATTTGGGTACCTGGAACAAAGATCTTACAATATGCTGATGATGTTGTGATTTATGTAGAAAGGAAAACATTAAAAGATGCTTTGGAGATTATGACAAACAATATTGATTTATACAATTTATGGTTGAGCAAAAATGGTTTAACATTATCAGAAGAAAAAAGTACGATTGGTATATTCACTAGACATAATAAAAGAAATTTCCCAACAAGCATCCAAACAAAAAATTATAATATAAAAGTTCAAGAAATAAATAAATTTTTAGGAATTTATCTAGATCAAAAGTTGGCATTCAAGACACATATAGAAAGTATTAAAAAAAAGACAGAAAAAAGTATAAATATATTAAGAATGTTAAATAAAACTTGGAATGGTTTACATCCAAGTTCAGCATTAAACCTATATAGAGTATTAATTCGACCAAAATTAGATTATGGCTCTTGGATAATTAGTAACAGTAGAAAAATTCAAGATTTAGACAAGATTCAATATCGATGTCTTAGAATATGTATAGGAGCAATGAAGTCAACGCCAACAAATGTATTATTATTGGAAAGTGGAGAAATGCCATTAGAAATAAGACGAAAGCTCTTATGTGATAAATATATTTTGAAAAACATAATAAATAATGAATCTGTGTTGAATTACAAACTGATGGAAATATGGAGATGTATAGACAGGAGCACATATTGGATAAACAAAAAAGTACCAGACATTCTAAGCAGTTTTCAATTTTTGAAGGATTATAGGAAATTTAACGTAGTCCATGGAGTTCATCCATATTATGAAAAACTGTATTATAATAAAAGAACGATTGTAGTAAAGAGTATAAAAAGTGGATAGAACACGATGGACCTAATAGTATAATTTTATATACGGATGGGTCGAGAAATAATGTTTCACATAGAGTTGGATGTGCAATATGGATCGAAAAGGAAAAAATACCCATATGTTATAAACTCCCGGAGTTTATTTCTATTTATTCGGCAGAACTAAGTATAAAAAAACTATGATTTTAACAGATAGTTTAAGTTGTGTAAATAGATTAGAGAAGTTCATGAATACAATAGAATTTGAAGAAAAAATATATTTTGAAATATTGAATGATATAGAGATAATTACAGGGATTGGAAATAACATAAATATTGGATGGGTACAAGGTCATATAGGTGTGGAAGGAAACGAAAAGGCTGATGAACTGGCAAAAACAGCAAGTGTAAGCGGACAAGAATATAATAAATGCTTATATGGTGACATAATTAAGAAAATTAAAATTAAATCAGAGGAGAGATGGAAAGAAGTATGGAGAGAAACATCGCAAAGAAAAGGAAGGCATTACAAATTATATAATGACTGTTTATCGTTTAAACCATGGTTTGAAGAGTTTAAAAATGAAGAAAGAAGTTTTATTGTCACCATCAGTCGGATAAGAACCAAACACGGAAGCTATGCGAAACACTTGCATAGAATAAAAGTGATAAATTCAGATATATGTGAATGTGGAGAGGAAGAAGATACTCTGGAACATATAATTCTGGAATGTAAAAAATATGAAGAAAACAGAAAAAGAATGTTAAATTATATATATAGAAATTTAGATATTATCAAACCGTTTAACTTAGATCTATTAATTTGTAATAAGAATAGCTATAGAGTAATATATGAATTTTTAGTTAGATCAAAAATTAAAATATAAATATGTACATTTAAAATTATATAGAAAATATTTAAGTTAAAATGTATGTTATATGGCTAATTGTATAATAAGAGGAAGCCAATAAAAATAAAAAAAAAAAAAAAAATCAAATTATTTATTTTTTCCAAAAAAATGTTTTGATTTTATTTCTCCCAAAAAAGCTTATCAATTTGATAGTTTTTATTTTAAACATGATACATCAATTAATATAGTAATGAGGCGCCCTTGAATAAGTTTGATTAGAAAACGAATAACATTCTATTTCATAGAAAATTATCTAGATCAGGATCAAACCTTCAAATAAATTACCGTGACAATTTTTTGGGTTTAAAATTTTGACATTCGGAAAAATTTACCGCCCCCAAATTGTGCCGCCCTAGGCCCGGGCCTCACGGCCTCATTATCTATACTCGAAGTAATTGCTGACATTTTTATTATATGTGCAACTATACTCACGAGCTCAATTGACCTCAAGTGGAAATTTGACATCAAAGTTGCCTGATATCAGTCTAGGCGGTAGCGGGAATTAAACCAGCGAAACTGGGACTAGTTGGTGCTAGCCCACACTCTAACCGATATCGCCATCGCTGGCCCATTAAATACATTTTGTTATTCAAATATTTTTAAGTTATGTCTTTTTTGAGTTTGTTATATGAAACAAAAAGTATTATTTCCTTGATGTTATGGAATATCTATTTCGTAACAAGCTGATTATTGAAGGGATAAATTTTAAGGAGAAACACTTGACTTAAAATCTGTGCGAATGTGCGTGTGTGTTGTTTTTATATATCTGGATGTAAATACTTAAATTATTGATCTTAAATGGATATCGATATTATAAAGTATATGAACAGAAAAGTAAATTTTTTAAACGTAAAGATATATAACATTTTTGATTTATATATTTTGCAAAGTTATTAAAGTTAATTGACTATTATATATATATTATATATAACACAGGTCAACAAAGAAAATGGTGCAAACGATTTTAATACTGTTTTTAAGTATATTTGGGGCGCTGATTTCAAAAATGACATTGTTTTTTTCTATGAGCTTTAGTTTTCAAGATACGATATATATGATATATTATGCGATATTAGGTGCGCAACTAAGTTCTCGCTGTTTTTTCGATGAAAATGTAACTTTATTAAAAAAAAATTGCATCAATTGAGTTCGATACAGTTTTCCAGTGATGGTTTCACTCGGTTTCAACAGCTCATAACAAATAACACCGACCTGGTCCCACCATATGTAGAGCATAACCTTCGAAGTGAATATTCGGCCGAACCGAGATTTTCTCGTCTTTGGATTGCTGTAATGTATTTATTTTTTATCACCTGTCACGATGTGATGAAGAACCTCTTCTTTTCTCGCCGCTGGAGCAGTTGTTTACAGGCAAAAAAACGACACTCGACGTCTCTTGGCTTCAACTCACAAGGAACCGAAGTTTCTTGCTTCTAAGTCATCCCCGACACATGCAATAGCTTGGAAATGGCTTGATGGGTAACTCCTAATTCTAAAGCAAGATCTTCTTGAGTTTGGCACGAATCCTCTTCGAACAAGGCCTTCAATTTAGCGTTTTTGAAAGTTTTAGCCTTCCTTCACGAAGGTGGTCGTCAACATCAAAATCACCATTTTTGAAGCGAAAGAACCCTTCACGGCCTGTTGTTCTGCTCAGAGCAACATTTTCGTAGGTCTCGATGCACTTAAATTCCCGTTTTTTTTTTTTTTTTAAAAAAGAAGACGAAAATCAACACTTCTCGCAAATAACGATTGTTTGGCATAAAATTGGACATATTCACTTAACCAGAAGTATATAATGCAAAAACGAAATCAATTATGTGTGGCAGCAGTTTGTTTACTTACTCTAAGCTTGCTTCAAGACGTTTTGGATTTGTCAAAATCGACCAACCCTTACTGCTAGAGCCATATACTGACAAACAGCGAGAACTTAGTTGCGCACCTAATATGAGGAACGAAAGTACAAAATAGTAATACAATTCCGAATGTTATTTTAAGGAGATATGCCTACTCGTACATACAAACTTACAAGACCCATTCGGCCTTAGTTGGGACATTACTTGACACTGTGAAAAGTTCTTTTCCGTGACGACCTCGAATGGACCTGGTTTCGGCAACTTCTTTGTATCTCAAAAACTAGAGCTGATACAAAGAAATGGTTTGCAGATTTGAAATCAGCGCAAAAATACTATAAGAATCAGCTCTAACATTTGAGGCACCAAAAAAAAATTTTTTTTGTTGGCCTGTGTAATAGTGAAAAGAAAAAATGTTTTTTTAAGTATTTATGTATTAAAAATGTTTTTTTTTATTTTTTATGTATTAAATGTTTTTATATATTTTTTGCATCTTTTATAGTTTGCTGGATGTTTTCCATTCACACAAAGTACGCATTTAATCCCTTCGTTTATTTTGTCTTTACATTCATAGTCCTTAGACAAGTGGTCTCCTGCACATTTAACGCATCGAGGCGGCCTGTAGCAATAAGATTTAGTGTGTTTTTGTGTTATTTTTCAAAATTTATTTGTATGCACTGAAGATGGGTCAAATCAAGACCCGAAACGTATGTTTTCTAAATAAAAACATTTTTCAAAAAAACTGTTTTTTAATTACTGGATGGATGCCCTAAAAACAATTTTATCATATTATTTCACCATCTGAAGAAAAACCTGAAGATATATATATATATATATATATATATATATATATATATATATATATATTAACAAAGTCTAATAATCGGGCATAACATCAATAAAAAACATGAATTTCTTTCAAAAATTTATTTTAAATCCATACGTTTCGGCTATAATCCTAGCCTTCATTCAGTGGAAACTAAAATAAAATTAAAAACTAAAACAATTGAATTGGAGTGAAAAGAAAAAAATAAAATAGTAATTAGTACTTACAATTAGTTGATCTTAGTGTTAGATTGGAAAATTTAATAATCCATGGTATTAGGATATGGTAATGCACTACACTATGTATTATAAACATTAACTTGAAATTACACAATATTTTCACAAAATACTGATTTGAAAAAATCACAAATGAATAGTGTGTTATTCGTAGACTGGTTGAAGATGTAATGGAGAAAGTCATTTTTTAAAAAATATTTTTACCAAGATTCTGCACATGTGTGGAACGAATTGTAAAACCTTTGCGCGAACGCTTTTATTGTTTTGTAAGAAATTTGGAAATGTTATCTAAATAGAAGAGATTTGTGTCGCACAGCGTGTTGAGTTCATTCCGTTTATTTATTGTCTTATTGTTATAAATAGTTAAAAAAGATCCCTCTATAATTCTTCGTTTAAATAAATTTTGTTCAAATTGTAGTATAGTCGGATTAGAAAAGTCCATATTGTGTTTTAAAGTGTATATATGGTCTGCAAGAACAGTTTTGAATTGTTTGGGGTTTTTTGAATTGTTTTTATGTTGTTGTAACCGTTTATTGAGGTTCTGGCTAGTTTCTCCTATGTAAATTAAATTGCAGTCTAAACAATTTATTTGATAGACGAGATTTCTGAGTCGTTCGATATTAAATGGGGTTTTTGTTTTTGTAAAAATAGTGCTAGTAGTTGTACTAAAATTGGTTACAAGTCGAAGTCCAGATTTATAAAAAAGTTTTTTCCAAGGAACATACAATTCTTTAATGTATGGCAAACATATTACACCAGAATGAGTTTCTGAGTCAGGTAAATCGTTATGTACTGTGCAATTGTCCATTTTATTCAAAAGGTACGTTCGTCTGTTACTAGTTACGGAATTTATAAGTTTTAGGGGATAAGAGTTATCTGTTAAAATTTTTGTAATTAATTTGATGTTGTTGTCCCAAAATGTTTTGTCCGATAGAAGTATTGCGTGGTCCGTTAGATTTATTATAGTACCTATTTTCATTTTGAGTGGATGATAAGAAAAGTAATTAAGGTAGCGTCCGGAATTAGTTGGTTTTTGATACCAATTTGTTATTAGTTTGTTATCTGTAGTACGTATGAGCTTTATGTCTAAGAAACTTATCGAGTTCATTGTCTCCAATTCCACTGTAAATTTTAGTTTTTTATTGACGTTATTAAATTGATCAATTATCATAGTGACATCATCACTAGGGATACAAGTGATAATGTCATCTACATAACGGTAATAAAAAATATGTTTATTGTAATTTTTAAAAATTGTATTTTCAAGGAGTTGTAAGGATATTTCTGCTAGAGATGGACTTGCTGGGGACCCCATTGGCGCCCCAAAAATTTGATAATAAAAGAGCCATTGAATTCAAAATAAGTGTTAGAGACAATGAACTTGACAGTTTCCCTGAACCAGTGTAAAGATAAAGAAGTCAACGGGGAAATTTCATTCCATCGGATTGTTATTGCGTCTAAAATAAGGTCTAGGGGTACATTAGTAAAAAGTGAGACTACGTCTAAGCTAATTAGTTTGTAGTTGTCTGGTATATAATTTATCTTGTGTTTTAAGTCAGTAACGAGTTCATAAGAATTTTTTATGTAGTGTGGTGATTGTTTTGTTATTGTAGTCAAAATGTTACTTATGTATTTTGAGAGTTTATATAGGGGAGTATTAATGTCGGAAACTATTGGTCTAAAAGGTAAATTATTTTTGTGGACTTTGGGAAGGCCATAAAGTCTGGGAAAATATGGGTGTAAATTTTTCAGGTCAGAAGTTATCTCTTTTGTTAGTTGTTTGTTTGTTGTAAGTTTGTCTAAAAATTTATGGCACGTGCGGTTTATGTAGTCAGTTGGATCGTTATTGGTAATTTTGTAAGTATTAGTGTCAAGTAATAATTCAGATATTTTATTTATATAGTCTTGTTTATCTATGATAACAGTGATGTTGCCTTTATCCGCTTTAGTGACCACTATATCCGGATGATTTTTGAGAAATATTTTGCATGCTTTAAGGTCTCTAAGAATATTATCGTAAGTTGTATTTTTAGTATTAAAGGAATTAATATGTTGGATGAATTTTTTACAAAAAAGATTTCTCGTGTGAATTTTAGTTTTCGGATCTTTAATTTGTTGTAATCCATATTCTAAATTACTAAGCAATTTAATAAAGTTAAAATTACGACAAGTAGGAGGAACTGAAAAATTGGGTCCTAAAGCGAATATGTACAATAGTCTGTCTGGTATGTCGATAGAAGAATAATTTTTTAACCATTTATCAATAATATTTTTATCTAAAATTATTTTGTTTTTTTCTAATTTATTTTGTAATAGTTTATTAAATTTGTTAGTATACGAAAGTTTCAAACTATTGAACTGTTTGTTGTTTCTAATTGTTTCTAAATATAAAAAGTTTTCAAAAATATCAATTTCTACTGTGCGACACAACCAATTTGTGATTTTTTCAATCGTGTTTCTAAAATTACAAATATTTTTGATACACCTGTTAATTGTGAGTGTAATGTATTTTAAACTAACTTTTTGTAAACTATTGTATTGGGAATTATTACTAATGAATTGGAATTTTTTAATGTCTATTTCGTAAAATTTAGGAACAATTTTTTCTTTGCGACATCTTAATAAGAACACTTGTTTGTTGAAATTTATGATAAGTTTAGAATTGAGCTTAGAAATTTTTTTAAATTGTGAAAAAATGTAAAACCCGTAATTGCGCCTAATAAATTCAAAAAATGACAAGTTGTGATCTGCAAAATGATTTTGCTTTCCTTGTAATCTCCAATTGTTGTGCTGTAGAGTGACCATTTTCCTATTATAATGACGTAGTGGTTCCATGGATAATAATTGTGTAGTTGGAATTTTAGTATTTTATCTTGTATAAAGTACTGAGAGTAATGAATCCTTTTTTCAGCCCAGGAAAAATATTTTGTATGATTCTGAATTTGATGTTGACATATGTATTAACAAAGTCTAATAATCGGGCATAACATCAATAAAAAACATGAATTTCTTTCAAAAATTTATTTTAAATCCATACGTTTCGGCTATAATCCTAGCCTTCATTCAGTGGAAACTAAAAATAAAATTAAAAACTAAAACAATTGAATTGGAGTGAAAAGAAAAAAATAAAATAGTAATTAGTACTTACAATTAGTTGATCTTAGTGTTAGATTGGAAAATTTAATAATCCATGGTATTAGGATATGGTAATGCACTACACTATGTATTATAAACATTAACTTGAAATTACACAATATTTTCACAAAATACTGATTTGAAAAAATCACAAATGAATAGTGTGTTATTCGTAGACTGGTTGAAGATGTAATGGAGAAAGTCATTTTTTAAAAAATATTTTTACCAAGATTCTGCACATGTGTGGAACGAATTGTAAAACCTTTGCGCGAACGCTTTTATTGTTTTGTAAGAAATTTGGAAATGTTATCTAAATAGAAGAGATTTGTGTCGCACAGCGTGTTGAGTTCATTCCGTTTATTTATTGTCTTATTGTTATAAATAGTTAAAAAAGATCCCTCTATAATTCTTCGTTTAAATAAATTTTGTTCAAATTGTAGTATAGTCGGATTAGAAAAGTCCATATTGTGTTTTAAAGTGTATATATGGTCTGCAAGAACAGTTTTGAATTGTTTGGGGTTTTTTGAATTGTTTTTATGTTGTTGTAACCGTTTATTGAGGTTCTGGCTAGTTTCTCCTATGTAAATTAAATTGCAGTCTAAACAATTTATTTGATAGACGAGATTTCTGAGTCGTTCGATATTAAATGGGGTTTTTGTTTTTGTAAAAATAGTGCTAGTAGTTGTACTAAAATTGGTTACAAGTCGAAGTCCAGATTTATAAAAAAGTTTTTTCCAAGGAACATACAATTCTTTAATGTATGGCAAACATATTACATCAGAATGAGTTTCTGAGTCAGGTAAATCGTTATGTACTGTGCAATTGTCCATTTTATTCAAAAGGTACGTTCGTCTGTTACTAGTTACGGAATTTATAAGTTTTAGGGGATAAGAGTTATCTGTTAAAATTTTTGTAATTAATTTGATGTTGTTGTCCCAAAATGTTTTGTCCGATAGAAGTATTGCGTGGTCCGTTAGATTTATTATAGTACCTATTTTCATTTTGAGTGGATGATAAGAAAAGTAATTAAGGTAGCGTCCGGAATTAGTTGGTTTTTGATACCAATTTGTTATTAGTTTGTTATCTGTAGTACGTATGAGCTTTATGTCTAAGAAACTTATCGAGTTCATTGTCTCCAATTCCACTGTAAATTTTAGTTTTTTATTGACGTTATTAAATTGATCAATTATCATAGTGACATCATCACTAGGGATACAAGTGATAATGTCATCTACATAACGGTAATAAAAAATATGTTTATTGTAATTTTTAAAAATTGTATTTTCAAGGAGTTGTAAGGATATTTCTGCTAGAGATGGACTTGCTGGGGACCCCATTGGCGCCCCAAAAATTTGATAATAAAAAGAGCCATTGAATTCAAAATAAGTGTTAGAGACAATGAACTTGACAGTTTCCCTGAACCAGTGTAAAGATAAAGAAGTCAACGGGGAAATTTCATTCCATCGGATTGTTATTGCGTCTAAAATAAGGTCTAGGGGTACATTAGTAAAAAGTGAGACTACGTCTAAGCTAATTAGTTTGTAGTTGTCTGGTATATAATTTATCTTGTGTTTTAAGTCAGTAACGAGTTCATAAGAATTTTTTATGTAGTGTGGTGATTGTTTTGTTATTGTAGTCAAAATGTTACTTATGTATTTTGAGAGTTTATATAGGGGAGTATTAATGTCGGAAACTATTGGTCTAAAAGGTAAATTATTTTTGTGGACTTTGGGAAGGCCATAAAGTCTGGGAAAATATGGGTGTAAATTTTTCAGGTCAGAAGTTATCTCTTTTGTTAGTTGTTTGTTTGTTGTAAGTTTGTCTAAAAATTTATGGCACGTGCGGTTTATGTAGTCAGTTGGATCGTTATTGGTAATTTTGTAAGTATTAGTGTCAAGTAATAATTCAGATATTTTATTAATATAGTCTTGTTTATCTATGATAACAGTGATGTTGCCTTTATCCGCTTTAGTGACCACTATATCCGGATGATTTTTGAGAAATATTTTGCATGCTTTAAGGTCTCTAAGAATATTATCGTAAGTTGTATTTTTAGTATTAAAGGAATTAATATGTTGGATGAATTTTTTACAAAAAAGATTTCTCGTGTGAATTTTAGTTTTCGGATCTTTAATTTGTTGTAATCCATATTCTAAATTACTAAGCAATTTAATAAAGTTAAAATTACGACAAGTAGGAGGAACTGAAAAATTGGGTCCTAAAGCCTATTTTTTCTTTTCACTCCAATTCAATTGTTTTAGTTTTTAATTTTATTTTATTTTTAGTTTCCACTGAATGAAGGCTAGGATTATAGCCGAACGTATGGATTTAAATAAATTTTTGAAAGAAATTCATGTTTTTTATTGATGTTATGCCCGATTATTAGACTTTGTTAATACATATGTCAACATCAAATTCAGAATCATACAAAATATTTTCCTGGGCTGAAAAAAGGATTCATTACTCTCAGTACTTTATACAAGATAAAATACTAAAATTCCAACTACACAATTATTATCCATGGAACCACTACGTCATTATAATAGGAAAATGGTCACTCTACAGCACAACATTGGAGATTACAAGGAAAGCAAAATCATTTTGCAGATCACAACTTGTCATTTTTGAATTTATTAGGCGCAATTACGGGTTTTACATTTTTTCACAAATTTAAAAAAAATTTCTAAGCTCAATTCTAACTTATCATAAATTTCAACAAACAAGTGTTCTTATTAAGATGTCGCAAAGAAAAAATTGTTCCTAAATTTTACGAAATAGACATTAAAAAATTCCAATTCATTAGTAATAATTCCCAATACAATAGTTTACAAAAGTTAGTTTAAAATACATTACACTCACAATTAACAGGTGTATCAAAAATATTTGTAATTTTAGAAACACGATTGAAAAAATCACAAATTGGTTGTGTCGCACAGTAGAAATTGATATTTTTGAAAACTTTTTATATTTAGAAACAATTAGAAACAACAAACAGTTCAATAGTTTGAAACTTTCGTATACTAACAAATTTAAAAACTATTACAAAATAAATTAGAAAAAACAAAATAATTTTAGATAAAATATTATTGATAAATGGTTAAAAAATATTCTTCTATCGACATACCAGACAGACTATTGTACATATTCGCTTTAGGACCCAATTTTTCAGTTCCTCCTACTTGTCGTAATTTTAACTTTATTAAATTGCTTAGTAATTTAGAATATGGATTACAACAAATTAAAGATCCGAAAACTAAAATTCACACGAGAAATCTTTTTTGTAAAAAATTCATCCAACATATTATTCCTTTAATACTAAAAATACAACTTACGATAATATTCTTAGAGACCTTAAAGCATGCAAAATATTTCTCAAAAATCATCCGGATATAGTGGTCACTAAAGCGGATAAAGGCAACATCACTGTTATCATAGATAAACAAGACTATATAAATAAATATCTGAATTATTACTTGACACTAATACTTACAAAATTACCATAACGATCCAACTGACTACATAAACCGCACGTGCCATAAATTTTTAGACAAACTTACAACAAACAAACAACTAACAAAAGAGATAACTTCTGACCTGAAAAATTTACACCCATATTTTCCCAGACTTTATGGCCTTCCCAAAGTCCCAAAAATAATTTACCTTTTAGACCAATAGTTTCCGACATTAATACTCCCCTATATAAACTCTCAAAATACATAAGTAACATTTTGACTACAATAACAAAACATCACCACACTACATAAAAAATTCTTATGAACTCGTTACTGACTTAAAACACAAGATAAATTATATACCAGACAACTACAAACTAATTAGCTTAGACGTAGTCTCACTTTTTACTAATGTACCCCTAGACCTTATTTTAGACGCAATAACAATCCGATGGAATGAAATTTCCCCGTTGACTTCTTTATCTTTACACTGGTTCAGGGAAACTGTCAAGTTCATTGTCTCTAACACTTATTTTGAATTCAATGGCTCTTTTTATTATCAAATTTTTGGGGCGCCAATGGGGTCCCCAGCAAGTCCATCTCTAGCAGAAATATCCTTACAACTCCTTGAAAATACAATTTTTAAAAATTACAATAAACATATTTTTTATTACCGTTATGTAGATGACATTATCACTTGTATCCCTAGTGATGATGTCACTATGATAATTGATCAATTTAATAACGTCAATAAAAAACTAAAATTTACAGTGGAATTGGAGACAATGAACTCGATAAGTTTCTTAGACATAAAACTCATACGTACTACAGATAACAAACTAATAACAAATTGGTATCAAAAACCAACTAATTCCGGACGCTACCTTAATTACTTTTCTTATCATCCACTCAAAATGAAAATAGGTACTATAATAAATCTAACGGACCACGCAATACTTCTATCGGACAAAACATTTTGGGACAACAACATCAAATTAATTACAAAAATTTTAACAGATAACTCTTATCCCCTAAAACTTATAAATTCCGTAACTAGTAACAGACGAACGTACCTTTTGAATAAAATGGACAATTGCACAGTACATAACGATTTACCTGACTCAGAAACTCATTCTGGTGTAATATGTTTGCCATACATTAAGAATTGTATGTTCCTTGGAAAAAACTTTTTTATAAATCTGGACTTCGACTTGTAACCAATTTTAGTACAACTACTAGCACTATTTTTACAAAAACAAAAACCCCATTTAATATCGAACGACTCAGAAATCTCGTCTATCAAATAATTGTTTAGACTGCAATTTAATTTACATAGGAGAAACTAGCCAGAACCTCAATAAACGGTTACAACAACATAAAAACAATTCAAAAAACCCCAAACAATTCAAAACTGTTCTTGCAGACCATATATACACTTTAAAAACACAATATGGACTTTTCTAATCCGACTATACTACAATTTGAACAAAATTTATTTAAACGAAGAATTATAGAGGGATCTTTTTTAACTATTTATAACAATAAGACAATAAATAAACGGAATGAACTCAACACGCTGTGCGACACAAATCTCTTCTATTTAGATAACATTTCCAAATTTCTTACAAAACAATAAAAGCGTTCGCGCAAAGGTTTTACAATTCGTTCCACACATGTGCAGAATCTTGGTAAAAAATATTTTTTAAAAAATGACTCTTCTCCATTACATCTTCAACCAGTCTACGAATAACACACTATTCATTTGTGATTTTTTCAAATCAGTATTTTGTGAAAATATTGTGTAATTTCAAGTTAATGTTTATAATACATAGTGTAGTGCATTACCATATCCTAATACCATGGATTATTAAATTTTCCAATTTAACACTAAGATCAACTAATTGTAAGTACTAATTACTATTTTATTTTTTTCTTTTCACTCCAATTCAATTGTTTTAGTTTTTAATTTTATTTTTAGTTTCCACTGAATGAAGGCTAGGATTATAGCCGAAACGTATGGATTTAAAATAAATTTTGAAAGAAATTCATGTTTTTATATTGATGTTATGCCCGATTATTAGACTTTGTTAATACATATGTCAACATCAAATTCAGAATCATACAAATATATATTAATATAATATATATATATATATATATATATATACTATATATATTGAATGTCCTGGGCTGTTGTTGATATATTGAGGTAGTTCTAGATCACCAGTACGACAAGAATTGGTAAATGAAGGTCTGGACCCGAGCGGTGAACAGTTGAATAGTTTGTTGAAGTCTTATATTTTGATGTGACTCTCCAGAGATCCAATGGTAGTGGTGAAAGGCCTTTAGTAACGAACAGCGATTTGATAGTAAATTGTAAACACA